>NC_133655.1:13598972-13944174 GCF_009905375.1 Apium graveolens
CCCCTAGGGCGCGCTCAGAGGGGTGTCCACCCTAGGAAGGAATTTAAGAAATTCATGTTTGTGTTTGATTAATTTTTATCTTGTTTTTAGTTTTTCAAAGAAATGAAATGATTCAAGAAAGATAACTTCCAAGTAAGGAGGGAGAAGTGAAGACTCCCGAAGAAGTCCTACATCTCATGGGTAGCGCCCAAGGGGGTTTCATCCCAAGAAGAAATCCCAAAAAAAAGATTTTTCGGGTTACGACTTTGTTCACAAGTTCACTTGCGAATATGTTTTCAGTCGTCAAAAAATTATTAAGGATAAGAGAATGACGTTTAAGTACGAAAGAAGCTGCAAAGCTTCCCAAGGAAGCTCCGCCACCCCTAGGGCGCGCCCGAAGAGGTCCTCCTCCAATATTGAAGTTTTTTAATTCAATTCATTTGATCTACGAGTTCACTCATCTTCTCGTTTTAATTTTGAATTTCAAGGTTATCAAGGATAACTTTCGGGCACACAAGGAGGAGCAAGACATTCCGGAGGAGCTGTATACTTCCTAGGGCGCACCTAAAGAGGGTTTTCGCCATGGGAATAATTTTTGGAGTTATTTCATTTTAGTTACAAGTTCCTTGGTTGTTTTTGCAAGACAAAAATATTCTAAGGCAAAAGTAAAATGACAACATGCGACAGGATACACAATATAGAGTCTAAATGTAAAGTGTGACAAGTAAACGAGTTTGTACAAATTACAGGGATTTTACAGAAGCCCGCGCCTTGAATAAAAGTCATAGCGATAGTCACAATATAGCTAAACATATGGAAATCGACACAAGACGTAAAAGGCCTAAAAGGTGCACCTCCATAAAGATGGAAGGCCTAGTAAGTGCAACCCTACTCTCGGGGGTGGACAGAGGATAGTTTGTGTAGAGAGAAGCCATAATGGGAAGAACATCACTTACAGGGATAACATCGTTTGTAGGAGCAATATCATCCTGAGGAGAACCACCTCTTACACCAACTTTCATACGCTTAGGAGAAGGAACTGGGAGCGCATGAACAACCTCCATGGGAGGAGGACTAGGGTGCACCTAGCGCTGAGAAGAAGAAGGCTCAATAACGTTCATCTTGGGAGCCACCTTCTCAGAAGCCAAATCAAGCCTGCCCGAATCATTCCGAAATCTGAGGCGCCACACCTGGGAGATAAATATTAGACTGCTCAACACTATATACCAAGTAAGGCATGGCATATGAAGTAAATACGTGAAATAAAGATAAAGGTATGAAGGAATGATCAAAGTGAACATGGAGATGATATCTATGTGTATGAAGAAATATATGCAAAGTGTAGCACATAAGGGTGTGAAAAAGAAGTTAAGACAAAAAACCAAAGGGATACTAATCCTAACGGGCGCACCCCTAAGGGATTACACCTCTCAGGGCGTGCCTCGAGGGTGCGTACTACTGTTAGGAATATGTTGTGCACTTGATGATAAGCTAAACAAAACATCTTAGTAGATTTAACTTAGTGAATTTTGTAGCACCCGACGGATGATCAATTATAGTCCCGGCGGATGATTCAATATAGTCCCGACGGATGACTAATTGATATCCACCAGGTGAGTAGCTTATGTAACAATAAGTACTATAGCACATTTCTGCAAACAACTTTGTATAGATTTTGTAGTAGCTTATGAGTCATGTAGACTGCTAGTAGATGTGCATAATAGGTTGATTAAATGTAAATATAAGATGTCTTGTAATTCTGCATAAATGAAATGGAGTCAAGTGATAAATAGCTACCCGACAGATGATCAACAAAGCTACCCGATGGATGATCAACAAGGCTACCCGACGGATAACAAGCATGTACCCGACGGATGATCAATTCAAATATCTGTTGAAAGTGATAACACAGTCACATATGTCGAGTGTTTGTAAAAGGAATGTGGTAGCCTGTTTAGCAGGGTTTTGAGACCAAAGAAGCATTACCATTTCCATGCTATTATGAAGATATTCAAAGATGCTGGAATAGAGTAGTGAAGCATAATGGAGTTAGACTTGATAGGTTTTGTTTTATTTTCTTATCTTATTACTATGTAAACTTGGTGACATATAAATCAAGTGTAGCAAGTAGAACAACGAACAAGACTAAGCAAATACATTCTCAGAGAAATATTTGTAAGTTATGTGGATACATTCAAATCCACCAGAAAGTTTTAAAGACCTGAGTTTTTATTAATTTGTGTTTGATTTACTTAACTCTTTATTTCGTACTTTGTAAATCAACAGTTAGATATAAATTGAGTTAGAACCATTTTTCATAAATCTCAAAAAGAAGCCATAATTATATTCAACCCCCCTTCTATAATTCTTGTTGTATTGTTGGGGAATAACAATTGGTATCAGAGCAAGCTCTTGAAGTACAAAGAGTTTAAATATCATAACAAAATAACAAGATGAACAAGAAGGATGTTGGAGTGAAGATTCCATTTCTGGACAAAGATAATTATCACCACTGGAAAGTGAAGATGCACCTACATCTTCTTTCTCAAGATGAGGCCTATGTGGATTGCATAGAGAGAGGTCCTCATGTGCCAATGAGAGCTGCAACAGGCAATGAACCATCTATTCCCAAGCCTAGTCATGAATGGTCAGATCCTAATATTGAGCAAGTCAGGAAAGACTAGAAGGCCATGAATATATTATTGAATGGAGTTGATGGTGATATGTTTGATAACATCATTAACTGCAAAACAGCTAAGGAAGTTTGGGACACAATTCAGATTATCTGTGATGGTACTGAGCAAGTAATGGAGAATAAGATGCAGCTGCTAATTCAGCAATATGAGCACTTTCATTGTGAAGATAGTGAGTCTCTCACTGACATTTTTTAGTAGATTTCAAAAACTTGTTATTCCCAAGGAACTAACAATGAGATTTACAGAAGGGGGATTGAATGTAAATCTCAAAACTTTTTCAAAGTTGTGAGCAGTTTCAAAGGCTATGTGTTTTGATGAACAAGTGTGTGTGAATTGCTTTGAGCTGATGCAGACAGATATATATTCAAGCACAAATGTAAAGAACACAAAAGACTTAAAAACTTTTCTGGGGGATTTGTTGTTCCACCAGAGATGTGTTATTTCAGAAAATCTATGATTCATGAGATTGATCACAGCTGCTTCCTAGTACAAACTAGATGATTTTCTCTCAATGTTTTTCTAAACAGCCCTGGAAAATTCACACTCTAATTACCAGCTGTAACTTGATTTATATATCACCAAGTTTACAAGTGAAGATAAAAAAATATAAAATACAATTGAAAAGATTCTTCACATGTTTTTTCTTCATTTCTCTATCCAATGCAATCTAGAATAATCTGTGAATCTTTGAATACTTCCTTGTTTGCACCAGAATGGAAATGCTGCATTTTCTTGATTCCTCCAAGAGGCTGCCACATTCCAATTGTCTCTGTCAACCCATGTGCCTCTATCAGCTTATGAATTGTCACTGTCAACTGCTATTGAACTTAGCATCCATTGAAGCTTTCATCCGTTGATGGCCTTATCCGTTGATACATTAGCAGTTGAAGCTTTATCCATTGATGCACTCATCCGTTGATGGATGTTATCCGTTGAAGCTTTAGAGACATCCATTGAAGCTTTATATCTTATCCGTTGAAGGCCTTTAACTTATCAGTTGATACTACTTCACTTATACAAAATTACAAGGCATGAAATATTTACAGTTAGCCCTCCTATTTGCATATCCACTAGTAGTCAACATGACTTATAATTTCCCACAATATCTAAGAATCATAACTTGAATACAGAAACTGAAATGTGCTACAATACTAAACTTATTTCTAAGTAAAGCTATTCCATCAATGGATAGCCAGAATGGTCTTATCCGTTGAGGCTACAGACACTGGATTCCTACTTAAGTGTTTTGTTTAACTTATCATCAAACTATTACACATATTCCTAACAATCTCCCCCTATGTCTACTAGAATTGTAGGCATAAATTTGGGTTTAACTTGATGATAACAAAACACTTAACAAATATATCAACTGAAATCAAGTAGAAATTCAAAAGTGCTGCAAAAGTGTATGTACTGAGATAAAATTGAAGGATTACATTGTTTCCAAGGATGCTCCTTTAGGCTGAGCAGATTATTTTCTTTTCCTTTGATCCCTTGTTTTCTTCCCTAGCCTCCTGTCATTTTCCTCTACTTGGAGTTGGAGTTATCTGTAGAATTCAGCTTCATCTTCTTCACTGATGTCCAACTTAGATTGCATGTCCTTGAGAGTTTTATTACTGGCAATTTTAAGCTCGTCTTCAAGTCTGAAGAATCTTCTAAATCCTTTATTGTCTCTGAACTCCATCAGCCAATGAGGTGATTTATGAATTGTAATTCCATGCTCAGGGATGAGTAATGTTCTAGGCAAGGAATTGGGCTCCCACCAAGTTTTCCTTATGCTGGAAATCTTGTTGAGAATCTCAGTTTTGGCAGTCCTGGTAAAGCCAGAATCCCTTTTTATAGCTGAGTAGACTCTAATCAAGGTAGAATAGCCTTCATCCAGAATTCTGTAAAGGGGCCAAGTCCTTTCCCCATTTCCTTTGTACTTGAACACTAATCTTTCTGGTAGTTGTCTGTAGGCATCTATTCCCCTTACTTCCTCCAGCTCATCCAGGAAGAGTTCAATGTCTGTCTGTTCCTTTATGTCACAAATGTGAACAAAATCATCCTTTGAGGCTTGTGGTATAACGACCCATGTATTTTGAATTATTTAATTATGTGATCATTATGGAAATTATTAAATAAAATATGTGTATTAGTTTGACCGGTATGTGTTATTTGATTTTTTATCTAGGTACGGTTTATGATGTACCGGGTAGTTCGCGTGAATAATTAAGGAATTGCATTAAATTCTTCCACTTTTAAAGTGGATTTAATGCAACTTTATTTGTATAAATGTTTGAAGTGTCTCTAAAATTGTTTTTATGGTTTTATAATTATAATAATTATTTTTAGGATTTTATAAAATTGAGAAATCAATATTTTATTATTTATTTATTTTTAAATGATTTTCTGATCACTTTTATTTGTAGAATCCATATTTAATTCTAAAATTCTTCAAAAATTATGAAACTCATATTTATTGAAGTTTGGAATATTCCGAGAATTTTAAAATTATTTTGGAAATTTTCGGGATTAATTTCACGCGCTCGTTGTTTCGCTTCATTGATAAAAGCAGATATAAAGTGCATTTTAAAAATCATTTTAAAATCTCAAAATTCATGTTTTTATTAACTTCGGGATATTTGTAATATTTTAAGAAAATTTTCTTGATTTTTTGAATCTATTTTAAGTACACCCCGATTCGTTAAATGAGAAATACGGGTATAAATTGCGTTTCAGAAATTATTTTAAAATTACGAAATTTATGTTTTTGTAAACTTTGGGATATTACGACATTTTAAGATTATTTTTCATAATTTTTAAAAATTGTTTCGCGTGCACCTTTGTCCGTTAATTTTGAATTTTGGGATTAACCGGGTCTCGGAATTTCAGTAATTATCTAATAAAATGTGTTTGAATAAACATACATTGTACTGCAAACTGTACTATTGAGTGTACTGCAATGAATTGTACAACAAACTAATATAAAAAAAAATGAAAAAGAAAGAAACAGAGGGTAAAGAAATAGAAAGCACAGGGGGGGGGTTTTGTCTCTCCATTCTCTCGTCTATCTCTCCTCTCCTGATCTCACAACTCTTCCTTCAACCCTTTATCTCTTTTGTTCCGTTTCCTTTCTCTTCTAATTTCATAGTCACCGCTTGTTTTCCCCGGTTTTTCCGTTCTCCGGCGATTTTGCAGCCACCGTGGTAATTTTCCGGCCCCCGTTTTTCTTTCCGATTGCTGGCCTGAGTGGTTCCGTTTTTGCTTCTGTTGATATGTATATATACATACATATTCGTGTATACAAATATTTGATGTGTGTGTGATTATTATGTGTGTGTATACTGTGTTTGGGTGTGTGTGTTCTTGGGAGTGTGTGTGTGTTGCACGCGTGTCGTGCGCATGTGTGCGGGTGACTGATGTTGTTTGGCTGTGTCTGTTGTTCGAATTACAGTATATTGGGGCTTGTTTAATATGGAATGTTGATATTATGCAGGAATTAATTGAGTAAAATTAGTGATATTAAATACTTCGTGCGAGAATTATTATTAATTTAATCGGTAGAATTTACGTTGGAAACCCGGAATTAATCGGGTACCCGTAAATTTTACCGCCGTCGGCGATGAGCCTCGGCGAGCCGACGGTGGACGGTGATGATAAAACTCTGAGTCCTAATATTTTAAAAGAAATAAATGTAAAAACGCGAATAATAATAAATAGTTGGTTTAAATCAGTGGTTGGGATTTGTGGAATTGGAATGTGATTGGATAATTGTTACGATTATTGTGTTTGGGATTTGACGTCGATTGATGTTCGACGGGTAGTCCGATAAACAAAGGGGACGCTGCCCGATTTCCGGGAAAAATCGAACTACAAAAAAAAAATAAAAAATACGGGAGCGTATCCAAGGATTATCGGGACGTCGGGAGAGTATAAGTAAATACATATACGTATGTTCATACATATGCTGATTGGATGTTGTGTTGTATGTTTTGACCAAAACACAGTAACCCTGATTTCGTAAAATGACGAGTATACGTATTTTCTGAAAATGAACACTGGATTGATTTCAAAAATGTGAACCCTAATTGTTTTCTGTGTTATTCTAATATAAATAATTACTAGTCGGATTTGAATATCGTTGGGTAAGAATTAGTATTGAGGATATGTCAAGCATACCTAGACGTCTAACGTAGGGTATTTCGACCCTGTAGGTTATAGTCGGGAACCTGAAAGTGGACGATGGACTAAAGATAACCTAGTGGTCAGTCGACGAGCTCCGTAGAGTTCCAACAGGAAGACCTGAGTGTCGAAATCGAATCCAATGGGATCTAGTGATTGGACATTAGAGCCTGAGCAGCAAAGTCGGCTCAGAATTGATCAGTAATAGTTGTAAATCCTTGTAAGGCAAGTATTTCTGAACTTTTCTTCAAGATATAGTATCAATGGTTTCGAACTGTTTCATAACATGTTGTTATTATTAAACATAACTCCTGTTTTATAATGCATGTGCTTAAACTATTTACCCTTGAACCCTGATTCTTTCTCGATCTTGAGCCGTAAGCCTTGTTCTTTGGAAACCATCCTTTATTGATCCTCAGACACCAAACCACACAAATATGATACTATTTCCCAAATGTTTAACTACCAAACACCAAACACTGAAACAAAATTGTTTGAAAACACAGAAACTTTTATACTGCAACCAATCTTTATAACATCAAAGAACTATACTTTGAAAAATCATTTCTGACCTAATAACGGATGCTGGTACAAATTGAAAACCATTTCTTATACATACCCTGAAATTCCCTTGAGATATCCATAAGCCTCCTTATGCTTTTATTCAAGTGTTTAACTATCGTTGAGTATGAACTTGTTTTATTGAATTATATCGTTTATCATATTGAACTGCTTTAGGATTGGATAGTTTTTATATATGTGGACCAGATTCGTGGTCAGATCATACCAATGGTCAAGTTAGGCCAATATGTGCCTTGGATCCAGTAATTAGAGCAGTGCTGTGTGCTTGCTCGGGGTTAGTGCGTGACTGATCAGCAGCCTAACCTTGGTTTTTGAAACTTAAAATGAATATCCAATTCTAATGATTAGTTAAAAAGAAACTTGATTCCTTTGAATCCGCTCATTTGATCATTGTTTAACTTCAGTTATCGTTATCGTGACTTGCTGAGCTAGTTAGCTCACCCTTGCGATTCTTTTATATATTTTACAGTTGAAAAGAATATGGATGATAGTGAAGTTCCTCACTCCAAAGTGCGGGCTAAGGTTCCAGTTGAGCTGGATCGAGGTAGCAGAAGTTTCATACGGTAAAGAGATAGTTAGATTGTAAGAATGATTTTATTATCAATTGTAAGTTAAATTAGTTGGGATTGGTACGATGTAATAAATTAAGGTTGTGGCTTGTTTTCATACTTTAACCTGTTGCGATCCATGGTTTTGTGAAGCAGGGTCATTGTCAATAATATTTCTTATACAGGTTCATATATTGTGTTTGTGTTGTGGACCCCAAACTTCTGACCCGGGTTTGGAGGGCGCCACAGGTTGGTATCAGAGCTACAGGTTATAATTCACTGAAACAAGCCTAGATTGTCGGGATTGGGTAGAAGGTTAGGATTAGGAATAGAAAATAGAAAGATAAGATGTCGTGAGGACGAGTGCGACTATATAGTAGGTCTCCAGCACGGTTCGTGTTGCAATTCGGGATTCTTAGCTTGCGACGTGATTTCCAGACAACGACAATGGCGGATCTTGATTTCCCGGTGTCATTTGATCATTTGAAGCTTTCCGTTTGAGGATTGTCATCTTCTTTCAGATTGGAATTGCACCTTGTTCCTCCACCGGTATTAATGGCACTACCTTTTGTTATAACGATTGCATTTCTTCAAGCTATTCTACGCTACTTTTCCACCTTTTGATATGAGATTACCTATTCAGGAACCTCCATCTGATTATTCTTCTTTCACTGGACATTCGGCTGTGAGCGTATCTCTTTAGTTTACCCTACATCCTGCTCTATACCCCCAATTTAGAACTTATCGTATGAAGCGATTGTACCTACGAGGATGGATTCGAGAGCTACAGTAAACGGTGGGCGCTTGAGATATAAATAAAGGTGAGATGAAGTTTAGAGAGGAGATTTAAGTGTTTCAGAGGATGACTGTTACTAGATTAAAAGCCATTAGTGATTGGGCCACCCATGACTAGCTTGTGGAATGGATTAGATAAGTATTGAAAAAAGAGTTAGAGGAGATTATGGATCTGGAGATTTTTTTTGAAACTAGATAATGATGTTATGATTATGTGACATTAGACGACTTGTTGACTATTGGATAGTCTGTTCCATTTAACGATGGCAAAGTTGATAACGGGAGTATTACCAGTATGAAAGTCTTGATGTGAAGTTATGAATGGGATAGTATGTAACGACAACTGAAGTTTTTGTCGATTAAGGAAGACAAATAGACTCAATAAAGAAAAGAGGGTAGATTGAAGTAAATGGATCTTTAAGTGATCGTTTCTTTAACTTGATACCTTGTTATAGGTCGAAAGGACAACAACCAACTCATATAGTAAGGACAACCAGATTTGTGATTTTCCAAACTTTTTAAACAAGTTTTCGAAAAAGATTTTCCTTTACAAATTTCTAAAAGCTTTTCCGAATAAAAAAAATGATTTTTAAGCATTGGTTGTCAAGTTACTACTTGAGTTTCTTGTTTGTTGGAAATCCTGGATTACCTGGAAGGATGCCGTTTCAAATTTAGTATTGTTAATTTCAGGAACAAAATAACCTATGATTATGAAGAAGTTGATTATTCCTAACGGTAAAGTGCAAGTATTGTTTGATAAAATTTACAACATAATCAGCATACGGAGTAACTATACATTCAATTACTAGGACTATCAGAGTTCGAAGAATTCATCGATTCAACAGAAGCCGGAGCGTGATCGAAAAAGATTGGAAAATATCCAGATCTCTCTAAAAGTAGAGTATTACTAACAAAAGAATCATTATGTCGAATGGTACATGGTTATTCTAAATTAAAAGAGGAATCTCGAAGTTACCAGGTAGGAACGTTATTATGATCGAATTGTTAAGGTATTATACGTGTAAGTGCGAGGTTAAAGACGCAAAACTTAGCAAGTAAGAATTCATTATAATGCTTGGTTACAAAAACATTTTAGCGGACTTTCTAAAGTTGTTATATGACGCAAGTGGGATATGATCAAACAAGCTCGGAAGATGAATACAAGTGAAATAAGGATGATGACCAATGATATCGTTCTAGTTTTCAATATTACAGCGTATATTCCTTTTCAATTCCTAAAAACGTATGAACTTCTTTTCTTAAATGAACTATTTTCTATGATATCGAAAAGGAGGATATTCCATTCCTTTTAAATTTATTTGCTTCCCTCAAGTTTTACTTTCTGATTGGGACAAACAGTGTTATGGTGAGACACTTTGTCAGAATGACGAAGAGTCGGGTGGGACGCTACCTAATCATGTGCTGTATGCCATACGGTATGAAAGACTGGCCATCTTAAGTACCAATGTGGTTGTCTCATTCATATTCAAATCCTTGTTTCTTCTTTCTTTTCAACTCTATTTTTGTTGACTTTTAAATCCTTCTAGCCATTTCGTTGTATTGTCGTTCTTTGCAAGAGGTTCTCAAGCAGAAATCAACGTATCCTTAATCAAGCGGACGAAGTTCCATCTACCTCTTATGCATGGAAAGGAAACACGGGCACATGACGAGGATTACAAATCACTAGCCCCAGTGAAGAATCCACTAAGAGTCAAGGAAATCTACTCCAATAAGGAATGCGTTTTCAAGAGCAAGAATATGCGATTTTCTTGTGAAATATGTTATTCAAAATACGTACATGATGACATGGATAATTAGGGTGAATACCTTATGTGTTAAAATATTAAAGGATGTGAGAGAAACTTAATTGTTTATCTCTCAAGGTTTTGTTGATAAGATTAGGATCAAAGGACTAACAAGTTAAGAATGTGAAAGTGTTGAAAAAGTGAGTACCAATGGTAAAATTGATATCCTGGAAGATAAGAGGATTTGATATTAATCTAAGGAATGGATTGACTACTAAAGCGTGATGTCCAGACAGACTGTTGTGACGAAAGGATAATTCTGAGAATGCCAAATGGGAAGGTGAGGAGGTTCAGAAGATGAAAGAAGGTAATGAATTTGTTAATGATGATTACGGTAATCAAGATATGAGCATTATGGTGATTATGGAATACATAAAGGACGGAAGCAAACAAAATATGAAGATTTTATAGTAGTTAAGGAGTTTCAAGATATGTTTTTGGATGAGTTATCAACATTTCCTTCGGATATATTTTGAATTCGTGACTAACTTAGCACCTGAAATGAAGCCAGTGTCCAAAGCCTCGCACAGAACGGCGCCAGTTAAAGTGAAGGAGTTAGCAAAGTAAATGCAAGAAATGCCAGAAGAAGAAGCGATTAGACCTAGAATACCCCATAAGGTGCCCCCGTATTAAATGTTAACAAGAAAAAAAATGGAGGTATGTGATTATGCGTCGACTAGCAAGAGCTCAACAAGTTTATTATCAAGGGCAAGTATCTGTTACCTTGACCCAATGATTTGTTTGATCAAACAAAGGAAGTAAAGTACTTTTATAAAACTGATTTAAGACTTGGTATTTCACCAATTGAAGATTAAACCTATGGATGTATTAAGGATAATTTTCAGAACTAAGTAATGTTCTCGTATTGTCATTTATATTAACCAATATACTAGTAATATTTGAACTGGATGGACAACACCTTTAAGGAATATCCGAGTAAGCTATAGTTGTGATACTTAAAATTAATGGAGGACCATGCAAAGCGTTTAACGATGACTGGGAAGTTGGAGAAGAAAGAAGTTGTGTGAAATGTAGTTCTTAGTATAGATAGTCAATGTAGAGGAAATCAAAAGAGATTCAACAGAGGTTAAAATTTCTATGAATGAAAAGAGACCAGAAACACCAACAAAAATAAGAAGTTTTATCATGGGTCGGTTACTATCGGAAATTGGTGCAGGATTTCGTGAAAGTTGTAATATCTTGGACGAAGCTAACCAGGAAAAGCAAGAAGTTTTATGAAATGGAGAAGGATGAAGGGAAAGTTTTGCGGAGTTAAATGAAAGAATGGTTTTAGTACTTGTTTTATCAATTTAAAAGTATCAAGGAGGTTTGGTAGTTAATAGTGATGCTTCTCATTAAGAAATAGGATGTGTGTTGATGCAGCACAATAGGATTATTGTATATGCATCCAGACAACCGAAACCTGATGAGCAGAAGTATCCTACCCATAAATTGGGATTAAAAGGAATAATAATATTCATTTTGAAAAAAAAAATTGGGAAACATGATATGTATGGAGAAAGGTATAAGATCTATACGGGCCACAAGAGGTGGAAGTGTGTATTCACGAGGAAAAGCAAAGATAGAGGGAAGTAATAACGGACCTAGAAACTATACCGGAAGAATTTTCTATGGAATTTTTGAAGTTGGAATTGGGAGTCAGAGTTTATAATCCAAACAAGAGCAAGGATGAATAGTACGACCTATCAGTCGAAGTTGTTAAGAGAAAGACAAGGAGATGTCAAAAGAAGATAATGGATCACGATGTTAGTAGTTAGTAAGAGGAAATTTATGCGCCCAGAAGAACGATCACGATATCTCCAGGTTTTCTTCCAGCACTTGGATGCTACAAGTAGGAGAGTTAAGAAATGAGATCCCACAGAAAATTCACAACATAAAGTATTTAATTTATTGAAGAAATGTCAAGATATACGGAAATATAAAGAAAAATAGTGATAACCATGTATAAGAAGGAAATTTCAAGATGGATTAGGAAGTGTGGACATGTCAAAGGATTAAGGCGGAATATCGGAGGCCTAGTAGATAAGGCAGATCCAGGTAGTGATTATACAAGAAACGAATCGTGAAGGGTACCAATAATGTTAAGGGAGAAAAATGAATGAAAGTATAAGAGTATGTATTGATTATCGGGAGTTTAACAAAACAACGAATGAGAATAAGTGACCCCTATAAAGAATTGATTACCTATGAGACCTAATCTAAGAAGTGTGTTATGTATCAAGGATTGACTTAAGATCCGACCTGAGAACATAATAAAGATTACGACCAAAATGAATTAAGAACATTGCAAGCTCGGATGACATTATGTGAAATAACAAGTGTATCAGGTAATTATAAGAAATTAAGGATTATAGTGTATAAGGAGTATTTAGATGAGCAAACTGTATTTATTGATAACATCCTCAGCTACTCGAGGAATAGGAAAGTCTGTGTGGGATGCCCAAGAATTTTTCTCCAAAAGATCAGAAGGAAAGCAACTACACGTTGAGTTTCCAGGAATGAAAGTCTGACTAATATTAACAAAAGATTCTGAATTAATTCATTAACAACTATGTTAGGTCACACTTTCACTGTAGAGGGATTAAATACAGTGTTTATTACAATCAAATCAAACTTCAAGAACTTATGTAACAGAAAACAAACTTTATTTAACAAATAAACTCTGTTACAATCTGGAACTGTTATCTCTCAGTGATGAACAAATTATCACGAGAGCTACTAGAGTTATATTAAATAATATTCTCGATAATGATAACACCTCTAGTGTAAACTCTATTTCTGTGTTTATATACTACACAGTTACAAGATATTCACTAATTGATATGGAATATAATTCTGCTTCCTAAAATATATCAATCAGATATCTTCTATTCCAAGTATTCCATTCTTCACAGAATTCCTTCTTCATGCATATCTCTTCTTATGTTTATCTTGATCTTCTTAACTTTAATCAGCTACTGTCCTTATCTGATCGTCCTTCAGCACTTAAGTTCTGATATCTATCTCCTGATAACATAAGTACCGATATCCCTTAAGTTCTGACTTCCAGTATAAGTACTGATCAGTTAAGTACTGATTTGTTCTGTTCAAATAAGATCTGAAATCTAAACATAAAACATATTAGCCATGACATTATCAAATATATCTAACAATCTCCCCCAACTTGTAAATTAACAAAATATACAAGTTTAACAGATATTTGATGATGTCAAAAACATTAAGTACAAATGCATGAGAAATAGACAAGATAACTACAACTTACAGTCCTTAAAGTTTTTACCAATTCAGCTTCTGATAACAACTTCAACCTGTATAAATATCAGAATTTAAGCAGTTGTAGATCTTTGACTTGGCTTCATCATTTTCTGATCTCTCTGATGTCAGGAGTTGTTCTGAGATAATTCTTCAACAAACATTTCTCAGCATATCTGAGTTCATCAATCATTCTCCGTTTAACATCTTTAAGCTCTGCAGTATCTTCACCAGTTTGAAATATTGCAGCTCTGAGATCATTAACCTTTGCTTTTCCCAACTCCCGATCTAGTCTTATGACATAAGCTTTATTAGACTCTAGATTGAATTCAAGTCCCTTAATACCAAGATATGTTCTGATCTGTGCAGTATTAGGCTTCATATCAACAATATCACCATTGTGATTTCTGTACTTTGGAACATATCTGCTGTCAGACTTAACAGAATAAAGTCTTTTCTGTCTCTGAATCTGTTCCTTTAAGTAGTTTGCAGCAGTCTCTGTTATTCTGTCATCCACTTGAAGTAAGAACAATACATGCTCCAATTCTTCAAAATACTTCAATGGAATGGCATTTTGTCTTATATGATAAACCCTACCATCTGTCATGAAATACAACATGATGTATTCTTTCAAGTAGGTATGGTAAACCATCTGTACAGATTCTAGTTGATTCAATCTTTCAGGAGTTGCTCCAATACCTGGTTCACTCAAGGAAGTTGGATCATCAGTAGTGTTGTGTACTCTTCTTTCATCAGCACTTCCCAATCCAGTTTTATCTCTAGCTTCCTTTCCAGTAACTACTCTTGCTTCAAAACCACTTGAAGTAGTCTTCAAAGATTGAGTCTGTTTTGCTTTAGTGAATCCTGGTAGGAGTGTTTTAGATTTATCTTCTGATATCAAGTTAACTTGAGCACTGTCAGAGGTTACTTGCTTCTTCTGAATATCAGAACTTACAATTTCTTGACTCTGAACAACTTGAGCCATGTCAGAGGTTGTTTTAAGAACTTTTCTTGAAGTCAGAGCAAGATTATCTTTTCCATCAGTAATTTCTTCTTCCTCAGGAGGTACATAAGGCTTGATAGGTTCACCAACCTTTTCTTTACCCTTGGATCTTGGATCTATCTGTGGTTGTGATCTAGCCAGAGTTTCTTCAGTATGTATCCTTTCTTTGATCACAATGCCTTTAGATTTTGGAAGTAACTTTTTACCAGAAGCTTCAGATTTAGATGTGACTTTCTCTGATTTAAGTCTGGCTTCTTCTTCCTTTAAACTTTCCAAGTCCATCCCTGGATTTTCTTGAAGAAATAACTGTCTTGACATTTCCTCAGGAATTCCATTCAAAAAGACATGCACAGTCTCATCACCGTAATTGTAGAACCAGCCAAATTCAGCCATTTGTGATAGTAAATGAAAAACAAGACTGAATTTGTGATACAAGTGGGATGATAAGAATAATGTGAAGTGGCTGTTTATATAGGCAAGAGAATGCCAAGAGACGCAAAGATATTTAATGCTGACAGGTAGAAGTAATTCTACCTCGTCTCCCTAGACTTTGAAAAAGAATAACAGTCATTGGAAAAGGAATGTGCACATGTAACAAGAGTGAACTTTTCAAGGACGAGTGCCATTATGTTTTAACCATAGACTATTAATCTTCCACTTCAACATTTCGAAATTAATCTGAGACTGTTACCAAATTTTATTCACAGATAAGTCAAGTAAAGGGTTAGACTGAAAAATCAGAACTTAGACTTATCCCAGAACTTAACAGTCATCAGAACATAATGTCTTAACTCGAACAAGGAATATCTATCTTAGTAAATACTCATACAAGTTCTTAGTTATGAACGTCAGAACTTAATCATCAGAACGTGTAACTAGAACTTGTCCTCAGAATTTGTGCAGAAGTGACACAATGACTGTTTATCTAAAATAACATAGACCACCACAGAAATTTCATCATTCATATGGAGTGATGTGTGTGTGCATTAAGCTAAATAACAGACAAAGAGTAAAGTCTGATCTACTTCAGTACATCTTAGAAATAAGTCATAATTAAAATTTTGCTAAAGAGCTGTCATTATCCTGAAACCTACTGATAAATGAGTTCATGCATGAGTTCACCTCTACTGTTTTTGTGCTAATTTTATGCATCTTTTGAAATTCTATTTTACAGAGGCTTCTCAGTGTAAGTGAGTCACGACTGTTTATTAGAATTTATGCTATTATCAGAGTATTTCTCCAGTAATCATAGAGTGTGAAAAGTCACCAAGAAAATATTTTGCTTTTCTAATGCATATTTACTTAATACCAGCAATGCACTTGGGTCGTCCCTTTCACATTTTTACTCTAGATCTCAAAGGAGTACCTGATATTATTCTTTGATTCTTTTTTTTTTTTTCTTTTGATAGGTGAGGTTTATCAGCACTTAGTACATTCAGCAGTTTTACTAGAATCAGAACTTAAACAGATGAGTAGCATTATTCTAATTTGTGACTTAGTAATAAGATATACAAAGTAAACTTAACTAAGCTCAGTTATCAGAATTTGCTTGTGTCATAAGATTTCCACAGAAATAATTATTTCTTTCATGGGATCATTTGTTTATTGAAGACTAGTAGGTCAGTATCTAGCACAGTTATCCTCATAGGATTGAATAGTTACTGAAACAGACATATCACTTATCAGAGTTTAGAAACATATATCAGACAACAGTCAGTACTTAAAGACATTTATCAATTAATGCACAGAATATACAAAGAGATTAATTCTGTAAATACTGATCATAAAGTCTGATAACATAGAACAAGTTTAAGCAGATTTAGAGAAAGAACCTGAAATCATTCCAAGTTCATTTACCAATTTTGAAAAGGTAGCTTCACACAGTGGTTTTGTGAAGATATCTGCTACTTGTTGATCTGTGGGTACAAAATGCAATTCCACTGTACCTTCATCCACATGTTCCCTGATGAAATGGTACCTGATGCTGATGTGCTTTGTCATAGAGTGTTGAACTGGATTACCTGTCATAGCAATAGCACTTTGATTATCACAGTAAATAGGGATTTTGAAATATGTTAACCCATAATCCAGTAACTGATTCTTCATCCAAAGAATCTGTGCACAACAGCTTCCTGCAGCAATATACTCTGCTTCTGCAGTTGATGTGGAAATTGACTTTTGTTTCTTGCTATACCAAGAAACCAACCTGCCTCCAAGAAATTGGCAGCTACCACTTGTGCTTTTCCTGTCAATTTTGCAACCTGCAAAATCTGCATCTGAGTAACCTATTAATTTAAAATCTGATTCTCTAGGATACCATAATCCTAGATCAGCTGTTCCTTTAAGATACTTAAAGATTCTTTTTACAGCTGTTAAGTGAGGTTCTCTTGGATCTGCTTGAAATCTTGCACAAAGACAGGTAGCAAACATGATATCTGGTCTACTAGCAGTTAGATAGAGAAGTGAGCCAATCATACCTCTGTAATCAGTAATATCTACTGAATTACCAGTATCCTTATCCAGTTTTGTTGCAGTGGCCATGGGAGTGGATGCACTTGAACAGTCTTGCATTCCAAATTTTTTCAGCAAGTTTCTGGTGTACTTAGATTGACAAATAAAAGTTCCTTCTTCACTCTGCTTGACTTGAAGGCCCAGAAAATAACTAAGTTCTCCCATCATACTCATCTGATATCTTGACTGCATTAGGTTGGCAAACTTTTTGCAAAGTTTGTCATTTGGAGACCCAAAAATAATATCATCAACATAAATTTGGATCAGAAGTAAGTCCTTGCCATGGTTGAGATAGAACAATGTTTTGTCAATAGTTCCTCTGTTGAATCCACTTTCCAGAAGAAACTGAGCTAAAGTCTCATACCATGCTCTAGGAGCTTGCTTAAGTCCATAAAGTGCTTTATCAAGCTTGTAGACATAATCTGGATGTTTGGAATCTACAAAGCCTGGAGGTTGTTCAACATATACTTCCTCTTCCAATTCTCCATTGAGAAAAGCACTTTTCACATCCATTTGAAAGACAGTAAACTTTTTGTGAGCAGCATAAGCCATGAATATCCTTATGGCTTCTAACCTAGCAACTGGAGCAAATGTTTCATCATAGTCAATTCCCTCCTGTTGAGAATATCCTTTTGCAACCAGCCTTGCCTTGTTCCTTACAATTATGCCATCACTGTCAGTTTTGTTTCTGAATACCCACTTTGTACCAACAACCGATCTATTCTTGGGTCTTGGCACTAAGGTCCAGACTTTGTTTCTTTCAAATTCATTCAACTCTTCCTGCATTGCTTGCACCCAATCAGCATCTTGAAGAGCTTCTTCCACTTTCTTTGGCTCAGACTGAGAGAGAAAAGAATTGTAAAGACATTCATTCGAAGTACCTGTTCTAGTTCTGACACCTGCCTCAGGATTTCCAATTATTAAATCAGGTGTATGTGATTTTGTCCACTTCCTTGCAGATGGAAGATTTTCTCTAGAACTGGATGCTCCCCCATGATTCATGCTGTCTTCGGTTTCATTTTCTGATGCTCCCCCTGAAACTGTGCTCTCTGAGTTGGATCCTTCAGTATTTAGATTTTCAGCACTGTCAGTACTTGGCTTATCAGAACTTGACGAATCAGAATTTGAAGAGCCAGATGTATGTTCTGATGCTTCTTGAGATGTGATAATATCTTGAGTATGCTCCCCCTGCATTGGTGCATCTTCCTTTGACGTAGTCACCACAGTTTCAATAACATCAGAGTTTAATCCATCAGAATTTACAGTATCAGGACTTAGACTGTCAGGACTTGAGATATCAGAATATGAATCTTCATTTTCAAATCTCAGCTTATCATGATCAATGCAATCTTCAAGTCCAGTGATCTTCTTGTCATCAAAAGAGACATTGATAGATTCCATGACCACTTTTGTTCTCAAATTATAGACTCTGAAGGCTTTTGTAGAAAGTGGATATCCTACAAAGATTCCCTCATCAGCTTTTAGATCAAACTTGGATAGCTGTTCAGGATGAGTCTTGAGAACAAAACACTTACATCCAAATACATGAAAGTATTTGAGATTTGGCTTCTTGTTCTTCACCATCTCATATGGTGTTTTTCCATGCTTGTTAATGAGTGTTGCATTTTGAGTAAAACAAGCAGTCTGCACAGCTTCAGACCAGAAATAGGTTGGAAGCTTTGCTTCTTCAAGCATTGTTCGTGCAGCTTCGATTAGAGTTCTATTCTTCCTTTCAACAACTCCATTTTGCTGTGGAGTTCCAGGAGCAGAAAATTCCTGCTTTATTCCATGATTTTTGCAGAACTCTTCCATTATCAAATTCTTGAATTCAGTGCCATTATCACTCCTCAAAATTTTCACAGAATCTTTGATCAATTTATCCAGATGTTTGACATGATCAATCAGGATAGATGCAGTTTCACTTTTTGTGTGCAAGAAATACACCCATGTGTATCTGGTGAACTCATCTACTATGACCAACGCATATTTCTTCTTTGCAATAGACATGACATTCACTGGACCAAATAGATCAACATGAAGTAGATAATAAGGCTCAAGAATTGATGATTCAGTCTTGCTCTTGAATGAAGATTTTCTTTGTTTAGCCTTCTGACATGAGTCACAAAGACCATCAGGAACAAACACTGATTTTGGCAGTCCTCTCACAAGATCTTTCTTGATCAGTTCATTTATCTTGTTGAAGTTTAAATGAGAGAGTTTCTTGTGCCAATTCCAGCTTTCTTCAGTTGAGGCTCTACTCACTAAACAGATTGCAGAACCATCAGAACTTGTTGAAAGCTTAGCTTCATAAATGTTACCACGCCTGAATCCCTTCAGAACAATTTTTCCTTTAGATTTATTAACTATCTCACAATGTTCTGCAAAGAAATCAACATGATAACCTCTGTCACAGATTTGACTTATACTCAGTAAGTTGTGTTTAAGTCCTGAGACCAGAGCTACATCTTTAATAATGACATTCCCAAGATTGATATTGCCATATCCCAAAGTTTTTCCAATGTTGCCATCTCCATAAGAAACACTTGGGCCAGCTTTCTCCACAAAGTCTGATAGCAGGGCCTTATTACCAGTCATATGTCCTGAACATCCACTGTCCAGAACTAAAATATTTTTCCTGTTGCCCTTTGTTTCAGCAGCTTCAGAACTGCTCTCAGAATTTGATTTATCAGCATTTGCCATCAATGCATAGTTCTCCTCACTTTCAGAGTCTGAAGTGTCTGTCCAGCTTTTCTGCTTTGTAACAAGAGCTTTGCCTTTGTCATTCTTGGTCTTCTTGCAATCAGGAGATATGTGGCCTTTCTCACCACAATTATAACATTTAACATTTGCGTAATCTCCTCTGTCAGACTTTCCTCCTCTTCCTTCAGATCTTCTGAAATTCTTCTTGTCAGAACTTATGCCTTTGCTGGAAAACTTCTTTCCCTTCCTGAACTTCCTGTATGCAATCTTTGTGATTCCTTTCACCATAAGAGCACACAGCTTCATCATCTCCTCATCAGCATCAGTTTCAGGCAGGCTTTCAGAATCTGAGTCATCATCACTCTCAGAACTTGATGACTCAGTATCAGATTTTATGATAAGAGCTTTATCCTTGCCTTTCTTTGAGGAAGATGGTTTGGGGGATTCCTCTTCAGCCTTGAGAGCAACCGTTCTTGACTTTCCTCCTTTCCTCTTGCTTCTTTGTTCCATCTCAAGTTCATGAGTCTTGAGCATTCCATAGATTTCATCAAGAGTTGTTTCATCAAGATTGTAGTTGTCTCTTATTGTTGTTGCCTTCAAATCCCAACATTCAGGAAGAGCTAACAGGAATTTGAGGTTTGTATCTTCAAGATCATACTCCTTATTTACTAATGACAAGTCATTCAAGAGTTTGACAAATCTATCATATACATCAGTCAATGACTCATTAGTCCTAGAGTCAAAGTGTTCATACTCTTGAGTGAGTATTGTCTTCCTGTTCTTCTTAACTGTTTCAGTTCCTTGACACCTTGTCTCTAGTGCATCCCATATCTCCTTAGCAGTCTTGCAGTTGATTACCCTGTTTGACATTACATTATCAATGGCACTATGCAATAAGTGACGTACCTTGGCATCCTTAGCAATAGATGCTATATCTTCAGCAGTGTAATCATTCTTTTCCTTTGGTACGGTCATTGCTGCTTCACCTGGAACTACAACAGCGAGCTTGGTAGGTTTGTGAGGCCCTTCCCTGATTCTATCAAGGTATTCTGGATCTGTTGCTTCCAGAAACATGGTCATCCTTACCTTCCATATGGGATATTCAGATGGTCTCAATATGGGAACTCTGATAGTCTCATATCGACTCTGAGTTGATGTCTTTGATGATTCCTCAGTTTTGGTAGGCTTAGTTGGAGTTTCTGTGTCAGACATGATTGTGTTTGGATCTTTAACTGTATGTGTGTTAACAGATAGCTCTGATACCACTTGTTAGGTCACACTTTCACTGTAGAGGGATTAAATACAGTGTTTATTACAATCAAATCAAACTTCAAGAACTTATGTAACAGAAAACAAACTTTATTTAACAAATAAACTCTGTTACAATCTGGAACTGTTATCTCTCAGTGATGAACAAATTATCACGAGAGCTACTAGAGTTATATTAAATAATATTCTCGATAATGATAACACCTCTAGTGTAAACTCTATTTCTGTGTTTATATACTACACAGTTACAAGATATTCACTAATTGATATGGAATATAATTCTGCTTCCTAAAATATATCAATCAGATATCTTCTATTCCAAGTATTCCATTCTTCACAGAATTCCTTCTTCATGCATATCTCTTCTTATGTTTATCTTGATCTTCTTAACTTTAATCAGCTACTGTCCTTATCTGATCGTCCTTCAGCACTTAAGTTCTGATATCTATCTCCTGATAACATAAGTACCGATATCCCTTAAGTTCTGACTTCCAGTATAAGTACTGATCAGTTAAGTACTGATTTGTTCTGTTCAAATAAGATCTGAAATCTAAACATAAAACATATTAGCCATGACATTATCAAATATATCTAACAAACTACCTAAGCAAAGCCGTATGCTAGCAGATGCGTTATGCTGACAGAAAGGATTGGATGTAATTAAGACCACCGAGGAGTTAGTAAACGAATTGGAAAGAATAAGAGATGTTTAAATGTTTGGAAATCAGGTTGAAAACGAGTACCGCCTATCATCCTTGAATAGAGAGTCAAGGCACGAAAGCGATTCAGGAAAGCTAAAATATATTGAGAGGTGGAGTTTTAAGGAAACACTGGAATGATCATTTATCAACAATGTCAGCTTTGGAAGGCCACTGTATCAAGCTTCGTGTGAACGCAAGTGTAGGTCCCCATTTCTATTAAAATAAAGTAGGAGAAAGAAAGTTGTTAAATCCTAAGTTAAATCGGCACGCCAAGAGAGTAGTGTTATTAGTTGAAGCAGCTCGGAGTAGAAAAAAAAAATAAAACGAAATTGTATTGAGAGAGAATATGAATATAGAAATAGGACCAGTAGTGTTAGTAAAAGTGGCGTCTTATAGAAAATTGGATAAGTCTAAGTAGAAGAAGCAGGTTAAGCTCTAAAGTTAGTGAACCATTTGAGATATTGATAAATATAGATAAATTTGTTCACAAATGATATGACCGTCACACCTGCGTATACACCTAATGTATTTTACTTGTCAGTGTTAAAGTGATAAGTAATGAATTTGAATTAAGTGATTGATCAGAAGCCAATGGGGCTCTTGTCCAAGTCATTCTGCATATAGTGATCGATCCAAATTCTTGATTGACAAAGGCAAGCCCTTAGAAATGAGTACCTACCTATTATGAGTACGTTTGAACCCTTGAGTAGAAGGGTCTACTTAGAAATTAGAGTCAAATATGCTTGACAAATATCCTCACTTGTGTAGCTAGACAAGATTCTGAGGACAGAATCTTTTTAAGGGGGAAGGATATAACGACCCATGTATTTTGAATTATTTAAATATGTGATCATTATGGAAATTATTAAATAAAATATGTGTATTAGTTTGACCGGTATGTGTTATTTGATTTTTTATCTAGGTACGGTTTATGATGTACCGGGTAGTTCGCGTGAATAATTAAGGAATTGCATTAAATTCTTCCACTTTTAAAGTGGATTTAATGCAACTTCATTTGTATAAATGTTTGAAGTGTCTCTAAAATTGTTTTTATGGTTTTATAATTATAATAATTATTTTTAGGATTTTATAAAATTGAGAAATCAATATTTTATTATTTATTTATTTTTAAATGATTTCTGATCACTTTTATTTGTAGAATCCATATTTAATTCTAAAATTCTTCAAAAATTATGAAATTCATATTTATTTAAGTTTGGAATATTCCGAGAATTTTAAAATTATTTTGGAAATTTTCGGGATTAATTTCACGCGCTCGTTGTTTCGCTTCATTGATAAAAGCAGATATAAAGTGCATTTTAAAAATCGTTTTAAAATCTCAAAATTCATATTTTTATTAACTTCGGGATATTTGTAATATTTTAAGAATATTTTCTTGATTTTCTGAATCTGTTTTAAGTACACCCCGATTCGTTAAATGAGAAATACGGGTATAAATTGCGTTTCAGAAATTATTTTAAAATTACGAAATTTATGTTTTTGTAAACTTTGGGATATTACGACATTTTAAGATTATTTTTCATAATTTTTAAAAATTGTTTCGCGTGCACCTTTGTCCGTTAGTTTTGAATTTTGGGATTAACCGGGTCTCGGAATTTCAGTAATTATCTAATAAAATGTGTTTGAATAAACATACATTGTACTGCAAACTGTACTATTGAGTGTACTGCAATGAATTGTACAACAAACTAATATAAAAAAAAACGAAAAAGAAAGAAACAGAGGGTAAAGAAATAGAAAGCAAATGGGGGGGTTTTGTCTCTCCATTCTCTCGTCTATCTCTCCTCTCCTGATCTCACAACTCTTCCTTCATCCCTTTATCTCTTTTGTTCCATTTCCTTTCTCTTCTAATTTCATAGTCACCGCTTGTTTTCCCCGGTTTTTCCGTTCTCCGGCGATTTTGCAGCCGCCGTGGTAATTTTCCGGCCCCCGTTTTTCTTTCCGATTGCTGGCCTGGGTGGTTCCGTTTTTGCTTCTGTTGATATGTATATATACATACATATTCGTGTATACAAATATTTGATGTGTGTGTGATTATTATGTGTGTGTATACTGTGTTTGGGTGTGTGTGTTCTTGGGAGTGTGTGTGTGTTGCACGCGTGTCGTGCGCGTGTGTGCGGGTGACTGATGTTGTTTGGTTGTGTCTGTTGTTCGAATTACAGTATATTGGGGCTTGTTTAATTTGGAATGTTGGTATTTTGCAGGAATTAATTGAGTAAAATTAGTGATATTAAATACTTCGTGCGGGAATTATTATTAATTTAATCGGTAGAATTTATGTTGGAAACCCGGAATTAATCGGGTACCCGTAAATTTTACCGCCGTCGGCGATGAGCCTCGGCGAGCCGACGGTGGACGGTGATGATATAACTCTGAGTCCTAATATTTTAAAAGAAATAAATGTACAAACGCGAATAATAATAAATAGTTGGTTTAAATCAGTGGTTGGGATTTGTGGAATTGGAATGTGATTGGATAATTGTTACGATTATTGTGTTTGGGATTTGACGTCGATTGATGTTCGACGGGTAGTCCGATAAACAAAGGGGACGCTGCCCGATTTTCGGGAAAAATCGAACTACAAGAAAAAAATAATAATACGGGAGCGTATCCAAGGATTATCGGGACGTCGGGAGAGTATAAGTAAATACATATACGTATGTTCATACAGATGCTGATTGGATGTTGTGTTGTATGTTTTGACCAAAACACAGTAAGCCTGATTTCGTAAAATGACGAGTATACATATTTTCTGAAAATGAACACTGGATTGATTTCAAAAATGTGAACCCTAATTGTTTTCTGTGTTATTCTAATATAAATAATTACTAGTCGGATTTGAATATCGTTGGGTAAGAATTAGTATTGATGATATGTCAAGCATACCTAGATGTCTAACGTAGGGTATTTCGACCCTGTAGGTTATAGTCGGGAACCTGAAAGTGGACGATGGACTAAAGATAACCTAGTGGTCAGTCGACGAGCTCCGTAGAGTTCCAACAGGAAGACCTGAGTGTCGAAATCGAATCCAATGGGATCTAGTGATTGGACATTAGAGCCTGAGCAACAAAGTCGGCTCAGAATTGATCAGTAATAGTTGTAAAGCCTTGTAAGGCAAGTATTTCTGAACTTTTCTTCAAGATATAGTATCAATGGTTTCAAACTGTTTCATAACATGTTGTTATTATTAAACATAACTCCTATTTTATAATGCATGTGCTTAAACTATTTACCCTTGAACCCTGATTCTTTCTTGATCTTGAGCCGTAAGCCTTGTTCTTTGGAAACCATCCTTTATTGATCCTCAGACACCAAACTACACAAATATGATACTATTTCCCAAATATTTAACTACCAAACACCAAACACTGAAACAAAATTGTTTGAAAACACAGAAACTTTTATACTGCAACCAATCTTTATAACATCAAAGAATTATACTTTGAAAAATCATTTCTGACCTAATACCGGATGCTGGTACAAATTGAAAACCATTTCTTATACATAACCTGAAATTCCCTTGAGATATACATAAGCCTCCTTATGCTTTTATTCAAGTGTTTAACTATCGTTGAGTATGAACTTGTTTTATTGAATTATATCGTTTATCATATTGAACTGCTTTAGGATTGGATAGTTTTTATATATGTGGACCAGATTCGTGGTCAGACCATACCAATGGTCAAGTTAGGCCAATATGTGCCTTGGATCCAGTAATTAGAGCAGTGATGTGTGCTTGCTCGGGGTTAGTGCGTGACTGATCAGCAGCCTAACCTTGGTTTTTGAAACTTAAAATGAATATCCAATTCTAATGATTAGTTAAAAAGAAACTTGATTCCTTTGAATCCGCTCATTTGATCATTGTTTAACTTCAGTTATCGTTATCGTGACTTGCTGAGCTAGTTAGCTCACCCTTGCGATTCTTTTATATATTTTACAGTTGAAAAGAATATGGATGATAGTGAAGTTCCTCAGTCCAAAGTGCGGGCTAAGGTTCCAGTTGAGCTGGATCGAGCTAGCAGAAGTTTCATGCGGTAAAGAGATAGTTAGATTGTAAGAATGATTTTATTATCAATTTTAAGTTAAATTAGTTGGGATTGGTACGATGTAATAAATTAAGGTTGTGGCTTGTTTTCATACTTTAACCTGTTGCGATCCGTGGTTTTGTGAAGCAGGGTCATTGTCAATAATATTTCTTATACAGGTTCATATATTGTGTTTGTGTTGTGGACCCCAAACTTCTGACCCGGGTTTGGAGGGCGCCACATGTGGCTTAGGCTTAGGTTTCTGAGTGAATTTTCTTGAGGTTAGGGGAGGTGTTGATTTGGTTTTTCTTTTCTGTTTCTTTGGTGGTGGAGAAGTATTTAAGAAGGTGGGTAATTTGATGGTGTCCCAATCAATGGGTTCCTCCTTAGGAATGATTGTTTCACCATGGATATTTAAATAGGGATCAGGCATAATGGGTTCAGGAATAAAAGGTAGTGGTTTAGATTTAGATTGGGTTTCTTCAGTGTCATCTCCACTCTTCCTTTTTGCATTGGCCTTCTTTCTATTCCCTTTCTGCCATTCCTTTCTTTCCTCTACACTCTCACCTACCACATTCCCCATATCCATATTTTTGCTTTCAATCTTGTTTTCTTCACTCTTGTCTTCAATCTTCTCCCTTTCTTCAGTCTGACTTGACTCTAGCTGTTTTTCAAGCTTTGCTTGTGCTCTTTTGTCAGCCTTCAGCTTTTTAGCTTCTTCCTTTAACCTCATGGTTTCTTCCCTCTTGGCTTTAGAGAATTTGGGATGTCCTTGCATCACACAGATACTTTTTCCCTCTCTATAAATGATAGCCATATTCATTCTTTCCATTACATATTAGTCTCTTTGTGCTTTATGATGCTGCCACCCAAAACTTTGTCTTCATCAGGTTTTGGAAGAGGAAAATCTACTTCTTTTGACTGACTAAAGTTTAGAGGGTTCTTTGTAGAGTCCCTGTTGAGTCTAGTGGATGGCTTGAGTACCATGGGTTTCAAATTCCTTAAGGAAGTCTCTCCAACCTTATTCCTCCTTACTGGCTTGTGCTCCATAATGATTGGCTCAACCTTTGTGCTATGTTTCACAGATAATGATTTTGAAGTTGTAGAGCAAAACACCCGTTGCATCTTTTCATCAATTTTTCTCCTCTGCTCCTTCACCTTCATCTCAGCTGCTGCTAGCTGGATTAGATCAATTCCATCAAGCTTTCCTTTGATTTGAAGTGTTGGAGAAGTAGTGATGGCAGGAACTAGCACTTTGGATATTTGGATGTTTATAGTTGGCTCTCCTTCCCCTTCCCCTTTATTCTCCCCTTTTTTGTTATCATCAAGGAGAGGGGTCAAGCCTTGTGCTTTTGCCAGCTGGATGAGTAGACTTGTTTGAGACTGTTGATTCTGAAGAATGGTGACCACAGAGTTTTCAATGACTTGAACTCTGTCTTCCAACTTGGCCAGCCTCTTTTCAGCATCTGATTCTCTTCTCAATCTCAGTAACAAGTCTTGCATGGTACCATAGGGCATGACTGAATCCAGCTTCTCAGAATTGTAGGACTTCAAGTCAACTATATCCTTCTTGAGTTCATCCATACTCAGATTCTGTCTTAGTTGCTGTAGCTTCATGAGATGTAGAGAATCTAGGTGGGCTTGAAGAATAGCCTTGTTACCAGTATCTGAAGTTTCCTAAGGGCCTTTTGAATAGCCATAACCTGTTTGACCAAGGATACACTGAACTGTCCTGGTGTAGATTCCTTAGTCAAGGCCCATTCAGGTAAATTTGGAACTGAACTAGGGCCTGCATCTCCCCCTAAGTTCATGCTTCCATCAAATGAGACAGAGTCATCATCATTAGAATTTACTCCAAATTCTTCAGATGGCTCACCAGCTTGAGAAGGCATCCTATTGACAACAGCTTTATCCCTTTGTAGAGATTCTGAAGTGTGTACTAGGTTCAAAGTCTGTTCTGCCTCCACATTGCCCTGAGCAGCCAACAGTTGATAGGCTGACACAGGATGAGTAAAAGTGTCAGCATCCAAGGAAATGTTATCAATTACAGCTTTGTAATGTTGCTGAAATTGTCTTTCCTTTTCAGCATCATCCACAGTCATTGACTCACTTGCAATGGCTGGATCCACCCTTATACCTTCTGTACCTGCTTTTCTCTCAATTTCTCTATATTCTTGCATCAGGGGCTCCCCCTGGCTCACACACCTCACACCCTCACCCTCACCTACTAAGGTGGCACTCCTCTCACTTTCTTTTGCCATGCTGGAAGAAATAGCATGCATATTTAGACTCTCAAGCTCTCCTTTTGCCTGGGAGCAACCCAGCCTCTCACTCAAATTTTCACTCCCTTCCTTCAATCCTAGAAGTGATTGTACAGTAACCATGTCTTCTACACTTGGAATTGATTCAGTTATTTGTGTAGAGACTATCAACGGATAGGGTGTAATAACCCCAAAATTTTGAACTTTTTTTTAACCCTTGTGAATAGTGTTTTTGCTGAAATTTCTGAACAAGAAAACTTTTCATGCCACACTATGTAGGGGTTCTGTTATGGATGTTCTGAGATTTTATTGGTACTCTATAGGGTATATAAGTGTATGTAAAGATCGTCATAATCCAAATTTGAACCTTTTGATTTTTCCCAGAAATCCACTAGATACGGAAAGAATTGAGTATAAGGTAACAGGATAAAAAGGATTTAAATTCAAGGATTTTAATAGAGGATCATAAAAAGGAATATAATGTATTGAGAAAGGTTAAGGGAACCTAAGTAATAAGATCCCGGGTATGATCCCTCAAACGATAAACGAAAACGAAAGTTAAGCGAACCGTATAACAGATCAACGGTCATTAGGCAAACAATTAGGAAGTTAATCAAAGAGATTAGAGGGGATGATGTCGTCCAACCAATGAGAAGAGGACAAAGAGGGGAGGATGACATCATATGATGACATAAGCATGACATAGGGAGGAAGGAGATGTGGTTGGTTTATAACCACACAAAGACAAGGTTAATAAGGTAATTAACCAAAACAAATCAAAAGAAAATCAACCAACCAAAACAAAACAAAGCAAACACAAAAAAATCATTTCATTTCTCTCCACCAAGAAGCTTGCTCTCGGCTTTTTACATTTTCAAAGAGAAGAAATTTCAAAATCCAAGTTCCAAGCTTCCTAAATTGGTAAGATAATTCTCTAGTACTCCTTATGCATAGATATGGCTATCCTATGAGTTTAAGCCTCCAATTCATTCTCAATCTTCTCCAAGAAATCAATGAAGAAGACAATGAATAGTGATTTCAAGGTTTTTAACTTGATTTTTCTTGTTTTTCCTTTAAGATCCAAGCATCCCTAAGACTCCTCAAGGCTACCTAAGGCTTCCTAGCTACTCATACCACTTCAAGGAAGGTATATCATCTCCAAAACCTAGCTTTACTTGGTATATTAAGATGATTTTGGTTGTTATGGTAATAGAGTAGCTTAATGATGGTTGGTTTAAAGTTGGGTTGGAATTGTGGTGAATGAAATGTTGAAATCTTATGGTTTGGTTAAAGGATTTAGTATAGTTTAAATTCAAGTTTTATGAACAAGTATAATTGTTAATAATTAGTTGATTGGGGCTGTTTTAATGTGATATGGATGGACTTTTATTGTATGAATGGATTGGGGTTGTTTGATGATTGAATTGGAATGGTATAAAATTGGGAAATCGCGTAAACATAGCCGTCGTAATGTCCGATTTACTTTAGACTGCTTTTGTACATAACATTAGGACCCGAGAAATCCCTGCTAGGTTTTGACCATTGCAATGTTTAGATAGCTCATGTTACGAGCTTCGTTTTGATATGTGGTTCGTTTGATTCCGATGTACGGTTTAGGAGAAACGGCCGTTTTTAAGTAACGACGTTTCGCGAACGAACCATTACCCCTCGCCTTACTTTGAAACATAGGTTAAAGACCTTAAAGGGTTAATTAATGTATGAAACAATTATGTTAAGTGTGTTAGGAAGTTGGTAAGACACTCGCGAAGGAATCGCCTTAAAACTCGTAATGGTTAAACTATTAAAAATGGTGGAGCCGAGGGTACTCGAGTGACTTAGAGAATCAGTAAGCGCAAAGCGAGCGTTAGAGTCTAATTTGGTTAAAGTATAGATTTACAAGTGACTTTGGTTTAATTCCAACTCACATGTTGTTTATAGGTTACCAGACTCGTCCCAAGCCATTAATCACCCTCAGTCGCTCAGGCAAGTTTTCTATCCGTTATACTGTTGTTGTGATGTATACACTTGTATATGCATTATCTTGTGATAGATGCATAATGGTTAGTTAGCAAATTCTTGCGATATATTGCACTATGTAATATGGTACATATGCATGCCTGTTTCATATTCTTGCCATATATATCTGTTGATTCAGTTGATAATACCTATGCTAGAGAATAGCGGTAATTTGCATATACCCTTAGTATAGGGACCCAAAGGTGAAAACATTTTCTAAAACCGGGAGTCGAGGATCCCGAGTAGATTTTATATATATTTATATTTATATATATGGTTATAGTATTCAAAACTATTAATCGAATAAGATTTATTCGATAACTTTATATTATTTAATGAATATTATTTCAAATATTCATTCGAGGGCTTATGACTCAGCTTATTTTATTTATTGAATATTATTTCGAATATTCATTCGAGGGCTTATGACTCAGCTTATTTTATTTATTGAATATTATTTCGAATATTCATTCGAGGGCTTATGACTCAGCTTATTTTCTTTATTGAATATTATTTCGAATATTCATTCGAGGGCTTATGACTCAGCTTATTTTATTAATTGAATATTATTTGAATATTCATTTGAGGACCTATGACTCCGATTATTTACTGAAATATATTCTTTATTTTATTAAAGAATAAGGTGTCGATAATCAAACTTATTTTTGATTATTCAAATAAAGATAGTACTTTCGTATAAGTATATCTTTGGTTATTTAATACTCATTTCAAGTATAAGTTTTACAACTTCTACTTCGAATATTTTTATAAGGATTATCTTTATGAGAATATTATTTAAATAATAATATTCAGATATTTTCTAATATATCGGGACTGATTTACTTTATTAAATCAGTATTACTCCAAACACTCTTTAAAGTGTTATCGAGTCTTCAAAATGATTTTTAAAGGTTAGAGCGGATCCCAAAACTTGTTTTCAAATTTAAGATCTTCCTTTTTGAAGGGGACTTGAATACTCGCTCAAAAATCTAAGGGATCCGGCTCTGTGATGTATTTTATATTCGCAACAAGGTTGCTGTTTTGATAAATGAATTGATTACTTACCCGACACTCGGGAAGTAAAATTCTTGGAACAAGTTAATCCATTAACAGGCATCGCCTAGGAAATATCGGTGAGTTCTCCTTTCCAACTAGATATGACTTCTTGGTGGAGCCGTATCAACAAGTTTCTACTTGGGGAAAGGGGGAACGAGTTTTACGTTTCAGAGTCATGGATTTCATCTGAACTAGGAGTGGCGTAAGTGGTCGAGTGGCGCCGGCCCAGCCTTATTATATTGGCCCAAAATGGCCTGGAAGTTCCGCTAAGACGGTCCATTCCTTAGGAGTTCAGTGTTCGGTTGACAAGTAAATCCGACAGGTTCTCCTCTACATGTAGAAAATGGTGGGGTTGCACTACTACGACTGATCATCGTAAGTGGTCTTCCTGGCGCGGCAAACTCCCGTAATGAGTTTATCATCCAATTGGATATTTCTGCAACACTACCCAGAGCACTTCGATAGAAAGGCTACGGTTGGGCGATTGTTGAGTGTTGGCAGGGTCAAGTTTTTAAAATGATGTTTGCATCAAATGAAGTATCTCGTAACTTCATTTTATTTTGATGATATTTTAAAGATTTAATCTATTCAAATCTGGTCTTGTAGTCTCATCTATGTGATGAACTTTTGAAACTAATTATAACTTGAACGGTGATAGTTCAAGTAGTATTTGGAAAAGATATAAGTATATTGGAGTATCTTGTAACTTCATCTTTTAAACTTATATCTAGTAAATGATTATCTTATGCATGACAAAGATTTTCAGAAAAACGTTGAGACAAGGTTAGATATATGAGATCACCTTGCAACGATAGTTTTATACAGTTATAAACTAGAACTCTGTGTATATTATGCATGGAAGAGGACTTCCAAGATTTTGAAAAGTATATATGTATATATACTGAATATTTTGCGACTTCATCGCATTAAGATATCAAACTTGGTTCATTTCTTTTGACCAAGACTTTCATGAGTACTATGAGAAGGCTCATATATTGTTAATCATTATACATATTATTTTGGTGGGCTTGCTGCTCACCCTTGCTTTCTTCTTTCATCACATAACAACAGATAGAAAAGATGAATAGGACCAAGCTCCCGATTCGCAAGCGATTAGGAAATGTTCCGCAGTTTCCTATAGGCGTTGATGTTGCTGTAGCTGAGGTAGGAACTACCAATAGGCTAGGCTTTCAACTTTTGATGTACCAGATTTATGTATATTTATGAATTGTAATAATGGCAAAGAAATGTAAATTTATTCAGAAACCCGTTTAAGGTGTATTGGCATATAATTGTGGAATAAAACGACTTGTGATTATTTTTGGATATTCATCTCTGAGACTATAACTTGTGGTGTGTGTGTTTATTGTGGGGTCACAGTACAGAGTAGTTGATTATTTATTAAGATTGGGTGTTGTTAAGGGAAATGGAACTAGTGACAGCCCGGATCCCCGACCCCGGATTTGGGGGTGTTACATAAATGGTATCAGAGCTAAGCGTTATAAAACTCAGAGATGATGTGACGTTAAAATAATAAGTTCACTAAGATAATAAGAACTCTTGCCAAGTTCATAGTCAGACTACCTAACGTAGTACTGACAGTTAAAACCCTTACGGGAACCCTTATAAATATTCAGATAGTAACATAGTTCGTTCTCGTATAGGGCAGCGGGGTACCAAACCCTGAGGTTCAGGAGCATCAACATGAGGATGTTTTATTACAAGTTGGAGATAAAATTGTGAATCCGATGGAGTACCCTAATGAGGGACTGGATGAGATTCATATTGAGAATGTTGTGGTTGAGGATGTTATTCCGGAAAGGATTGTGGCTGAGGAGGATCTCATGGAGGATCCTGATGAGAATGAAGAGAGGACCGCTGAGGAATTGATGACCGTAGTCAGGGCGACTACCAGAGCAAGAATGGCCGCGAGGGTGGCACTAGAGGATGAAGAGTTACCAAGGGCACAAAGTTAATGACGGCAGAAGGAGTGGGGCCTTCCACGACCCCAATTATACCAGTATCAGACCCTCTTTCAGAGGTTCCTGTAGACATCCATGAGGTTCCACCGATTCCTGTTCCCTCCCCTGTACAGAGCCCATCACATACTGAGGAAATGCCACCTTTATCTCCCGCACCATTGTCACCTGATACCGTGCTTGGTTATCCGTTTGGATCTCCTGGGTCTGCGCCACCTGCACCCCATGGACTGCTAGATGCTACCACTTAGGCTTCTCTTATCGCCAATTATCACATGACTTTGGGTGGCCTGTCCGAGGCCCGTAATGTTAGGAGCGATCTGTTGGATCGACTTACTGCACCAAGGATTGAGGGCGGGGTACTTCCGGCGGGATTAGCTCATAGCATGGAAAGGATTGAGGCTACCACCCGTGTTACAGCTAGAGGCCATCTTGAGGCAGCTCTACTTGAAACTATCTTAGACCTCATCACCTCTGTGATGGAGCAGGTTAGGGATGTCGTGCGTGCTCGCATTTCTTGATCCATGGTAGTGTGCAGAGCCAGAGCAATCAGACAAGGGTTTCATGTAGCACCGCTTTTGGAGGATTAGCCTAAGTTATGAATGATTAGTTTTAATGACTAGATGATTATCTATGGTAGTACTTTTGGGATAGAAGCGATCAGATCACATGATGTAATTCTCTTTAATATGTTCAGTTGTTGTACCCTCGAACCAATGGTTATGTATATACTCGTTAATTTCAGTTCAGATCAGTTCGTGGTGATAAGTTCATGTTGTTAATTGCACTATTAACACTTAAGAGGGTGTCATGAAGTTTATAGAACTTGAGAATTCATAATTTGCAATCGTGCAAGGACTGAACGAGGGAAAGACTTAAGCAAAGTAAGTAAGACAAATATCCAGAGATTCTCAAAATTTTTCCAAGTAATATGCCCCCACAAGGAATAAGATTAGGGGCAAAACTTGAATGTGATAATCATGGAGGTCGCAATTAAGATATAAGGAACCCAGAATATAATAAAGTGGAAAATGAAGATTTTAAATTAAAAAGATGACCCCAATTATGGGGAGTAGGAAGAAATATTTAGACTGAGAAAACAGAAGTCGAGCAAGATAGGAAGAACCAGAATGGTACTCCTATTGGGCAATCCATGGACCTGCCTAAAACAAAACTTATACTTTTACCCCTAACCACCACCCTGAGGAAACAATGCGGTGAGAAATTCTTTCAGGACCTTTAAGTCGCTAAGCCCTTAGAGTTCCAAGGAACAAGCTGACCCAGTCGAGGCAAGAGCCTGACTAAAGGAAATATAGGAATCATTTGAAATTCTAAATGATTGACGAATCACAAAAGAGTGTTTTGTCACTTACCCTCCTAAGAGAGAGGCCACCCGCTGGTGAAAGGCCAAGGAAGGCACGGAGCAAGAGATTATAATAAACTGATTTAAGTTCAGTCAATTGTTTTCAGGAAAGTACTTCCCAAGGTTATGGAGTTAGTGTAAAAGCTTTGGAGCCAGAACAAAGACAAACGAGTATGATGAATTATGAATCTAAGTTGTAAAAGTTGTCAAGATTCGTTCTGATGACAAGAATCCCAGAACGATATGATGCTTGAAGTCAATGATTAGTGGGTTCATGAAATAATGATAAGAGAAAGGAAAATAAAAAGAAACTGAAGTGGAAAGGAATATAAAGGCAATAGAGTTTGAGGAATGATAAGGGAGTTGGGTATGAGGAAACCCTAAAGACTCGTAGCAATAGAAATAGAAAAGTATGCATTCGTCAGGATGATGGTGATTCACCATGAGTTAAAATCGATGGTTGAAGGCATAAGAGATACATATATTTTATCCCCGGTAAGTTGGGAGGATTCGAGGAAACCTTGAGATAACTCGAAGGATAAATAATGAGACGCGGATAGACCGATGAGACAAGGAAGTAAGAAATTAGGAAAATTGGATGAAGGAAGTGACCTTCAAGAATGTGAAGTGTAAGACCGGTGGCTCGATACCCAGAAAGGGAGACGCCAGGTATGAAAGATATCCCAACATTGAGGTGACTGTTGAAATAAACAACAAAAGTAAATAAGGAATTATTAAGAAGAAGTTCCCATTGAACACGACCAATATCTCTTCTAGAACATCCTTGTTATTGTTACCAAATTAGGCAAGAAAAGCGGATGACCATTGTTATCTTTTGGAGGCCATATGGATTGACCTCAATTTGAATAAGGATGCTATTATGAAATTAGGTATAGACTATCGAGGTGGGAATGATGAATAAGATAATCTATCAAGGATATATGACTTGATTTATCCATGGAAGGATGCAAGTACCTTTTTAAAGGTGGGATTAAGGATATAACTTCGATAACTTGAGATGAACCATAGGGGAATGCATGAAGGTTGGCATTTCACCCTTAATAGGGATAGTATGAGTTTTGACAGTATAAACTGGGAAAGATTAAGGTAATGATGACCTTTAAGAATCAGTGGAGAAATTTTCAGAAGTATATAGACAATGATTCTGGTATTAATAAATGGTATCTTGATATGCCCTGTATCTAGGGAATACAGGAGGAACGATTCAAGGATAACCTTAGAGGTTTTACAAGGAGAAAGGTAATAATCAAAGTTCTCAAGAATAGAAATGTTGATAAAGGAAATATGACGTAATTATAATGATGCCCAGTGGGGCACGTGTTAAACCACGAGAAAGTATGGATCGAACCAGTAAAGGTCGAAATTGTTCAGGGCAATTAGGACTTAAGATAAAAGATGTTCTAAGTATGATTGAGAGTCAGTCGTGACAGTGATTAACCTCTAAAGACTGAGGCAATAACTTATGGAAAAAATGGTGATATTTTTTTTTACTCATCAGATTTTAAGGAAAACATCTTCACATAAGCTGTGATTGAAATGAGGTAGAAAATTTATTTGGAGGTGGTTAAAATGACATTGACTGTAAGGAAATTTTACTATCAGGAAAGGCCAAAGAGGTGGCCGACACTTTAAAGGTAAGAGGATAATTATAGGCGCTTGTGCCAAAGGAATACAGTGATGATGGTTAAAGCTGTGAAGGTTGTATTATGGTTTGAAAGATTGACATTCCTTCTGATGACTGTGCAATACCCAACCATAATAGTAGTTGGTAAAGGTTTAATTCGTGTAATCGCCATGAGCGGGCTATCTATCTCAGAAGGTACTATCTTGAGATAAGCCATGACCATGTTTCAAAAAGGACTAGACGAACCTTTGAGTTAAGTCTTCTATTTAGGGCATACGATTAAGAATGGTATTAACCTGCTATCGTTGCTTTGACTGAAACTCTTCTGCAATTTTATCTGCTTCATGTCATGAAAGTACGTCAGAATTTGGAGCGTTCTTCATGAATTATGAATGGTGATTATGTTAACTCCTTAGAAGAATTCTATACGACATGTATGGACTCTGTATGGTTAGATATTAAGATTTCATGGAAAGTGAATGACGACAGTAGGTCAGTGGTGGACCATAGTAATGCAGCAATGATTCTGCGAGTAATGAGTCGATTACAACCATGAGAGTTGTATTGGAATGAATGTTGAGATTGAGTACCACTAATCGGGTCGTGGTAGTGTATAAGTTATCATTGATAGACTAATTAAGTAGAGTATCTACCTATTGAATATTTATTCTTTCTTATCAATAGAGAGTCGTATTACTATACGAGGAAGGTTGCGGTGCAAGCTTAGAATTATATTAACGATGATGTATAAAATGAGATTCCAGATTCAATTTTCGATGTCGAGGGAGTTTCAAAGGTGATTGAGTATAAGCTCGAGGAAGAGCATGGGTCCGTAGAATGATGGGTGGAATAATAAATATTAAGCATGTGAAATGCGATGCGATAATACTTGATATATATACACATACGTTTTGTTCTCCTATGACAAACCTCTATAGTTTAGAGGTAGGTTCCAAGCCAGATATTTTGTGGCAGTATATTTTTTTTCATATTTACAATTCTCTTCAATTCGTTCTTTTCTCTTCTTTTCATTTCATATAAACTGAGAAGAACAACCCTTCCAGAAGGGGAGGTATTGCCGAATGACTATCAATCTGTGTGATAGAAGCCGAGTAGGATACCAGCTATTGTTTAATTGCTTGTCAAGTACTAAAGGCTGGCCACCTTCTGTACTAACTATGCGATATAACAAGTGTTCATGATCATAGTGATCTCTCAATAAGTTCTTTTACTTCTATATGATTGATCAAACCTTGGAAAATGGAAACAGCTGAGAAAGGAGTAGTAAAGTTATGGTGGTAGTCAGAATGGAAGCACATTCGTGATACTAAGGTTGACGTGGTTATTAAAAGGTTATAGAATGCTAACGAGCAAAAGTATAACCAGTATAATATTAGGAATGGAAGGTAGTAGCGATTACGAACTGGAAAAGAATGGGTATTGAGAAGCAAAAGCTATAATGCTAGAAGCTATGATGAGAGCCGGTGCAATAGACTTGAAAGAATTTGGAATGATCACTTAACGCGGATTAAGTTATCTTACGACAATAGATCATATGTCATTATCGAGATGTCGCCTTATGAGATCCTTGAGGGAAGACAATGTCGATCTCCCTTATGTTAGGATGAAGTTGTAGAGCGCAAGATGCTCGGACCAGCAGTGGTCCAAAGGACCAAGGATTTAATAGATTTAATCAGAGGACGGCTGGTAGTAGCCCAAGATACATTGGACCTTTTGAAGATACTAAGACGGATTGGGAAGTTGGCTTACGAGCTAGCCTTACCCCCGAACCTACACCAAGTTCATAATGTGTTCCATGTGTCAATGCTAAGGAAGTATCATCGGGATGCCAGACACATAGTGGAGTACGGGCATGTGGATATGCAACCAGATCTGACTTACGTGGACAAACCAGTAAGGATTATAGATAAGAAGGAGCAGGTGCTTCGGAACAAAGTGATCAAGCTAGTCAGAGTTCTATGGCAGAATCATAATGTGGAAGAATCAACTTGGGAACTAGAGGGCGCAATGCTAGAAAAGTACCCCCATTTGTTTTCTATTTGATTCCGGGACGGAATCCTTTTAAGGAGGGGAGACTGTAATAACCCCAAAATTTTGAACTTTTTTTTTAACCCTTGTGAATAGTGTTTTTGCTGAAATTTCTGAACAAGAAAACTTTTCATGCCACACTATGTAGGGGTTCTATTATGGATGTTCTGAGATTTTATTGGTACTCTATAGGGTATATAAGTGTATGTAAAGATCGTCAGAATCCAAATTTGAACCTTTTGATTTTTCCCAGAAATCCACTAGATACGGAAAGAATTGAGTATAAGGTAACAGGATAAAAAGGATTTAAATTCAAGGATTTTAATAGAGGATCATAAAAAGGAATATAATGTATTGAGAAAGGTTAAGGGAACCTGAGTAATAAGATCCCGGGTATGATCCCTCAAACGATAAACGAAAACGAAAGTTAAGCGAACCGTATAACAGATCAGCAGTCATTAGGCAAACAATTAGGAAGTTAATCAAAGAGATTAGAGGGGATGATGTCATCCAACCAATGAGAAGAGGACAAAGAGGGGAGGATGACATCACATGATGACATAAGCATGACATAGGGAGGAAGGAGATGTGGTTGGTTTATAACCACACAAAGACAAGGTTAATAAGGTAATTAACCAAAACAAATCAAAAGAAAATCAACCAACCAAAACAAAACAAAGCAAACACAAATAAATCATTTCATTTCTCTCCACCAAGAAGCTTGCTCTCGGCTTTTTACATTTTCAAAGAGAAGAAATTTCAAAATCCAAGTTCCAAGCTTCCTAAATTGGTAAGATAATTCTCTAGTACTCCTTATGCATAGATATGGCTATCCTATGAGTTTAATCCTCCAATTCATTCTCAATCTTCTCCAAGAAATCAATGAAGAAGACAATGAATAGTGATTTCAAGGTTTATAACTTGATTTTTCTTGTTTTTCGTTTAAGATCCAAGCATCCCTAAGACTCCTCAAGGCTTCCTAAGGCTTCCTAGCTACTCACACCACTTCAAGGAAGGTATATCATCTCCAAACCCTAGCTTTACTTGGTATATTAAGATGATTTTGGTTGTTATGGTAATAGAGTAGCTTAATGATGGTTGGTTTAGAGTTGGGTTGGAATGGTGGTGAATGAAATGTTGAAATCTTATGGTTTGGTTAAAGGATTTAGTATAGTTTAAATTCAAGTTTTAGGAACAAGTATAATTGTTAATAATGAGTTGATTGGGGCTGTTGTAATGTGATATGGATGGACTTTGATTGTATGAATGGATTGGGGTTGTTTGATGATTGAATTGGAATGGTATAAAATTGGGAAATCGCGTAAACATAGCCGTCGTAATGTCCGATTTACTTTAGACTGCTTTTGTACATAACATTAGGACCCGAGAACTCCCTGCTCGGTTTTGACCATTTCCATATTTAGATAGCTCATGTTACGAGCTTCGTTTTGATATGTGTTTTGTTTGATTCCGATGTACGGTTTAGGAGAAACGGCCATTTTAATTAACGACATTTCGCGAACGAACCATTACCCCTCACCTTACTTTGAAACATAGGTTAGAGACCTTAAAGGGTTAATTAATGTATGAAACAATTATTTTAAGTGTGTTAGGCAATTGGTAAGACACTCGCGAAGGAATCGCCTTAAAACTCGTAATGGTTAAACTATTAAAAATGGTGGAGCCGAGGGTACTCGAGTGACTTAAGAGAATCAGTAAGCGCAAAGCGAGCGTTAGAGTCTAATTTGGTTAAAGTATAGATTTACAAGTGACTTTGGTTTAATTCCAACTCACATGTTGTTTATAGGTTACCAGACTCGTCCCAAGCCATTAATCACCCTCAGTCGCTCAGGCAAATTTTCTATCCGTTATACTGTTGTTGTGATGTATACACTTGTATATGCATTATCTTGTGATAGATGCATAATGGTTAGTTAGCAAATTCTTGTGATATATTGCAGTATGTAATATGGTACATATGCATGCCTGTTTTGTATTCTTTCCATATATATCTGTTGATTCAGTTGATAATACCTATGCTAGAGAATAACGGTAATTTGCATATACCCTTAGTATAGGGACCCAAAGGTGAAAACATTTTCTAAAACCGGGAGTCGAGGATCCCGAGTAGATTATATATATATATATATATGGTTATAGTTTTCAAAACTATTAATCGAATAAGGTTTATTCGATAACTTTATATTATTTAATGAATATTATTTCGAATATTCATTCGAGGGCTTATGACTCAGCTTATTTTATTTATTGAATATTATTTCGAATATTCATTCGAGGGCTTATGACTCATCTTATTTTATTTATTGAATATTATTTCGAATATTCATTCGAGGGCTTATGACTCAGCTTATTTTCTTTATTGAATATTATTTCGAATATTCATTCGAGGGCTTATGACTCAGCTTATTTTATTAATTGAATATTATTTGAATATTCATTTGAGGACCTATGACTCTGATTATTTACTGAAATATATTCTTTATTTTATTAAAGAATAAGGTGTCGATAATCAAACTTATTTTTGATTATTCAAATAAAGATAGTACTTTCGTATAAGTATATCTTTGGTTATTTAATACTCATTTCAAGTATAAGTTTTACAACTTCTACTTCGAATATTTTTATAAGGATTATCTTTATGAGAATATTATTTAAATAATAATATTCAGATATTTTCTAATATATCGGGAATGATTTACTTTATTAAATCAACATTACTCCAAACACTCTTTAAAGTGTTTTCGAGTCTTCAAAATGATTTTTAAAGGTTAGAGCGGATCCCAAAACTTGTTTTCAAATTTAAGATCTTCCTTTTTGAAGGGGACTTGAATACTCGCTCAAAAATCTAAGGGATCCGGCCCTGTGATGTATTTTATATTCGCAACAAGGTTGCTGTTTTGATAAATGAATTGATTACTTACCCAACACTCGGGAAGTAAAATTCTTGGAACAAGTTAATCCATTAACAGGCATCGCCTGGGAAATATCGGTGAGTTCTCCTTTCCAACTAGATACGACTTCTTGGTGGAGCCGTATCAACAAGTTTCTACTTGGGGAAAGGGGGAATGAGCTTTACGTTTCAGAGTCATGGATTTCATTTGAACTAGGAGTGGCGTAAGTGGTCGAGTGGCGCCGGCCTAGCCTTATTATATTGGCCCAAAATGGCCTGGAAGTTCCGCTAAGACGGTCCATTCCTTAGGAGTTCAGTGTTCGGTTGACAAGTAAATCCGACAGGTTCTCCTCTACATGTAGAAAATGGTGGGGTTGCACTACTACGACTGATCATCGTAAGTGGTCTTCCTGGCGCGGCAAACTCCTGTAATGAGTTCATCATCCAATTGGATATTTCTGCAACACTACCCAGAGCACTTCGATAGAAAGGCTACGGTTGGGCGATTGTTGAGTGTTGGCAGGGTCAAGTTTTCAAAATGATGTTTGCATCAAATGAAGTATCTCGTAACTTCATTTTATTTTGATGATATTTTAAAGATTTAATCTATTCAAATCTGGTCTTGTAGTCTCATCTATGTGATGAACTTTTGAAACTAATTATAACTTGAACGGTGGTAGTTCAAGTAGTATTTGGAAAAGATATAAGTATATTGGAGTATCTTGTAACTTCATCTTTTAAACTTATATCTAGTAAATGATTATCTTATGCATGACAAAGATTTTCAGAAAAACGTTGAGACAAGGTTAGATATATGAGATCACCTTGCAACGATAGTTTTATACAGTTATAAACTAGAACTCTGTGTATATTATGCATGGAAGAGGGCTTCCAAGTTTTTGAAAAGTATATATGTATATATACTGAATATTTTGTGACTTTATCGCATTAAGATATCAAACTTGGTTCATTTCTTTTGACCAAGACTTTCATGAGTACTATGAGAAGGCTCATATATTGTTAATCATTATACATATTATTTTGGTGGGCTTGCTGCTCACCCTTGCTTTCTTCTTTCATCACACAACAACAGATAGAAAAGATGAACAGGACCAAGCCCCCGATTCGCAAGCGATTAGGAAACGTTCCGCAGTTTCCTATAGGCGTTGATGTCGCTGTAGCTGAGGTAGGAACTACCAATAGGCTAGGCTTTCAACTTTTGATGTACCAGATTTATGTATATTTATGAATTGTAATAATGGCAAAGAAATGTAAATTTATTCAGAAACCCGTTTAAGGTGTATTGGCATATAATTGTGGAATAAAACGACTTGTGATTATTTTTGGATATTCATCTCTGAGACTATAACTTGTGGTGTGTGTGTTTATTGTGGGGTCACAGTACAGAGTAGTTGATTATTTATTAAGATTGGGTGTTGTTAAGGGAAATGGAACTAGTGACAGCCCGGATCCCCGACCCCGGATTTGGGGGTGTTACATAGGGAGTATCCGTTGAAGTGGGAACTGATGGTATCAACGGATAACTGCTGTTAAGCTTACCCGTCGAAGAACAACCACTTGTCAACGGATGAGAAATATTCGTTGAAGAAGGAAAAGAAGTAGAAATTGAAAGTGACATGATTGTTGAATCTGTGTGGATTGATTTTAATTTAGGGGACACAGATTCTTCAATCAAATCTGAAAGAATTGGCCGATGATCCAACAAATCATCTAAAATATGATGATCACCAGTATTTGAGTGGGGCTCCTCCCTGAGTTTTAAAGAGGGAGAATCAGGAATTGATGTGAATATCATGTCCATATCCAGAGATGGTGATGGAGAATTTGGTGATTGATGTGTGTCAATTTTGAGAGAATGGGGCTGTGACTCCACATTTGTTGGAGTCACATCAAGCTGAATTTGAGAAGGCATAGATACAGGTGGGTGTATCTGTGTAGTGTGTGCACCCTGTGTGGAAACTAAGGTTTTAACCTTCTTTCTTTTTGTAAAGACTTTTACAGGTGAGTGTGTGGCTTCAGTGTCCCTCCCTCTTCTATTTTGTGTCCCTGGTTGGGGACTATTTTCAATAGGTGCACACCCTTTTGGAATGATGCAACTAGGGATGAGTTTGAATCCTTTTCAACCACCACAGTCTTTTGAGAAACTGTGGCTTGGCTAGCTGAGGTACCACTCACCTCTTCTACCTTATCCTGGGGGGTTTCTTGATGTTCACCCCTCCCCTCACCACTCACACCCTGTTCACTCCCCTCAGGGTTTATGGTAGTTGTTACAACTGTTGTCTTTTGAGAAACAACAGAGGTGGCTTTCTTTGACTTTGTTCTTGAAACTTTAGGTTTGGTGGCTTTGGAAGGAATCTGTTGGGACAAAGACACAGATTCCATGGCCACACTTGAAGGCAAAGAAATAATGGGGTTGGAAGTAGTAGGAGTTGAAGAAGTATTTACCTCACTTACCTGAGGTGCATTCATTATTGACAAATATACCAATGACACCTGATTGTTTAGGTTAATTCTCAAAAGGTCTGCAAGAACCCTTTTCTCTTGTGCCCAACATTTGAGTTTGTTACTCTCAGTGGTTATGACCAATCCTTCAGCAACATGGTTAGCCAATAACATAAAAAATCTAGCATAGTAGATGTTATGAGGTCTATTAGCTTTGTTACCTAACCTGGAACCTAATTCTAGCATGACATAGTTGCTAAAATTAAAGTACCTATCAGAAACTAGCATATAGAGCATATTAACAAGAGATGAAGTTATGGCATCAAAATTACTAATTTTCCCAGAGAAAACCTTGATAAAGGCATCACCAAGAAAACTCCATTCTTTCCTAAGGCCTTTTCTTCTAATGCTCCCTAAACTAGCAGAATCAAAAGAATAGCCTATGAAATCTAACATACCAGATACATCATTATCAGTGTGTGGTGTCATGGCATTGTTCTTAGGTAGCTTAAAACAAGACTGTATATCATCACAGTTAATACAGTAATCCTTACCTTTGAGAGAGAAAGTGATGGTCATATCTGTGGGATTGAACTCTGCAGTTGTCCAAATCTCCTCAATTACCTCACAGTAAATAGTTGGGGCTTCCAGCATTGCATAGCTTAGTTTGCAGTTTTTGATGAAGTTCATCATCTTGTGATAATCTGAGTGGGCTTTATTCTTTTCCACCAAAGCTACGAAATTGTTCTTCTCATAGACAAATCCAGACTGGGACATTATCTTTACTACTGGTGTCATTGTAGTGAGTAGAGGTTGCAGAGAAAAGTTGGGAGTTTTGGGAGAGAAAGAGAGTACAAGCTATTGAAAGATTGCAAGAAAGCGTAAAGTGAAAATAAGAATTCAAAAGGCTTTTATACTTTCTCGAATTAAAATGTAAGAAGAATGATTAAATAATACTTTTAAGTAAATTAGAGCCGTTTGAGAATAAAGAAAACTGTATGTATTCTAAAAACTGCCTTTAATACAAATACATACAACTGTGTGTATATATATGTATCAACGGTTAAGTAAAAGAATCAACGGTTGTGACTTACTTAAAACAACTGATGTGACACTTCAACGGATGAGGTAAATAGTTATCCGTTGAAGATTAACACAGATTTATCCGTTGAAGGATAAAATTACCAGAAATGTATTTGTCTTTCAACGGATAATGAACATCCGTTGATAGAACAGTTTTGGCTTTCAATGGATAGGGAATGTCCATTGATAGAATAATCTTTACTAAAAGCCAGCTTTGTTCTTGCAGCAAATTCATTCCAAGCTTCAAAACAGATCATAATAAGGACATGAATTTATGAATAATTAGGCATACCTAGCTCACTTACTAATCTTGTGAATGTTGATTCATCAAGTGGCTTGGTAAATATGTCTGCAATCTTCTTTTCACTTGGAACAAAATGAAGTTCCACTGTACCATTCATCACATGTTCCCTTACGAAGTGGTACTTGATGTCAATGTGCTAGGTTCTTGAGTGCTGCACTGGATTTTCAGTAATGGCATTGGCACTTGTGTTGTCACAGAATATTTGAATTTTGTCAACAGTTATCCCATAGTCAAATAGTTGATTCCTCATCCACAGTATCTGTGCACAGCAACTACTAGCAGCAATGTACTTAGGTTCAGCTGTTGATGTAGAAACAGAATTTTGCTTCTTGCTGAACCATGACACAAGCTTATTCCCTAGAAATTGACAGGTGTCAGTTGTACTTTTCCTGTCTATTTTGCAACCTGCATAATCTGCATCTGAGTAGCCAATTAGATCAAAACCAGACTCTCTAGGATACCAAATTCCTAGATTTGGAGTCCCTTTGAGATATCTGAAGATTCTTTTAATAGCCACTAAGTGAGATTCTTTAGGGTCAGCTTGAAATCTAGCACAGAGACATGTAGAAAACATTATATCAGGTCTATTAGCAGTTAAATATAGAAGTGAGCCAACCATTCCTTTATAACTTGTAATATCCACAGACTTTTCAGCCTTGTTTAATTCAAGCTTGGTGGCAGTGGCTATGGGAGTTTTTGCAGATGAACAATCCATTAAGTCAAACTTCTTTAGAAGATCATAAATATATTTAGTTTGACTAATGAAAATTCCACCACCAACTTGTTTAACTTGTAAACCAAGAAAATAAGTTAGCTCTCCCATCATGCTCATTTCATATTTACTTTGCATTAACTTAGCAAACTTTTTACAAAGCTTATCATCTGTAGAATCAAATATAATATCATCTACATAGATTTGAACAAGTATTGTAGAGCCATTAACATTTCTAAAGAAAAGAGTTTTGTCAACAGTACCTCTTATGAAGTGATTATCTAGAAGAAATTTTGACAAAGTCTCATACCAGGCTTTAGGTTGGCTTACATAAACTTCTTCCTTCAATTCTCCATTCAGAAATGCACTCTTTTCATCCATTTGATAGACTTTAAATTGGCATGGGCTGCATAGGCTAGAAAGATTCTGATGGCTTCAAGTCTTGCAACTAGAGCAAATGTCTCATCAAAATCTATTCCTTCTTATTGAGAGTAGCCCTTGGCAACCAATCTGGCTTTATTCCTTATGACAATGTCATTTTCATCCATCTTGTTTCTGAATACCCATTTTGTATCAATAGAGCTCTTGTTCTTTGGCTTGGGTACCAGCTTCCATACCTTGTTCCTCTCAAATTGGTTTAGCTCCTCTTGCATTGCTAAAATCCAATCTGGATCCAATAGAGCTTCTTCCACTCTCTTAGGTTCCTCCTGTGATAGAAAACTACTATATAGACATTCATCTTGAGTAGCCCTTCTAGTTTGTACTTTAGATGTAGCATCACCAATGATCAATTCAAAAGGGTGATTCTTGGTCCATTTCCTTTGAGGTGGTAGATTAGCTCTAGATGAGGTTGCCTCAGTATTGTCATGATGTGAGATAGAGTGTTGATTGGTTGAAACTCCCCCTGAGTTACTGATCCTTCGAAAGGAACTGGGAGTTCTATCAACTGATGAGGTAAATTGATTATCCGTTGATAGACTATGATCAACGGATGCTTCATTATGTACTTCAACGGATGATGCACTTAGTCTTTCAACGAATGCTGAATTATGACTTTCAACTGATGTAGCATTTTATGCATTATCCAAAGGCAAATTTTGAATTCTTTTCGAGGTGCCTTCTCCATCATTCTCATCTTCACTATCATCATAATATATCTCAATGTTATCAAATTTGAGTCCTTCATGATGTCCCTCATCTGTTAGTCCATCAATCCTTTTATCATCAAAAACACAACATGCACAAATTCCATGACAATGTTGGTTCTTAGATTGTAGACCCTATATGATTTTCCAGCAGAATAATCAACAAATATTCCTTCATCAGCCTTTGCATCAAACTTCCCTTTGTGATCAGGTTGATTCCTTAGAATGTAGCATTTGCAACCAAAGACATGAAGAAAGTTTAAAGTTGGTTTTCTTCTCTTGAACAATTGATAGGGAGTCATGCCTTTTTTCTGACTGATTAGAGAAATATTTTGAGTGTAACATGCACAGTTAACAGCCTCAGCCCAAAAGTATGTTGGGAGTTTTGAGTCTTCAAGCATAGTTCTTGCAGCTTCAATTAGTGATATGTTTTTCCTTTCCACCACACCATTTTGTTGTGGAGTCCTTGGAGTTGAGAACTCATGCATGATCCCATTTTCTTCACAGAACAACCTCATGGTAGAATTCCTGAACTCAGTTCCATTATCACTCCTGATATTCCTTACTTTGAAATCTGGATGATTGTTGACTTGCTTGATATGATTGATGATGATTTCACTAGCTTCATCCTTTGATCCAAGAAAGTAGGTCCATGAAAACTTTGAGAAATCATCTACAATCACTAGGCAATATCTTTTCCTTGAAATCGACAATACATTGACTGGTCCAAAAAGATCCATGTGTAGCAGTTGTAATGGTTCATCAATTGCTGATTCAAGCTTCTTGCTGAATGATGCTCTCTTTTGCTTTCCTTTCTAACAGGCATCACACAGTCCATCCCTTGAGAATTCCACTAGAGGCATTCTTCTAACTAAGTCCTTTTTGACTAGATCATTCATTGTCTTGAAATTCAAATGAGACAACTTCTTGTGCCATAGCCAACTTTCATCTGGACTTGCTTTGCTGAGAAGACAAGTATTTGATTCTGCATCTGTAGAGTTGAAGTCAGCCATGTACACATTCCCTTTTCTAACTCCAGTTAGAACCACTTTGTTGTCCTTCTTACTTGTGACAACACACGCTTCAGAGTTGAAGGAAACAGTATTCCCTCTGTCACATAGTTGACTGATGCTCAACAGATTGTGTTTGAGACCATTAACTAATGCAACTTCATCAATGATGACATTTGCTTTTGAAATCAAGCCATATCCCATAGTGAACCCTTTGCTGTCATCTCCAAAGGTTATGCTAGGGCCAGCTCTCTCCTTAAACTCTGTGAGCAGGGTGAAATCTCCTGTCATGTGCCTTGAACAACCACTGTCCAAGTACCATAGATTCCTTCTTTTTCCCTGCACACAACAAAATCAATCAAGTTGATTTTGGTACCCAAGTTTCCTTGGGTCCAGCCTTGTTAGTCTTTTTCCTAGACTTCATACCTCCAGCATCTTTTGACTTAGGTAACTTTGGATCAACCTTGGTCTCAGATGTAGTTGGTTGAAGTGTAGGGTTAGTCACAGAATTATTTAGCACATTTGGTTGAATTTGATAAGGCATAGATTGTGCAAACACATTTGTTAGGTCCCAATATGTTTGTAGAAGAGGGGGTTGAATACAAACTATACCGTTTAATCGAATAAAATACGGAATAAAAAGGTGAAACAAAATTCAAGTTAAATAAAACTTTTATTAAACTTGAAAGGTGTTACAACAATGGTATCTGTTACAAGGGATTAATCTCAAATCAATTATTACAAATCTAGAATAAATTCGACATGAACTTTTTCTATTTTTGCAATAAAAAGATCAAATGCTAAATGCGATTTGAGATTAAGTTCTAGGGATTTTGATCCGCTAGATTGTTACACAAGAACAAGATAAATAATTCTAGTGGTTTGGATTTAACTTTACAATCTAGAATTTTGATCTTGAATAAAGCAGATGAAAAATGAAATGTTTTGCTTTTGTTTCTGCTGTGTTCTTGACTTGGTTTTTTTGGATGATTGTCAGAATGAATGTCTTCTGCTTCTTTTATCAAAACAGCCGAATGGAAATGAACTGCAATGACAATCCCTTGGCTCAGCAAGACAATCGGTAGAACTATCTTTAGAGCTAGCAAGATAATCAGAATGAACTAGCAAGACTTTCGGTATGACTATCAATTGTCATACCGATTGTCATAGTAGTTCAAATCATATTGTCTTACTGAATTAATAATAGATTTTAATCTAATTAAAAATCTGAAAACCCTTAATATTAATTCTGAATTAATTAATCAATTAATTCAATTAATCAATAAATTAATCTTTGCAGATATAATTTATTTTCTTAATTAAATTATATGACTTAATTAATTAATAGAGAATTAATACTAATCTTGAGCAGCAATCATTCTTCTGAATATCTTCTGAAAATCACTGAAAATTATGAATCAATTCCACCACTTCAATGTTGACACTCGATGTACTGTCTGGTTCATGAGTGACTAACTTCTGTGACGTTTCTTCATGCCTTGACCTTGATACTCTTGATTTTCTTCAGACTAAATCCTTGTAATTAATTGATACCCTGACGAGATCTCTGTCACTTGATTAAATCCACAATCTTGATTTATATCACTGAGGCTTGATCAATTTCTTGAGCTTCTTCCAGTGAATTAAGTAATCAAGTCTGTAGATGAACAATGCTTCTTAATCCTTTGACATATGTTACTCTGTGAGATCTCTCTGACGATAGATCCACTATTTACTTATTACATTCTTAATTGAGTTGAGTTAAATCCTCGAATAAACAAATAGGCTATGACATATGCCTTTCAACATTATTCCACATAGGCATGTTGTATGGCATTTGAGGCATACTGAATGCAGCAAAATAAGGATTATTAACATATGGCATGTTTGCAAAATATGCATGAGGATTCTGTTGAGATATAACATGCATAGCATGCAGAGGTGACATAGACATGTTAGGCATAGAAGGAGTTAAAGGCATGGGAGCATTCTTAACTGACTTGCAGTTAGCAGATAGATGATTAACACTTTTGCAATGCACACAACATTTTCTAGGAGCAAATTTATCAGGTGTGTAATTGTTGTGTTTGTTAATCCCTACCTTCCCATTTCTATTTGATTTTCTTTTAGTTTCCTTTTTATCCTCAACCATCTTAAGCCTATTTTTCAACTGATAAGTCATGTGTCCTATATTCACCTTACTGGCATCTTTGGATGTGCTAGCTTCTTCTTTGACAAAGTTCTTGGAAGTTGAACCAAACTTCTTATTGAGATTTTTCAAATTGTTCGTTTTAGAGTCACTTGCCTGTTTTAATTGATGAGCCTTCAACGGATGCTCCTTTTCTTCCTTCAACGGATAACTTTCATCATCCTTTGATTCCACATCCGTTGATAATCCATCAATTAATTCTACTTCCTTTTTGTTTTTCTTCCAGGCATTCTCACAGAGTGATTCATTTCCCTGAACCTTGACAATCTGAGCACTAACATCCCTAGATGTTTTCCAGGCCTTGATTACATCTTGTTCACGTTCTAATTGTTTAGAAAGAATTTCCACTTTCTTAACAGATTCTTCAAGTTCATTCTCAACAGTTAAGCATTTAATTTTAATCTTTTCAAGCTCAATTACCTTACCCTCTAACACAAAATTCCTATCACTTAAAAACAAATTATTTTCTTTAATTCTTGTGTTTTCTTTAGCTAGTGATTTAAGAGAAACACGCAAATGATATAATTCATTGGACATATCATTTATAGCTTCATTGCATTCAATCTTAGAAAGCTGAGAGAGGTCAGTAGTAATTACCTGGTTGCTTGATGAACTGGTTGCTTGATGAACTTGTTTCATTTTCATCAGAATTAGCCATCAGGGCTAGGTTGACATATTCCATATCATCATCTTCATTGACTCCATCTGCTGCCCAGTCATCCTGAGTTAGAAAAGCTCTATCCTTTTGTTTGAGCAAATCGAAATATTTTCTTTTATAATCCACCTGCTCAAATTTCTTCTTATCGGAGGTTGGCTTTCTGCACTCATTTGCAAAGTGTCCACTTATGCCACAGTTATAACATTTGAACTTAGATTTGTCCACCATGTTCTTGTTTGACTTAGTGAATTTAACATTTTTCTTGAATTTCATCTTTGCAAACCTCCTGAACAGAAAGGCCAGATGTTCATCAACATCATCAGAGTCATCTTGACTGGAATTATCTTCAACCTCATCTACTTGCTCCTTTCCCTTGCTTGATTTTGATTTGCTTGTGCCAATTTTGAGACTTGGCATTGTCTTTTCTTCATTCCTGGCTTCAGTCTTCTCAATGTCCGCTACAAGTGCAACTGATCCACCTTTTCTCTTTCCCTTTTCCAACAGCTCATCTTGCTCCATCTCAAGTTCATAGGTCTTCAAAATTCCATATAATCTTTCAAGTGTGAAGTCCTTATAATCTTGAGAATTCCTTAGTGAAACAGTCATAGGCTTCCATTCCTTTGGTAGAGACCTCAGAAATTTTAAGTTGGAGTCCTTGACTTGGTACACTCTGCCATACAACTTCAATCCATTCAACAGTTTCCGAAATCTATTGAAGGTATCATTCAGTGATTCTCCTTCTTCAAAGTGAAAGTATTCATACTATTGAATGAGAAGCTGTATTTTGTTTTCTCTAACTTGTTCAGTACCTTCACAGATAAGTTACACAATATCTCAAATTTCCTTAGCAGTTTGGCTGTTAATGACATTATCAAACATATCTTGATCTAGACCATTAAACAGAATGTTCATGGCTTTCTTGTCCTTGTGAACCTCTTCAATATCTTCATCAGTCCATTCTTCTTTTGGCTTGGGAATAGACTGTCCAATAGCAACTGTGGCAGTTGCAACTGTGGCCACCTTGTGCGGGATGTGAGGACCATTTTCAATGCAGTTGATGTAGCTCTCATCTTGAGAGAGAAGATGTAGATGCATCTTCACTTTCCAGTGATGATAATTATCTCTTTCCATGATTGGAATCTTTACACCAATATCCTTCTTACTCATGATGTTAGTATAATAGATCTTTAAACTCTTTGTAAGTTAAGAGCTTGCTCTGATACCAATTGTTATTCCCAAGGAACTAACAATGAGATTTACAGAAGGGGGTTGAATGTAAATCTCAAAACTTTTTCAAGTTTTAAGCAGTTTCAAAGGCTATGTATTTTGATGAACAAGTGTGTGTGAATTGCTTTGAGATGATGCAGATAGATATATATTCAAGCACAAATGTAAAGAACACAAAAGACTTAAAAAATTTTCTGGGGGATTTGTTGTTCCACCAGAGATGTGTTATTTCAGAAAATCTGTGATTCAAGAAATTGATCACAGCTGCTTCCTAGTACAAACTAGATGATTTTCTCTCAATGTTTTTCTAAACAGCTCTGGAAAATTCACACTCTAATTACTAGCTGCAACTTGGTTTATATATCACCAAGTTTACAAGTGAAGACAAAAAATATAAAATACAATTGAAAAGATTCTTCACATGTTTCTTCTTCATTTCTCTATCCAATGCAATCTAGAATAATCTGTGAATCTTTGAATACTTCCTTGTTTGCACCAGAATGGAAATGCTGCATTTTCTTGATTCCTCCAAGAGGCTGCCACATTCCAATTGTCTCTGTCAACCCATGTGCCTCTGTCAGCTTATGAATTGTCACTATCAACTGCTATTGAACTTAACATCCATTGAAGCTTTCATCCGTTGATGGCTTTATCCGTTGATGCATTAGCAGTTGAAGCTTTATCCGTTGATGCACTCATCCGTTGATGGATGTTATCCGTTGAAGCTTTAGAGACATCCGTTGAAGCTTTGTTTCTTATCCGTTGAAGGCCTTTAACTTATCAGTTGATACTACTTCACTTATACAAAATTACAAGGGATGAAATATTTACAATTAGCCCTCCTATTTGCATATCCACTAGTAGTCAACATGACTTATAATTTCCCACAATATCTAAGAATCATAACTTGAATACAGAAACTGAAATGTGCTACAATACTAAACTTATTTCTAAGTAAAGCTACTCCATCAACGGATAGCCAGAATGGTCTTATCCGTTGAGGCTACAGACACTGGATTCCTACTTAAGTGTTTTGTTTAACTTATCATCAAAGTAATACATATATTCCTAACAAAACTACTAAATGCTCTGAAGTTGCATGGAAGAGTCTATCAGATAAAAGACTCTAATCTCAAGTTCCTTAGATCTCTTCCAATGGAGTGGAAACCAATGACAGTCTCACTGAGAAATTCTCAAGATTACAAGGAGTTTACCTTGGAGAGACTGTATGGCATCCTGAAAACTTATGAGCTTGAAATAGAGCAAGATGAGAGGATGGAGAAAGGAAGGAAGAAAGGAGGGTCCATAACACTGGTTGATGAGTTGGAAAAGGAAAAGGAGGTGAAGGTAGAAGCTGTTGAGTGTACTTCAAGGGTCTGTGAGAACAAGGGCAAGGGGCTGGTAGATGAAATTGAAGATCATTTGAGCCAAGATGATATGGATGATATTGATGAACATCTTGCATTTCTTTCCAGAAGATTTGCCAAGCTCAAGTTCAAGAAGAACTTTGGAGCAGCTAAGCCAAGTAGAAACATGATGGATAAATCAAAATTTAAATGCTTCAAATGTGGCTTGGCAGGGCATTTTGCCAGTGAGTGTAGAAAGTCAGATTCCAGCAAAAAGAAGTTTGAGCCTGTGGATTATAAATAGAAGTATTTTGAATTGCTCAAGAAAAAGGAAAGGGCTCTCATTACACAAGAAAATGACTGGGCATAAGATGGATGGGATGAGGATGAAGATGTCAGCTATGTCAATCTAGCCCTAATGGCCAAGTCTGATGAAACAGAAACAAGTTCTTTAAGTAATTAGGGAAACAGAAAGAATCTTTGGTACCTGGATAGTGGCTGTTTAAGGCACATGAATGGAGATTCTACCCTGCTCAGAGAGTTCAAGGAGAGAGCTGGCCCAAGTATTACTTGTTGTGAATATGTTGTGTACTTGATGATCACTTAAACAAAACATCTAAGTAGATTTTACTTAGTGAAATCATGTAGCACTCGACGAATAAGAATTTTAGTCCCGACGGATAACTCATTATAGTCCCGACGGATGATTAACTTATTATCCATCGAGTGAGTAGCTTATGTAATAATAAGTTTGTAGCACAGTGATGTATGCACCTTTGTATAGAATCTGTAGTCGTATATAAGTCATGTTGACTTTAACTAGATATGCAGAATAGGTTGATTAATTGTACATAAGTAATGTCTTATAATTCTGTATAAGTGAAATGAAGTCAAGTGCCAAAATAGCTACCGACGGATGATTAACAAAGCCTTCGACGGATGATCAAATGACTATCAACGGATGTTTAACATAGCAGTCGACGGATGATCAAATAAGTCATCGACGGATGATCTGAAAGTCGACGGATGATCATATCAAGAATTCAAACATCAGTTGAACAGTGAAAGCTGACACACAGCCGTCGAGTTGTATACAAACACATTGTGGAAGCCCATTAACTGGGTAATAGAGGACGAAAAGCAGCAAAGATTAAGACTGTTAGATTTTATATTTGTTCAGTCTTTTTGACTTTGTAATCTTGGTATTATATAAACTAAGAGAGTAGCAAATAGAAAAATAACTGAGATAGCTGAGAGAAACACAAAAACAGAGAAATCTTTGTAAGGAAAATCTTTAGCATTTCCTGTAAACTCAGTAATTCATTTGTAAGCAGCTGTGAGCATTCTTGCATACAGAGTCCTCTTGATATATTATACATATCTCTGGTGGAATTGTTTAAATCCACCAGAAAGTTTTTAAAGACTCTTGTTTTTAATTACTTATGTTTTGATTCATTATATTTCTATTCCGCATTGTGCCAATCAAAACATTATATCTATATTCGAGTTGAACATTTTTATTTCAAGAAAAAGGTTCAAGAATTCCATTCAACCCCCCTTCTGTAATTCTTGCTATATTGTTAAGGGACTAACAATTGGTATCAGAGCAAGCTCTTAATCTACAAAGAGTTTAAAGATCAAAACAATTCAGCAAGATGAACAAGAAAGATGTTGGAGTCAAGATTCCTTTTCTTGATATAGATAATTACCATCATTGGAAGGTAAAGATGCATCTTCACATGCTCTCTCAAGATGAGGCCTATGTGGACTGCATAGAAAGAGGCCCTCATGTTCCAATGAGAGCTGCAACAGGAAATGAGCCATATGTTCCAAAGCCAAGGCATGAATGGTCTGATCCTGACATTGAACAAGTCAGGAAAGATAAAAAGGCCATGAATATTCTGTTCAATGGTGTTGATGCATACATGTTTGATAACATCATCAACTGCAAGACTGCCAAGGAAGTTTGGGACACAATACAAATAATCTGTGATGGTATTGAGCAAGTAAGAGAAACTAAAATGCAGCTCCTGATTTAGCAATATGTGCATTTTCACAATGAAGAAAGTGAGTCACTCACTGACATTTTTAGTAGATCCCAAAAACTATTAAATGCTCTTAAGTTGCATGGAAGAGTCTATCAGACTAAAGACTCCAATCTGAAATTTCTCAGATCTCTTCCAAAGGAATGAAAACCAATGACAGTCTCATTGAGAAACTCACAAGATTATAAGGAGTTTACTTTAGAGAGACTGTATGGCATTCTGAAAACCTATGAGCTTGAGATAGAGCAGGATGAAAGAATGGAGAGAGGAAAGAAGAAAGGAGGATCCATTGCACTAGTTGCTGATCTGGAAAAGGAGAAAGAAGTGAAGATGGAAGCTGTGGAATCAACTTCAAAGGTCTGTGAAAGCAAGTGTAAGGGGCTAGCTGCAGAAAGTGAAGATTCATTGAGCCAAGATGACATGAAGGACATTGATGAGCACCTAGCATTCCTTTCAAGAAGATTTGCCAAGCTCAAGTTCAAAAAGAACTTTGGAGCAGCCAAGCCAAATAGAAACATGGTGGATAAGTCAAAATTAAAATGTTTCAAATGTGGCTTGGCAGGGCATTTTGCAAATGAGTGTAGAAAGTCAGATTCCAGTAAGAAAAGGTTTGAGTCTGTAGATTACAAGCAAAAATACTTTGATCTACTCAAACAAAAGGAAAGGGCTTTTATTACACAAGAGAATGACTGTGCAGCTGATGGTTTGGATGAAGATGAAGATGTCAGCTATGTCAATCTAGCCCTTATGGCCAAGTCTGATGAAACAGAGACAAGTTCCTCAAGCAATCAGGTAATCACTACAAACATTGCACATTTATCTAAAGTCGAGTGTCATGATGCATTAAATGACATGTCTATAGAATTGTATCATTTGCGTGTTACACTTAAGTCTCTCACTAAAGAAAATGCTAAAATCAAAGAAAATAACTTGTTTTTAAGTGAGAGGAATAATGTGCTTGAGTCTCAATATGTTGAGTTTGAGAAATTAAAAATTGAGTGTAAGATTGCCAAGGAGGAATTAACTGAGTCCTTGAAAAAGGAAGAAATTTTGAAGAAGCAGCTCGATCGTGAACAAGAGGTGATTAAAGCATGGAAAACATCCAGAGATGTTCATGCTCAAATCACCAAGGTTCAAGGAATTGAGTCTTTTTGTGATGAAGCCTGGAAAAAGAATATGGAGAAACTAGAACCTATTTTGGTAGATGGGTTACTGACAGATGTAGACTCGACGGATGAAGAGAACTATCCGTCGGATAACAAAAAGTGTTATCCATCGAATGATAAAAATCCTCATCCGTCGGCTGTAAGCAAACCCATTAGCAAAGCCAAGTTAATCAAGCTAAATGAAAAGTGTGGGTCTGTTTCCAAGAACTTTGTTTCAGGAGAGTCAAGTCAAGCTAAAGAAGGGAAAAAGGCTAATGTTGGTCACATGACTGTCAAACAGTTAAGTGACAGACTTGAGAAGATAGAGGTAAAAACAGAGACTAAAAAGAAAAACAATAGGAATGGTAAAGTAGGGATTAACAAACACAATAACTACACACCTGATAAATATGCCCCCAGAAAAATCTGTGTCAAGTGTGGTAGTGTAAATCATTTGTCTGTTAATTGCAAATCTGCCATGCCTACTCCCATGTCTGTTCAGCCTCAATTTCATGACATGAATGCCATGCCTCCCATGCCTGTTAATGCTATGCCTACACAGATGGTTCATTATTAGTAATGAGTAGAAGTCAATCAAAATTCGACAACTCATCTTTTATTGTGTGTCCTAGAAAAACCACAAATATTAACTAGTCAAGGTCAAGGAGCATAAATACACATATAATTGTAATAAAAATAATATATTAAGGAATTTGTACCATTTACTAGATGAAAATTTACTAGATGAAAAGTTATTCGATCAATCAAAGTTTATACAAAACCAAATTATTTTTAGAATTTACAAATGAACTTGAGAGCCTTTACATATTCTCATTTTTGAGGGTGTAGAGTCTTTGGTAAGTCTTCATCAATAGGTCTGCTACTCTGCTACTCCGCTACTAGATAGGGATAACTTATTTTAATCTTCATTTATGTTCTGTTGTGATAATTTTGGTAAACTAGAATTACTTGTAGAAGAATTGACGGAATACAAGAATTAACTTTTATGCATGTATTTACTATAAATGAAATACAAAAAAAACAAGATGTGTGAAACTATTTGTATCATATAACTTAGGATTACAATTCATAACTTAGTACAAATGTAACGCCTGTAAATATTTGATATGAATGTAATATGATAATCTGTATTGTGCTATAAAATTTTTGTGTGAATACAATGTGTTCGTATATATTCATCGTTGTATGACAACAAAGGTTATACTGTGGGATATGGCTTGATTTCAAAGGACAATGTCATCATTGAAGAGGTTGCCTTAGTGGATGGTCTCAAACACAATCTGTTGAGTATCAGCCAGCTTTGTGACAAAGGCAACTCAGTAACCTTCAACAAAGAAGCCTGTGTTGTGACTAATAATCAAAACAACAAAGTGGTTCTCACCGGTGTGAGAAGAGGAAATGTGTACCTAGCTGACTTCAACTCAACTAAAGCAGAATCTGTAACTTGTATTCTCAGTAAAGCAAGTCAAGATGAAAGTTGGCTATGGCACAAGAAGCTATCCCATTTAAACTTCAAGACCATGAATGAGCTGGTAAAGAAAGAACTAGTAAGATGCATTCCTCTAGTGGAGTTTACAAAGGATGGACTGTCTGATGCATGCCAAAAAGGAAAGCAGATCAAAGCATCATTCAGGAAGAAACTTGATTCAGCAATTGAAGAGCCTCTGCAACTGCTTCACATGGATCTGTTTGGACCAGTCAATGTATTGTCCATTTCAAAGAAAAGATTTTGCCTAGTAATTGTAGATGATTTCTCAAAGTTCTCTTGGACATATTTCCTAAAGTCTAAAGATGAGGCTAGTGAAATCATCATCAATCACATAAGGCAAGTTAACAATCATCCTGATTTCAAAGTAAGAAGAATCAGGAGTGACAATGGAACTGAGTTTAAGAACCATGTCATGAGAGCATTTTGTGAAGAAAATGGGATCTTGCATGAGTTTTCAGCAGCAAGGACTCCACAACAGAATGGAGTAGTGGAAAGAAAGAATAGATCTCTTATTGAAGCTGCAAGGACAATGCTTGAAGAATCAAAATTACCAACATATTTCTGGGCTGAAGCTGTAAACACTGCATGCTACACTCAGAACATCTCTCTGATTAATCAAGCAAGATGCATGACACCTTATCAATTGTTCAAGAACAAGAAGCCAACTCTAAACTTTCTTCATGTCTTTTGCTGTAAATGCTATATTCTGAGAAATCAAACTGATCAAAATGGAAAGTTTGATGCTAAAGCAAATGAAGGAATTTTTGTTGGATATGCTGTTGGTAAAGCATATAGAGTCTACAATCTAAGAACCAACATTGTTGTCGAATCTATACATGTTGTGTTTGATGATAAAAAGATTGAAGGACTAAAAGATGGAGATTGCCATGAGAGCCTCAGATTCGACAATGTTGAGATGGTCAGTGATGAAAGTGATGATGAGAGTGATCAAGAAACAATGTCTAAGGATAATACAGACAAATCTACCACCAATGAAGCACATAACTCAACATCCGTCGAGTTACATAATGCTTCATCCGTCGGAAGGCAATCTGTGTTATCCGTCGGAAGACAACCTGCCTCATCCGTCGGTACTCAAAATTCACCATCCGTCGGGTTATCAAAAGGAGCAGGAAATCAAGGAAGGTCACCCATAAAAAGTACCCCTTTCTCTAATCAAAGATCCACAAACTCAGGGGGAGTTTCTAGCAATCATAACTCAATCACACATCAAGACAACGTTGAGGTCTCTTCATCTAGAGCTAATCTACCTCAACCAAGGAAATGGACAAAAGATCACCCATTTGAACTGATTATTGGTGATGTTTCTTCTAGAGTTCAAACCAGAAGAGCAACTCAAGAAGAATGTCTATACAGCAGCTTTCTGTCAAAGGAAGAACCAAAGAAGGTAGAAGAAGCCCTGTTAGATCCTGATTGGATTTTAGCTATGCAGGAGGAGCTAAACCAATTTGAGAGGAATAAAGTATGGAAGCTGGTACCCAAGCCTAAATGAAAGAATCCAATAGACACCAAATGGGTATTCAGAAACAAGATGGATGAAAATGGCATAGTAGTAAGGAACAAAGCCAGATTGGTTGCTAAAGGCTATTGCCAGCAAGAAGGAATAGATTTTGATGAAACATTTGCTCCTGTTGCAAGACTTGAAGCCATCAGAATCTTCTTGGCCTATGCAGCCCATGCCAATTTCAAGGTCTATCAAATGGATGTCAAAAGTGCCTTTCTGAATGGAGATTTGGAGGAAGAAGTGTATGTTAGTCAAGAACAGGTGATCTCAAGTTCTTGGGTGCAAAGTGCAGGATGACTCCAAAGTTCTCCAACAAGGACACCCGCTGAATACAAGAATAGAGCTCCCAAAGCACACACCAAAGTTAACCCTACATCCCCAACGAGGACACCCGTTGAATATAGGAGGAGGCCTTCAATCATCAGGCATACCCCTGGAGGCCTTCAAGCTTTTCACGGACATCCCCCTCCTTGACCGTCTCAAGGAGGGAATTCTTCAAAGAGTACCTACAACAAATATGTTAGTAAAAATAACCTCCATTGCTCCTCTTCATACAAGCTTTTCCTTGAAGTCACCATTAAGAGCACATAAGCCAATCCCAGGACGCGTCCTAATCTATTGGGCGCGTCCTCTTCTTCATAAATCCAACCCTATTTCTTCATCAACCGTTCCTTACAGCGTGTCAAAGCTACAGGACGCGTCCTAGTGGAGACAAGCGCGTCCTCCAACTTCCATTGCCACAAGATCACATTTACCAAGTAATTTCCCCAATATTGACGCGTCTACCATAAGTGGGCGCTTCCATATCCAAGCTTCGCTATCACCAGAGCATAAAGCATCAAATCAAGTATAGGCGCGTCCTATGTGCCAGGACGCGTCCTATCCTTCCACAACGCAGTACCAGGTTTGATCGTATGTAATCCGCATTTGACTCGAATCAACTCAATGCCAAATTTTGGGTATAATAACTACCCGCCAAATTCCACTTGCAGTTGAAAACAAAATTGGAATTTTTATCCTAAAATCCAAACAATGAAATTTGGTTCACAGGACGCGTCAAAGGCACAAGACGCGTCTTGCCTTTACTCTATACTCGTAGCATACAGCTGTCCTCCACGTCAGCTACACCTTCCCCTATAAATACCCAGAGGCGGAACCGTTATTTTCATCTTTCCCCTTCTCAGAAAACCACCATCACCGTCGCCTCTAAACTTCGAGCTCAAAACCCCGACGATTTAGCCGGCCATTTCCTGATTTCTTTAGCTCAATCCAACCGCCAACTCACAAGGTACACAAATCTTCTTATACCTCCTTATTTGATTGAGTAAATCGATTTTAATGAGCAAAAAACCGTTCATATGCTTCGAGTTTCCATGCACTGTTCTTCATTCTTCGTCGTGTATGTATATGTGTATATATATCAAACCTCCATATTCTGCTATATTGATCCTTGAATTACATATTTTTAGGGTTTTGTGACATTTTTCCCGAAATTGCTAATATTCGATTAATATTCCACCACATCGTAACCACGTAGGACGCGTCTTCCTGTCAAGGCGCGTCTTATTTTCCTTTGTTAAAGGCATATGTTTAAGCTATTTTAACTAAAGGTCATATAGGGGCAACACCTTACTAGGACGCGTGTTGGTAGTGAATTTCACACGATAGATTCTTAGGACGCGTCCTCATCTCTAGCATCTTCCTTACTTATGATTCATTCATTCACCATCTTTTATTTTATTTTATTTTATTTTGTGGACACGTCCTCAAGTGTTTATTCCTTCTTTTGCAGCTGGAGGACGCGTCATATTCTTCCCCTTTCCATCCATTCAAGATTCTCAATAAACGCCTTGGGATCTACTCCCCACACTTAATCACTTTCAAACCCGATTTTCCCGAAATTCACAGGACGAGTTCCTTCCTTAGAGCAGAAAGACGCGTCTTTGGTTCCCTTAAATCAAGAAGCTCTATAATGTCTGATTCCAGCTCTGACTCCATGGATCATGTCCCCATAAGCTCTAGAATGAAAAAGAAGGGAATTAAAAGGCAAAGAACTCCAATTCTCCATACTAGGGACGCTATCGAAGATTGGACAGATGATGAAATTATGCCCACCACCAGCAAACGGCCCCAAGGAATAGCTGTTTCAGACGAGGACGCGTCCTACTCTCAGGACGCGTCAGCTACCCAAAACGAGGCTCCTTCTCAGGACGCGTCACCTCTCAGCGTAAGTGAATTTGAAAGGAGGGTTCCTGACCCCGAGACATATCCCGTATCCCCTCAGAAATCTGATTCTCCCCTGGAACATTGGGAACCTTCAGATGTTGAAGTGGATTGTGACTGGGCCAGGCTTGGTGCTCTAACTGAGGTAGAGAAAAATTCCAGAAGGAAGAAAGAAGGTAAGCTAGCCTGTGTAGCCCTTGACTCGACTGCGACTGACTGGTAAATCCAATGGCATATGAAATACTATGACATGGAGGGCATCTGGGTGCGCCCATTTCGAACCATGAGGCCGCACATCTTCAACGTTGGGAACCAAAGGATCCCCAGAATGGTGCTTATACCAAAGTTAATTTCCTTGGGTGTGGGCACGCCCTTACATCCATACATTAAGAAAATTTTAAAATGGTACGACGTGGCTCCAGTCCAACCATCACCAAATTCGTACAAGCTAGCCTGGGCTCTGTTCATTATGTACCATAACCTGAGATTGGGCGCGCCCTCAATGAAAGAATTTAGCTTCTTTTACAGCATCAGGAAATCAATTCCCGGGTACCACTTCCTGGTTGTCAATAAATGGTTGAACAACAAAGGATTTAATGAAGGTAAAATCAGCCATGAATGGGACTGGAAGGAGCCATTTTTCTACATTTATGATGTCAAAAGGATGCGCGTTCGCTTCAACTTGGAACCGAGTAAGTTCAATGTTTTGGACGCGTCCTCTCTATTAGGGCGCGCCTTATCTTTTATAACCTTCTATCTTTCCTTTTTGTAACCTATTCTCCCTTCTCTAGACAAAAGGACTCAGAAAGAGCTAACAGGAAGGAAGAAGAAGAGAGCAGAGAAGGTATTGAAGTATGCTGAGAAACATTTCAACCTCAAGGACATGATTACTGAAGAGAATTTGAAGAAAATAGGAGCTTTGTCCCCACGAGTGGGTTCTCTCTACAAATTTCGAGATTTCCATAATGGGAAACCCATTCTCACTGCTTCCGAAAAGTCCAAAGGGCTCCAAGCCACAGAAATTATTCAGCCAGATGTTAACAAAAAGGTGGATTTAGAGCAAGGTAAGAAATTATTATACGTAAGACGCGTCACGGCTTTAGGACGCGTCACATTTATGCTCACCTTTTCCCTTTAATTTAGCCTGATTTATAAACATTACTTTACATATGTGCTATCACCTTGGGCGCGCCCTACCCCCCGGGCGCGTCTTTTTATAAAATTATGTGATTGCTGTTATTTATGCCTTTACAAAAAGCGTCTTAGGTAAGACGCGTCACTTCTTTAGGACGTGTCATCCTCGCACTCATTTATATATATTTGCATTCATTTTACTTGACACATTCCCTATACTTACACATCTTTATCTGCATGCATGTAGAATTTTATATCATAATATGGGCGCGTCTTGTACTCAGGACGCGTCTTCTTGCACTTAACTAATACCTTTTCATGTTTATATCACAGATATGGCCTCTCTTCCCAAAGGATTCGCAATTGGGGCCTCCAAAAAGCTAAGGGCCAGAAAATAGGCCCCTACAAAGGTTGATCCAAAGGCAAAGACCCCAACTCCTGTTGCAACTCCTTCTCCTCCATCAAAGATAATTGACACTACTGTGTTAGACATTCCCGAGAAGGCTGAGGACGCGCCCTCTAAGCGTCAAAAAGTAGTGCCAGATGATCAATCCTTCGTGCTTCGATACCTGGGCGCGTCCTCAGCTGAAGATTTCACCGAGGACGAAGTCAGAGGCTGGACCTTCAGGAAAGAGCAGCAGACAGAAAAGGCTATGGTTAGGGCTGCAGCTGAGCTTCACTTGCATGCCAGGCAGAGTGCTAACATGTCTGCAAGGCTCAGGGCACGTCTTTCCGCCACTGATATTGCTAAAAGCCAAACCGAAGACAAGGTAAAATCTTTGGAAAAATATATCAATTTGCTTGCACAAGAAAAAGATGCTGAGATCAAACGCCTGGAGGGGGAGAGGGCGTGTCTTGAAGCAGAAAAAGCTGTGCTAGAAGGGAATGTCTCCTCTTTGGAGAAAACAATGGACAGCGTTATCGTACTGAATTCCACCATGCAGCTGGAGCTTGACACTCTGAACGATGACAGGCTGCATGGATGGACAGAGGAGAAAAAGTTGGTTTACCAGCATGTCTTCCAGGATGGGTTTGAAGAGTGGTGCTCTGGGTTTATTGCCAACGACCCAGGGTATACATTTTCAAAGTTTGATGCAGACACCCAGATATGGATCAATGATTTCAGGATTAGGGCCACATATTCTATCAAGAACAAGAGGATTTTTCTGGGCTTAGAGGAAGAGGACGCGCCCCCTTCTCCTGCTCCGCTTCAGACTCAACCTCCCCCTGTGGATGACAAAGACAAGCCTCAGGACGCGCCTCCTGCCTAGGACGCGTCCTTCGCTTTTTTATGAAGTTATTTTTTAAACTACTTTAAGGGTGCGGGCCCCTTGAAGCCTTGCAAGTTGTAATGACTATTGCTAAACTCCATTCGCTTGTACTTTTATGAAGCTTTTATGCATTAACCATGCAGATTTTTACTTGAGCATCCTATTCTGTCATTTGCATGGGCGCATCTTGTTTTGCGTACGTGTCATCTTTGTAATATTGTGGACTATCACAGGTCAAGCAAATACATGTTGTGGGCGCACCCTATCTATTTGAACGCGTCTTGGTTTGCTCTGGAAAGTCCGTGAGCGTGGCACTATGCCGTACTTGTGTATTTTAGTCAAGGCACAAAGCACAATGGGGCGCGTCCTAATATTTTGACGCGCCTAGCCTTTATCTCAAAGACATACTATCCCTCAAGCAGGACGCGTCCTTAGTAAGGACCTGTCTTCCTTTTTTTAGTTATGTTTTGACAAAATTAAGGAAACATTCAACTGAAAGAGCATCAACCAAGATAGCTTGGGCGCGTCCTTGGACATATACACTTCCTAGTTCCATTTTACTTTAGTTTTATTGTTCCTTTTGACAGCCACTACTCTAGTTATCATCTGTGTGGAACTATCACTTAGGGCGCGCCATACGTCTAGGACGCGTCATGCAACCAAACAAATAACTTTTTTGGAAAATTTCAAAATTTTATTTATAATACGCTCTGGTGTCAAAAGTGCACCAGTCCCACGGCTACTATGCTCTGTGGGGAAATTATTTCGAAAAAATGACCCTTCAACTAGTTATAAGGTAAGTAGTACATGCACTACCCCCCTAGGCTAGGAGGAATTTATTTAATTCTAGCCTATAATCCGGGCATAGCCCCTAAATATATAATAAAAGAGGTATGTAAGGGGGCCAAAGCCGCACCTTAGTGGTAATACTTTCGGAGATGTTCCGTGTTCCAAGCTCGCGGAACCAGCTTTCCTTCCATATCTTCAAGGTGATAAGTCCCCTTCCAAAGGATGGACTTTATTCTGTACGGTCCTTCCCAATTAGCTCCAAACACTCCATGTTGGGGGTTCTTCGTGTTGGGCATCACTTTCCTAAGTACCAAATCTCCCATCTTCAACAATTGTCCCTTTACCTTCCTATTATAATACCTTGCGGCGCATTGCTGATACGCTGCAAGCATTAGCTGAGAATTTTCCCTCGTCTCCTCTAAGAGATCCAAATGAAGCCTTTGATTAACCTCGGCATCTTCCCTTCTGTAACAATCTCTGCGAAGCGATCCCGATCCAACCTCCACGGGGACCATAGCTTCATAGCCATAAGTCAGGATGAACGGAGTTTCTCCCTTAGTAGATCGTGGTGTAGTGTTGTATGACCACATCACCTTCGGGAGTTCTTCAGGACAATTTCCTTTGCGTTCCTCTAGTTTGGTATTGAGGGTAAGCTTTATTATTTTGTTAACAGCTTCTGTCTGTCCATTGCTTTGAGGATGGTAGACCGCGACAAACTCCTTCTTGATTTTCAACTCCTCACATAGTTGTCGCAACTCCTTGCTATCAAATTGCTTTCCATTGTCGGAGACAAGCTTGTAAGGGATTCCAAACCTGCACACGATGGAGTTGAAAACAAAATATCTGATTTTCTTTGCGGTGATAGTGGCCAGTGGCATAGCTTCTGCCCATTTAGTAAAGTAATCGACCGCAACCACTGCATACTTGACGTTTCCTTTAGCTTTAGGTAATTCTCCGATAAGATCAATTCCCCACATGGCGAACGGCCATGGGCTTGCCATAGGTGTCAAGAGTGTCGCCGGCATAGATGAGTAGTTTGCAAAGCGCTGGCAGCGATCACATGCCTTGACAAAATTTGTAGCATCCTCTTTCATTGTGGGCCAATAATATCCTTGGCGCAAAACTTTCATTGCCAACGAACTACCCCCCGAGTGATTGCCACAGATTCCCTCATGTACTCCTCTTAAGATGTAATTTCCTTCTTCTTCGTTAACACATCTAAGCAGAGGTTTATTGAAACCTCTCTTATACAAGACTTTATCATATATCACATACCTTGCAGCCTGATAACGAAGTCGGCGAGCCTTAAACTTATCCTCAGGGAGCGTTCCCTTGCGAATGTAGGCCAGAATGGGCATCATCCATGTTTCCTTAGGAGCCTCATCCACCTGCATAACTTCTATTTCTGGAATACTAGGAATCTCCTGAATTTCAAGAGGGATGGACCCTAACAACACAACCTCTTGTTGTGACCCCATTTTTGCTAGAGCATCCACCTTACTGTCCTTCTCCCGCGGAACACATTCCAACTTAACTTCTTTGAACATCCCGATCAGGCGCTGTATGCATCTCAAGTATAATTCTGTTCGCGGGCCTCGCGCTTGAAACCCCCCGTTCACCTGATTCACCACCAGCTTTGAATCACTTTTCACAATTAAGTTTCGCACCCCATTTCCAAAGCGATTTTTAAGCCATTAATCAGCGCTTCATACTCCGCATCATTATTTGTTGCATAAAACTTGAAATGAATTGCGCTCATCAGATGGTGGCCTTCCGGAGACACAAGTACTATACCCGCACCTGCTCCTCCATTATTAACTGCCCCATCCACATGCAAGATCCACCAAGGATGTGGAAACTCCTCCAAAGACTCCTCAGCATGAGGTGGACGTAGCATTACCAAAGCTTTATCATCAATTTCTGAAAATCGGCTAAGGCTTGCCCTTTTATCGCTGTTCAGGGCACATATTCCAAATCAAACTGTCCCAAGTCCACAGCCCATTTCAGCATTCTTCCTGATGACTCTGGTTTATGCAGGACCTGTCGCAGCGGGTACACTGTACGGATTTCAATTTTATGGGCTTAAAAATACGGCCGCAATTTTCTTGATGCAAGAATCAGGGCGTAAACCAGTTTCTCCATGCTTGTGTAGCGAGTTTCAGCGTCGTGTAAGCGCTTGCTCACGTAGTACACTGGTGACTGCTGCCCATCTTCCTCTCTTACCAGAACTGCACTGATCGAATATTCAGACACTGCGAGGTACAGTATTAGAGATTCCCCATCCAACGGCTTTGACAACATGGGAGGGTTTCCCAGTTGCTCCTTAGTTCTTTTGAAAGCCTCTTCGCATTCTAACGTCCATACAAAGTCTTTCCCCGCTAACTTAATTGCCTTGAAAAATTCCTTGCATCTATCGGACGACTTGGAAACAAATCGATTTAACGCGGCGATTCTCCCAGTCAAACTTTGTACTTGTTTCACATTGGTGGGTGACTTCATATCCAACAATGCCTTGATCTTCGCGGGGTTGGCCTCAATTCCCCTGTGGTCGACAATGAACCCGAGAAACTTGCCCGACTCCACGCCGAACATACACTTTTGCGGATTTAATTTCATACGAAACCTCCTTAGAATGTTAAACATCTCCATCAGGTGCTTGATGTGGTCATTCGCCATCTTGGACTTTACCAGCATATCATCCACATACACTTCCATAGTTCTCCCGATTTGATCCTTGAACATCATGTTTACCAACCGCTGGTAGGTTGCGCCATCATTAATCAAACCAAACGGCATTCCTATGTAACAGTATAACCCCCTGTCAGTAATGAAGGACGTATGTTCTTGATCAGGGCCATACATCGGAATTTGATTGTAACCGGAGTATGCGTCCATAAAACTCAGTAGCGCATGTCCCTCCGTCGCGTCAACCAACTGATCGATTCTTGGGAGCGGGAAGCTATCCTTTGGACATGCCTTATTGAGATCTGTGAAATCCACACATGTCCTCCACTTCCCATTCGGCTTCTTCACCAGCACTGGATTTGCAAGCCATTCGGGGTAGAACAATTCTTTGATTAGCCCCACCTCCAATAACCGGTCTACTTCTTCTTTTAATGCTATCGCCCTTTCCCCACTCACCGGGCGTCATTTTTGACGTATGCCTCTACAATTCGGGAAGATATTCAACCGGTGACACATTACTTCTGGGTCGATTCCTACCATGTCCGAATGACTCCATGCAAAGACATCAAGATTCGCAATTAAGAAGCGGGTAAGACTTCCCCTCGTTTCATCATCCAACTGGGATCCCACTTTTAAAACCTTATTCGGGTCATCTTTGTCAACCGGAATAGATATTGTGTCTTCGGCCGGTCCCGTCTTTTCGGCGGGCATAGGGATCCTGGGATCCAAATCGAAATCAAAGTCTCGGGGATCTTCGACTTCCACTTTTGCATCTGAGGGCGCGTCCTCATGAGTGGGAGCATCTACCTCAAGACAAGGCATAGTTTTGTGCAACGCAGGTGAAGAGGGCGCGTCCTCATTTGGAGGAGCATCAACCTCAATTCCATTTTTATTCTTCAAGGGTGCGTCCTTCTTTTGAGGAGCATCCACCTTGAAGTTATTTCCTAGACCTTGCAAAATCTCACTTCTTCCTTCCAATTTTTCCCCGTCAACCTCCTTCTGTATGATCTCCTCTGCATGGTTCACCACCACTTCTTCCATGCTACGGATCTTCGAAACATGCCCCAGCGTCCAAAAAGAGTTCCCAGAGACATAGGTTTCTTCCTCTTCGGAGCCTTCTACGAAATAGTGGGCATGAACCTCTCCGCTTGGTTTTGTATGAATATCTTCTACATCCTCAAATGGGAGACCTTTTCCTTCATACCTTCTCCTGCGGAATTCTTTAACAGCCTTATGATAGCAGTCGCGTGACTCATACTGCGACCCTCTCAGACTGCCCACTCCGTTTGGCGTTGGGAACTTTATCATTAAGTGATGTATCGAGGTTATCACCCTGAACACTCGCAACCAAGGTCTGCCGACCAACATATTATGCGTGGAATCTTGATCCAACACTTTGAAGTCTATCATTTGAGTAACTGACAAAGCTCCTTCCCCGAGCGTGACGGGAAGCCTGACCGAACCCATAACTCTCACTGCTTCCCCAGTAAAGCCATAGACGTGCGCATCTTCAAAATACATGTCGCTGTCCGGGAAACCCAGTTTTTTGTAAGTGCTGTAGTACAAGATGTTCGTAGAACTCCCATTGTCCAAGAAGACTCGATGTACGTTCATTGTCCCAATAAGCATGGTAATAACCAGCGCGTCGTTGTGGGGATGATGCACCCACCTTGATTCTTTTTCCTTGAACGTAATATCAGCGGACTCTCCCTTAAAGACCTTCGAAGGTCTGTCTTCTAAGCTGTGAATGTTGGTGAGCGGTGGATGTCGCGATTCTCTCGCATTTCTTTCCAGTGCTCGATTACTATCACCAACAAAAGGGTGTCCTCCAAAAATTGCCCTGATACTGCCAGCCCTCTGAAACTTAACTTCTGCTATTTTTTCAACATCTTCCGCCCACGGGGGCTGTCTTTCATCCTTACCCTTGTCATCGGTTCCCCTGCGTCGCTTCACCTTGTCAATCCTTTCTCCCAGGTATCCAGCCTTAATCAATTCCTCAATTTCATCTCTCAGGTGGAGACACTCATGGGTGTCATGGCCGGTAGACTCGTGGTAGTCACAATACTTCTTTTATCTCTGCTCTGTCATGAAGTTAGACAGTCGGGCTTCTTGAAGATTCCTCTATCCTTATTTATCTCAAAGATATGATCAATGGATGCCGCCAGCGGCGTATAATTGCTGACCCTCCTCTCGTAGTTCGATGGCGGGCTCCATTCTCTCCGCGTATTCACGATGTTCACTCTATTGGGGCTTCTGGCATTCTGCCAATAATCTGGGATCAAGGATCTATCTCTTCTCTTGGATCGCCCCTTGGAGTTATGTGTGTTGTCATTTTTTTTTGTTTCTGCAAGCGACTGTTCAGTTGCTTTGAATGATTCCGCCTGCGCAAGCACATCAGCTAGTGACACAGGGTCTTTCCCTTGCAGGTGCTTCCAGAAATCCGTTCTCACACACAATCCAGCTATAAGAAGTATTTTTAGTGTCTCATCAGTTGCACCCCTCACCAAAGTTGATTTTGCATTAAACCTCTTGAAATATGAAGTCAAACTTTCTCCTTCCTTTTGTTTCACATTAGCCAGTGTGGTAACAGGTGGTGTGTACTTCACTGCGGCTTCAAATTGTGTCAAAAACAAAGTTTTCATCTGTTCCCAGGATGTGATCACACCTGGACCAAGTTTTTGGAACCACTGCTGAGCGCCTTCTCTAAAAGTGGCTGCCAGGAGATGGCATCGAGCCAAATCAGGTACTTGATATACGTCCATTTCAATGTTAAAACGCCCCAGGAATTCCACAGGATCAGAGTTCCCATGAAAACACAAGTCATTGGTTGTGTTCCTGTATCCTGTGGGCAATTGCGCCTCCCTCACAATAGCAGCAAAAGGAGAAGGAGCTTGCGCAGTCGCCGTTACTCTTCCTCCCTCAAGATGGTTGAGCAATCTCTTGAGGTCGTTCACATTAAACGTCCCTACCCCAGGAATGGTTTGAACATTAGGCTGTTGGGGTTGCTCTGCGACTTGCTGTAATTCCCCTTGATTACCCCCCGGGTGTGGCGGTAGATCTCTTCACCTCTCACCCTGAGGCTGCGGCTGTGGCATGTTACCATCTTGGTTTTGAATATTTTCCCGCACGCGAGGTTTCTCTTGACCACGTCACGGAATTTCATCATTGTTTTGCATTCTTACTTGAATTCGCCCGCCGTCTTGATCATGAGGACGCGCCCAGGACCCATTACCTGTAGCACTGTGGGAAGCTACGGGAATAACGGCAGGGGCTTCTTCAGCGTAGGGTGCTCCATCTCTCCTACTATTGTAGGGTGTTCTTCCGTATCGATATCCCATCCTTCCTCGTCCATTCCTCTGATATCCCCGGTAGTAATTCCCGGGCCTTCCACGCGGAGGGGCACGCTCGTGCTCGTGGTGCCGCGCCCCGTCATCCCTTTGGAATGCAGGGGGCACACGCGTCGTGTCATGGGGCCTCGCTTCTCCGGCGTTTCCTTCTTTTTTCCATTCTACCAGCAACATCCTCAAATCGTCGTCTTCCAACCTTAATCCAAGCCTCCTTTTCAAGGCCGAAAGATCCCTTCCTTCCTCATCTTGATTTTGAGTGTTCTCCGCATGACGACGCTCGTCCATCGTACGGCCAGACCATTGCGGGTGTGGCACCACCTGGTTACCAAGGCGAGGCCTTTCCCTACCATCGGTGTCCTCATCAACAAGCTCCACAATAGGCTCTACATCATCAGAATATTCCAAGCACCGTGGAGTGATTCGCGGGTTTTCCCTGCTGCCCTGGGTATCTCCTTCGACTATAGGGGCTTTCCCCAAGGCATGACCGTGATGGGGGAAACGACGACCTCTCCTCGTCCTTCGACGCTCCACCGTGTTCAGTCTTGAGTGAAAACTATTAAGAGTATCCCCTGTGTGATATAACTGCTCCAAGATATCAGCGTTGCTAATGAGAACTGGAGGTGTCCCCCCACATCCGGAGCTCTTGGTGGGTCCGCCATGTTTCTTGGAACGTAAGGCTCATGGCGAGTGTAGCGTCCCCCACCTTCTCCTTCAGACCTGCTGTCACTTCCATCATAAGAACTTCCATCACGATTGTAAGACATCTTTTCCTCCTAAGATTATGACCTTAATTAGCACCCCTCCTTCTAGCACCAATTTGTTGACGGAGGAATCTGGTAACAACAAAAATTGAGGTTTCTCGCCGGAAATAAAATATGTGACGGTGGTTCTTTGCCGGAAACTTAAGCGGTGTGTGGTGGTTTGTGATTGTTTTAGGCTGAGATTGATCAGAGTAAGTGGTGTCTCTCTTATCCGCTCTCAACTTCTTACCCTCTCAATGTGCCTACGTACCCTTTATATAGGGATCAAGCCTGACGTAGTTCTCGTAGAACAAGGAATCTAATGGGTTTAGACTTCTTATTCCTAAGTCCAGTAGAAGCCCATCCAAAATCCGTCTTCCGCTAGCTTTAGGAATGTCCAACTATGAGGCCCAAACGCGAAGGCCCAAGGCTCGTCCGTAATCGCAAGACTTCACGGATAGTGCATCTCCCTACGCAAGGATAACACTCCGCTACAGCTATCTCCCTTGATGTACGGACGCAGGTATAGCCACGGTTCACCCCAAGTGCCAGACGTGTCCCTGTCCCCCGAATGAGGATAACCCACCAGATAGCAGGACAGGTGATCCCAAGCTCTTGGGTGCAAAGTGCAGGATGACTCCAAAGTTCTCCAACGAGGACACCCGCTGAATACAAGAACAGAGCTCCCAAAGCACACACCAAAGTGAACCCCGCATCCCCAACGAGGACACCCATTGAATACACGAGGAGGCCTTCAATAATCAGGCATACCCCTGGAGGCCTTCAAGCTTTTCACGGACATCCCCCTCCTTGACCGTCTCAAGGAGGGAATTCTTCAAAGAGTACCTACAATAAATACGTTAGTAAAAATAACCTCCATTGCTTCTCTTCATACAAGCTTTTCCTTGAAGTCACCATTAAGAGCACATAAGCCAATCCCAAGACGCGTCCTAATCTATTGGGCACGTCCTCTCCTTCATAAATACAACCCTGTTTCTTCATCAACCGTTCCTTACAGCGTGTCAAAGCTACATGACGCGTCCTAGTGGAGACAAACGCGTCCTCCAACTTCCATTGCCACAAGATCACATTTACCAAGTAATTTCCCCAATGTTGACGCGTCTACCACAAGTGGGCACGTCCATATCCAAGCTTCGCTATTACCAGAGCATAAAGCATCAAATCAAGTATAGGCGCGTCCTATGTGCCAGGATGCGTCGTATCCTTCCATAACGCAGTACCGGGTTTGACCGTATATAATCCGCATTTGACTTGAATCAACTCAATGCCAAATTTCGGGTATAACAACCAGTCAATGTGTTGTCCATCTCAAGGAAAAAATTTTTCCTAGTAATTGTAGATGATTTCTCAAAGTTTTCTTGGACATATTTTCTAAAGTCTAAAGATGAGGCTAGTGAAATCATCATCAATCATATAAGGCAAGTCAACAACCATCCTGATTTCAAAGTTAGAAGAATCAGGAGTGACAATGGAACTGAGTTCAAGAATTCTGTGATGAGATCATTTTGTGAAGAGAATGGGATAATGCATGAGTTTTTTGCAGCAAGAACTCCACAACAAAATGGAGTGGTAGAAAAGAAAAACAGATCTCTTATTGAAGCTACAAGGACAATGCTTGAAGAATCAAAGTTACCAACATATTTTTGGGCTGAAGCTATGAATACTGCTTGCTACACTCAGAATATTTCTTTGGTTAATCAAGCAAAGTGCATGAAACCATATCAATTGTTCAAAAACAAGAAACCAACTCTAAATTTTCTTCATGTCTTTGGCTGCAAATGTTATATCTTGAGAAATCAGACTGATCAACATGGGAAATTTGATGATAAAGCAGATGAAGGAATTTTTGTTGGATATGTTGTGGGAAAAACATATGGAGTCTACAATCTAAGAACCAACATTGTTATGGAATCAGTACATGTTGTGTTTGATGATAAAAAGATTGAAGGACTGCTAGATGAAGATTCTTATGAGAGTCTCAAATTTGATAATGTAGAGATGGTTAGTGATGACAGTGATGATGAAAGTGATCAGGAAACAATGGCAAGGGATAATGCAGAAAAATCTTGTTAGTCCCTTAACAATATAGCAAGAATTACAGAAGGGGGGTTGAATGGAATTCTTGAACCTTTTTCTTGAAATAAAAATATTCAACTCGATTATGGATATATTTGTTTTGCTTAGCACAATGCGGAATGTAAACTTGAATGAATCAAAACATAAGTAATTAAAAAACAGGGTCTTTAAAAACTTTCTGGTGGATTTAAACAATTCCACCAGAGATATATATAATATATCGAGAGGACTCTGTGTGCAGAATTGCTCACAGCTGCTTACAAAATAGAACTGCTGAGAATACAGGAAATGCTAAAGATTATGCTTACAAAGATTTCTCTGTTTTTATGTTTTTCAGCTATCTCACTTCTTCTTCTATTTGCTACTCTCTTGGTTTATATATTACCAAGATTACAAAGTCAAAAGAACTGAACAAATATAAAATCTAACAGTCTTGATCTTTGCTGCTTTTCATCCTTTATTACCCAGTTAATGGGCTTCCACAGTGTGTTTGTATCCAACTCAACGGCTTTGTGTCAGCTTTCACTGTTCAACTGATGTTTGAATCTTGATATGATCATCCGTCGACTTTCAGATCATCCGTTGATGACTTAATTGATCATCCGTCGACTGCTATGTTAAACATCCGTTGATAGTCATTTGATCATCCGTCGAAGCTTTGTTAATCATCCGTTGGTAGCTATTTTGGCATTTGACTTCATTTCACTTATACGGAATTACAAGACATTGCTTATGTACAGTTAATCTGCATATCTAGTTAAAGTCAACATGACTTATATGCTACTACAGATTCTATACAAAGGTGCATACATCACTGTGCTACAAACTTATTATTACATAAGCTACTCACTCGATGGATAATAAGTTAATCATCCGTCGGGACTATAATTCTTATCCTTCGAGAGCTACATTATTTCACTAAGTAAAATGTACTTAGACATTTTGTTTAAGTGATCATCAAGTACACAACATATTCACAATAATCTCCCCCAATTTATGTCTACTAGAATTGTAGCCATAAATTAAGAGACACTTGATGATTACAAAACATCCTTAACATATATCTTTAAAGATGAGTAGATAAAACTGAAGGTGCTTCAATTTAAACAAAATGTACAAGGTTAGGCTCACAGTCAGTTCAAGATGCTCCTCTAGCCTAAGCAGATTTTTCTAGTTTCTTGAAGGTCTGGATCTTCTTCCAAGCTTTCTGTTGTTTTTTTCAATTTGATTCTAGAGCTGCCTGTGGAATTCTAATTCATCAGATTCTGAGAGATCTAACATTTCTTGCATCTCCAAGAGAGTCTCATTGCTAGAGATACTCAATTGGTCTTCTAATCTGAAGAATCTTCTCACACCCTTGTCATCCATGAATTCCATCAGCCAGTAGGGCCTTAGATGCACTCTTCTCCCTGTGTATGGGATGATAAGAGTCTTGGGAAGTGCATCTTTGGCTCTAACACTCCTTAGCTCTTCAATCTTCTTCAATATTAATCTTCTTGCAGTTACATTGAACCCAAAGTTTTTCTTGAAGGATGAATAGACTTTGATCAACACAGCTTGGCTTTCTTGAAGTATCCTGTGAAGAGGCCACTGAATCTCCCTTCCTCCTTTGTACTTGAACACCAACCTTTCAGGTAGGTTTATGTGTGCATCAATTGCCCTCACCTCATCCAGCTCCTCCAGATAAAGGTTTAGATCTGAGAATTCTTTGATGTCACATAAGTACAAGTAGTCTCCCCTGTTGACCTTGGGTTGAGCTTTGACTACTGACTTGGATTTGAGAGGTGACAACTTCACTTTCTTGACTGCCCTTGACTTTGTCCTTCTTGGCTTAGTAAGAATTGGCAAGTTGAAGTCAGGAATTGGTAATTTATCCCACTCTATTGGCTCATCCTTTGGCACAATAGGCTCTCCATGAATGTTCTTGTAAGGGTCCACCACCCTTATATTTTCAAATACCATAGAGGGCTTTGATGATTGAGTTTTAGCTTGAGTGGATTCCTTAGGAAATTGATCTTCCAATTCCTTGTCAACAACATCCAATTTCCTTTTCGTTCTTTTAGCCAGTTCTTTCTTTCTTGGGGATTTCTTCTGTTCTTCAATCTTCTTCTTTGATTCAGTAGCTTGAGATGGTTGAGAGGGAATTTGTTGAGAAGAATTCACAGCCTGTAGCTTGGATAAGAGAGCAAACTGTTCTTTCTTTTGTTTAGACTTCTTTGCATCTAGAGCAGCTTGCCTCTTTTCCTGCTTCAATCTGGCTTTTTCTTCTTCCTTTGCATGAGCAAATTGTGGATGTCCAGCTACCACACAAATTTCCTTCCCATTTCTGAATATCTTTGCAATTCTCTTTCTTGAGGCTGAATCAGCTGGATCTTTGTAGAAGACAATAGATCTTGACAGAAGCTTCTTTTCATCAGGCTTGGGTGTCTCATACACAGTATCCATAGGGTTCTTCAAAGATGACTTTGGATAGTTTGCCCTTGGTTTAAGAATTATCTCAGCCTTTGTAGTCTTGATGCAAGAAGATTGTCCTTTCTCCAGGTAGTTCATGCTCATCTCATTCACACTGATTGGCTTGACATGAGAGTGATGGATGGCTGACTGAACTGGTTCCTTGATTAATTCAAACTTTTTCTGTATGTCCTCATCAATCTTTTTCCAGTTGATCAGAGTCAACTTTCCTTTATCAGCATCTTTCAAATTTTCTGCTGCTGCATTGATAAGATCTATACCATCTGCAACTGGTGGCTTGGAGATAGTAATTGAAGGTACAATTACTTTGCTGATTTGAACTAGAATTTTCTCCCCCTCAGTTGGTCCTTTCTCCCCCTTACTTGATTCTCTCTCCCCCTTTTTGTTATCATCAAGTGGAGGAGTTAGGCCTTGTGCTTTAGCCAATTGCATAAGAAGATTTGTCTGAGTCTGTTGATTTTGAAGAAGTAGAGCCACTGAATTCTCAATAACTTGAACTCTGTTCTCCAGCTTGGCTATCTTCTTGTCAGAATCTGATTCTCTTCTTAATCTCAGTAATAGATCTTGCATGGTACCATATGGCATTACTGAATCCAGCTTCTCAGAGTTATAGGTCTTCAAGTCAGCTATATCCCTTTTCAATTCATCCACACTGAGATTCTGTCTTAAGTGCTGGATCTTCATTAGATGTAGAGAGTCCAGGTGAGCTTGAAGAACAGCCTTGGTACCAGCATCTGAAGTTTCTTGAAGGGCCTGTTGAATAGCTATTACTTGTTTGACCAAAGACACCTCAAATTGTCCTGGTGTAGATTCCTTTGCCCATGCCCATTCAGGTAAACTTAAAGCAGAACTTGGGCCTCCAGCTCCCCCTAAGTTCATGCTTCCATCCAAAGAACCAGAGTCATCATCATCAGAATTTACTCCAAATTCTTCAGATAGCTCTCCAGCTTGAGAAGGCATTCTGTTCACAGCAGCTTTATCTCTTTGAAGAGATTCTGTGGTGTGCACTAAATTCAAAGTCTGCTCTGCCTCCACATTGCCCTAAGCAGCCAACAATTGATAGGCTGAAACAGGGTGAGTAAAAGTGTCAGCATCCAAGGAAATGTTATCAATTACAGCTTTGTAATGTTGCTGAAATTGTCTTTCCTTTTCAGCATCATCCACAATCATTGACTCACTAGTAATGGCTGGTTCCATCCTTATTTCTCCAGTACCTGCCTTTCTCTCATATTCTCTCTTTTGTTGCATCAGGGTCTCACCCTGGCTCCCCACCCTCACACCCTCACCTTCACCTACTAAGGTGGGACTCCTCTCACTCACTTTTGCCAATCCTGAATGAATGGATTGCTGAGATTCACTCTTTTCCTCTCCTTTTGTCTGGGAGCAACCCGACCTCTCACTCAATGCACTCTCCTCTCTCAGTCCTAAGAGTGATTGTATTACCACTAAATCTTCTGCACTTGAAATTATTGAAGTTTGAAGTTGTGCAGAGACACTCGACGGATAAGTGATATCCGTCGGGTGAGTGGTAAAGCTATCCGACGGATAACTGCTGTTAAGCTTATCCGTCGGGATACAATCACTACTCGATGGATGAGCAATATCCATCGAGAGAGTAGAAATGAATGAGGTGGGAAGAGAAACTATTGTTGACTCTGTGTTGATTGAAGTTATTTGAGGCACATATGTCACAATAGAATCTGAAAGAATTGGCAAGTGAGCCAACAAATCATCTAAAAGATGATGCTCACTTGCACTAGATTTTGGCTTCCCCAACAAAGTTAAAGAAGGGGAATCAGGAATTGAAGTGTTTATCATGTCCACTTCCAGTGAGTTAGTTGGTGAGTATTGTGTTTCAGTGGCTTCTATAATGAGAGATTTTGGCTGTGACTCCACATTTATTAGATCCACATCAATCTGAATTTGAGAAGGTGCAGGGACTGTGTCTTTAGCACCAGTTTGCACTAAGTGTGTGCCCTGTGCATCCCCAGTTGTTTTGGATTTCTTCTTTCTAGTGTAAGTTTGGGGTGAGCTTGTGTGCCTAACCCTCTTGGTCTGTGCTCTTGGATGAGAGCTTTGTTCAATAGCCACATCCTTTTGGGAGGATGCAGCTAGAAGTGAGCTTTTGTCCTTTTTAAGCACTGCAGTTTGTTGGGAAACTGCAGTGTGGCTAGGCTGGGATTCACTCAACTCTCCAACCTTATCCTTGGGGTTTCTTTGATGTTCACCCCTTCCCTCACCTATCTTACTCTCCTTCACACTCCCCTCTTTGGCTTTGGTAGATTTTTCAACTGGTACCTTTTGAGAGATACCAGAGGGGGTTTTCTTTGATTTGGATTTGGAATTTACAGTTGATTTGGCAGCTTTGGTAGGCAACTGTTTAGTCATTGTCACAGTTGCCATAGCTATGCCTGAAGTCAAAGAAATAGAGGAGATTGGAGTAGTTGAGGGTATGGATGAACTTACCTCACTTACCTGAGGTGTCAGCATTGCAGGAAAATAGAACATTGGCACATCCCTGTGATGGTTGGCTCTGTTCAAGTCTGCAATGATTCTTCTCTCTTGAACCCAACAAGCTAATTTGTTGTCTGGGTTCTCAAGTACAATCTCTTGACAAAGATGGTTAGCCAAAAGCATAAAAAATCTAGCATAGTAAATATTCTTTCCTCTTTTGGCTAAGTCACCTAGTTTAAAATCTAACTCATACATAACAAGGTCACTGAAGTTGTAATATTTTCCTGTAACTAGCATGTATAGCATGTTAAGCATGGAAATGTTCACAGAATCAAAATTGCTGATTTTTCCAGAAAAGACTTTAGTTACAACATCACACAAATAACTCCAATCCTTCCTAAGACCTAGTCTTCTAATTTTACTTAGTTTTGTAGTAGGAAGTGCATAATGAATGGAATTGAGCATATTGATAATATCAGTGTCAGTGTGTGGTGCAGTTACATTATCATCAGGAATCTTGAAACATGCTTTTATTACATCACTATTAATACAGAAATCATTACCTTTGATGGTCAGAGTGATGGTTTTGTCAGTAGAATTGTAGATTGTTGTTGTCCACATCTCCTCAACAACTTCACAATAAATTGTGGGTGATTCCAGCATGGCAACACTTAACTTGCAGTTCTTCACGAAGTCCATCATCTTATGATAGTCTTCAGATTGCTGAATACCCTTATTTACCAAAGCAGTGAAGTTGTTCTTCTCATAGATGAACCCAGTCTGTGACATGATTTTTACTACGGGTGCCATTGTTAGAGAAGAAAAGCTTGAAGAGAAAGAGGATTTTTGCTTGAGAGAGAATGAAATAACACAGTTGAATTTGAGAATGATAAAAGAAAATGATTAGAATGAAATAAGCTTTTATACTTTACTCAAAATCAACGGATAAAAATAATAAAGAGAAATAAATTACCCAATAGAAATTGCCTAAAATAGCCGTTTTAGAAATAAACTGTAAAAATTCCACTCATTATCCGTCGTGTAATGCTTACAAACTGTAAGTATACTCGATGGATAATGTTCAGTGAATTAACGGTTAAGATTTAGACACTTCGACGGATGAGGATAAACTGTTATCCGTCGAGTTTGAAAAGATTCCAGAAAAATAATTGATTTTTATTTACAATTTGTATATCGACGGATGACTCAACTCGATGGATAATGGTCATCCGTCGAGATGCAAATTTTGACTTAGCCAAAATTTCATCCAAGACTAAAAATCAGTTAAATTTCTGGCTACTTTTCAACTTGCAAAATAGTTAAGATAAATTCAAGAGTAATTAAACATACCTAACTCACTTACCAACCTAGAAAAGGTGGATTCATCCAGTGGCTTGGTAAAATTATCTGCACGTTGCTTCTCACTTGGAACAAAATGTAACTCTACAGTACCATTCATTACATGTTCCCTTATGAAATGGTACTTGATGTCTATATGCTTTGTCCTTGAATGTTGCACTGGATTTTCAGTGATGGCAATTGCACTTGTGTTGTCACAGAAAATAGGAATCCTTTCAACTTGCAAACCATAGTCTAACAATTAATTTTTCATCCATAAAATCTGTGCACAGCAACTGCCAGCAGCAATATATTCAGCTTCAGCTGTAGAAGTAGAAACTGAATTTTGCTTTTTACTAAACCAGGACACAAGCTTGTCTCCTAAAAATTGACAGGTTCCTGTTGTGCTTTTTCTATCAATTCTGCAACCTGCATAATCTGCATCTGAATAACCAGTTAGATCAAAACCAGAATCTCTAGGATACCAAATGCCAAGTTTTGGTGTTCCTTTGAGATATCTGAAAATTCTCTTAATAGCTATCAAGTGAGACTCTCTAGGATCAGCCTGAAATCTAGCACACAAACATGTAGCAAACATTATATCTGGTCTACTAGCTTTTAAGTACAGAAGTGAGCCTACCATGCCTCTATAACTTGAAATATCCACAGACTTTTCAGTAGTGTTTAGTTCAAGTTTAGTTGCAGTGGCCATGGGAGTTTTTGCAGATGTGCAATCCATTAGATCAAACTTCTTTAAAAGATCAAAAATATATTTAGTTTGACTAATGAATATTCCATCACTAACTTGCTTAACTTGTAAACCAAGAAAGTAAGTTAGTTCTCCCATCATACTCATATCATACTTGCTTTGCATCAGTTTGACAAACTTTTTACAAAGTTTCTCATCTGTAGAGCCAAAAATAATATCATCTACATAAATTTGAACAAGTATGCTAGAGCCATTAACATTTCTGAAAAATAAATTTTTATCTACAGTACCTCTTGTGAAGTGATTTTCCAAAAGGAACTTTGATAAAGTGTCATACCAGGCTCTAGGTGCTTGCTTCAGTCCATAAAGTGCTTTCAGTAGATAATAGACATACTCTGGGAAATTTGAATCTTCAAAGCCAGGAGATTGACTTACATACACTTCTTCCTCCAAATCTCCATTCAGAATGGCACTTTTGACATCCATTTGATAGACCTTGAAATTGGCATGGGCTGCATAGGCTAAGAAGATTCTGATGGCTTTAAGTCTTGCAACAGGAGCAAATGTTTCATCAAAATCTATCCCGTCTTGCTGACAATAGCCTTTAGCAACCAATCTTGCTTTGTTCCTTACTACTATGCCATTTTCATCCATCTTGTTTCTGAATACCCATTTGGTGTCTATTGGATTCTTTCCTGTAGGCTTGGGTACCAGCTTCCATACTTTATTCCTTTCAAATTGGTTTAGCTCCTCCTGCATAGCTAAAATCCAATCAGGATCTAACAAGGCTTCTTCTACCTTCTTTGGTTCTTCCTTAGACATGAAGCTGCTGTATAGACATTCTTCTTGAGTTGCTCTCTTGGTTTGAACTCTGGAAGAAACATCACCAATAATCAGTTCAAAGGGGTGATCTTTTGTCCATTTTCTTGGTTGAGGTAGATTAGCCCTAGATGAAGAGACCTCAATGTTGTCTTGATGTGTGCTTGAGTTTTGATTGCTAAAAACTCCCCCTGAGTTTGTGGATCTTTGATTTGAGATAGGGGTACTTTCTATGGGTGATTTTCCTTGACTTCCTGCTCCTTTTGATAACCCGATGGATGGTGAATTTTGAGTACCGACGGATGAGGCAGGTTGTCTTCCGACGGATAATACAGATTGCCTTCCGACGGATGAAGCATTATGTAACTCGACGGATGTTGAGTTTTGTGCTTCATTTGTGGTAGATTTGTCTGCATTATCCGTAGACACTATTTCTTGATCACTCTCATCATCACTTTCATCACTGACCATCTCAACATTGTCGAATTTGAGGCTTTCATGGTAATCTCCATCTTTTAGTCCTTCAATCTTTTTATCATCAAACACAACATGTATAGATTCAACAACAATGTTGGTTCTTAGATTGTAGACTCTATATGCTTTACCAACAGCATATCCAACAAAAATTCCTTCATCTGCTTTAGCATCAAACTTCCCATTTTGATCAGTTTGATTTCTCATAATATAGCATTTACAGCCAAAGACATGAAGAAAGTTTAGAGTTGGCTTCTTGTTCTTGAACAATTGATAAGGTGTCATGCATCTTGCTTGATTAATCAGAGAGATGTTCTGAGTGTAGCATGCAGCGTTTACAGCTTCAGCCCAGAAATAAGTTGGTAATTTTGATTCTTCAAGCATTGTCCTTGCAGCTTCAATAAGAGATCTATTCTTTCTTTCCACTACTCCATTCTGTTGTGGAGTCCTTGCTGCTGAAAACTCATGCAAGATCCCATTTTCCTCACAAAATACTCTCATGACATAGTTCTTGAACTCAGTTCCATTGTCACTCCTGATTCTTCTAACTTTGAAATCAGGATGATTGTTAACTTGCCTTACGTGATTGATGATGATTTCACTAGCCTCATCTTTGGACTTTAGGAAATAGGTCCAAGAGAACTTTGAGAAATCATCTACAATTACTAGGAAAAATCTTTTCTTTGAGATTGACAATACATTGACTGGTCCAAACAAATCCATGTGAAGCAGTTGCAGAGGCTCTTCAATTGCTGAATCAAGTTTCTTCCTGAATGATGCTTTAATCTGCTTCCCTTTTTGGCAGGCATCACACAGTCCATCCTTTGTAAACTCCACCAGAGGAATGCCTCTAACTAGCTCTTTCTTTACCAGCTCATTCATGGTCTTGAAGTTCAAATGGGATAGCTTCTTGTGCCATAGCCAACTTTCATCTTGACTTGCTTTACTAAGAAGACAAGTTACAGATTCTGCTTTAGTTGAGTTGAAGTCAGCTAGGTACACATTTCCTCTTCTCACACCAGTGAGAACCACTTTGTTGTTTTGATTATTAATCACAACACAGGTTTCTTTATTGAAGGTTACTGAGTTGCCTTTGTCACAAAGCTGGCTGATACTCAACAGATTGTGTTTGAGACCATCCACTAAGGCAACCTCTTCAATGATGACATTGTCCTTTGAAATCAAGCCATATCCCACAGTATAACCTTTGCTGTCATCTCCAAAAGTGATACTTGGGCCAGCTCTCTCTTCAAACTCTGTGAGCAGGGTAGAATCACCAGTCATGTGTCTTGAACAACCACTATCCAAGTACCAAAGATTCCTTCTGTTTTCCTGCACACATCAAAATCAAATCAAGTTGATTTTGGTACCCAAGTTTCCTTGGGTCCTGCCTTGTTAGCTTTCTTCTTCTGTTTCTTAGGTCTTAACTCATTTGACTTAGGAATTTCAGATACTTCCTTTGTCATTTGGGTTGGGCCTTTGAAACCACTAGATGCAACAGAATTATCATGCATGTTATGGCTAACAGGAAATGGCATGCTTGGTGCAAACATGTTATTCCAGTAAGGCATGTTAAATGGCATTTGAGGCATATTGTATGCAGCATAATATGGATTAGGTGCAAATGGCATAATAGCAAACTGTGCATTCATGTTCTGTGTAGGCATAGCATTAACAGGCATGGGAGGCATGGCATTCATGTTAGAGAATTGAGACTGAACAAACATGGGAGTAGGCATGGCAGATTTGCAATTAATAGACAAATGATTTACACTACCACACTTGACACAGATTTTTCTAGGAGCATATTTGTCAGGTGTGTAGTTATTGTGTTTGTTAATCCCTACTTTACCATTCCTACTGTTTTTCTTTTTAGTCTCTGTTTTTACCTCTATCTTCTCAAGTCTGTCACTTAACTGTTTGACATTCATGTGACCAATATTAGCCTTCTTCCCTTTCTTGGCTTGACTTGACTCTCCTGAAACAAAGTTCTTGGAAACAGATCCATACTTATCATTTAGCTTGGTTAATATGGCTTTGCTAATGGGTTTGCTTACAGCCGACGGATGAGGATTTTTATCATTCGACGGATAACACTTTTTGTTATCCGACGGATAGTCCTCATCATCCGTCGAGTCTACATCTGTCAACAACCCATCTACCAAAATAGGTTCTAGTTTCTCCTTATTCTTTTTCCAGGCTTCATCACAAAAAGACTCAATTCCTTGAACCTTGGTGATTTGAGCATGAACATCTCTGGATGTTTTCCATTCTTTAATCACCTCTTGTTCACGATCGAGCTGCTTCTTTAAGATTTCTTCCTTTTTTAAGGACTCAGTTAATTCCTCCTTGGCAATTCTACACTCAATTTTTAGTTTCTCAAACTCAACAAACTGAGACTCAAGCACATTATTCCTCTCACTAAAAAATAAGTTGTTTTCTTTGATTTTAGCATTTTCTTTAGTGAGGGACTTAAGTGTAACACGCAAATGATACAATTCTGTAGACATGTCATTTATTGCATCATTACACTCAGCTTTAGATAAATGTGCAAGATTTGTAGTGATTACCTGATTGCTTGAGGAACTTGTCTCTGTTTCATCAGACTTGGCCATAAGGGCTAGATTGACATAGCTGACATCTTCATTTTCATCCAATCCATCAGCTGCCCAGTCATTCTATTATGTAATAAAAGCCCTTTCCTTTTGTTTGAGTAGATCAAAGTATTTTTGCTTGTAATCTACAGACTCAAATCTTTTCTTACTGGAATCTGACTTTCTACACTCATTTGCAAAATGCCATGCCAAGCCACATTTGAAACACTTGAATTTTGATTTATCCACCATGTTTCTATTTGGCTTGGCAGCTCCAAAGTTCTTCTTGAACTTGAGCTTGGAAAATCTTCTTGAAAGTAATGCTAGGTGCTCATCAATGTCCTCCATGTCATCTTGGCTCAATGAATCTTCATTTTCTGCAGCTAGCCCTTTACCCTTGCTTTCACATGCCTTTGAAGTTGATTCCACAGCTTCCATCTTCACTTCCTTCTCCTTTTCCAGATCAGCAACTAGTGCAATGGATCCTCCTTTCTTCTTTCCTCTCTCCATTCTTTCATCCTGCTCTATTTCAAGCTCATAGGTCTTCAGAATGCCATGCAGTCTCTCCAAAGTAAACTCCTTATAATCTTGTGAGTTTCTCAATGAGACTATCATTGGTTTCCATTTCTTTGGAAGAGATCTGAGAAATTTCAGATTGGAGTCTTTAGTCTGATAGACTCTTCCATGCAATTTAAGAGCATTTAGTAGCTTTTGGAATCTACTAAAAATGTCAGTGAGTGACTCACTTTCTTCATTGTGAAAATGCTCATATTGCTGAATCAGGAGCTGCATTTTATTTTCTCTTACTTGCTCAGTACCATCACAGATTATCTGTATTGTGTCCCAAACTTCCTTGGTAGTCTTGCAGTTGATAATGTTATCAAACATGTCTGCATCAACACCATTGAACATAATGTTCATGGCCTTTTTATCTTTCCTGACTTGTTCAATATCAGGATCAGACCATTCATGCCTTGGCTTTGGAATAGATGGTTCATTTCCTGTTGCAGCTCTCATTGGAACATGAGGGCCTCTTTCTATGCAGTCCACATAGGCCTCATCTTGAGAAAGCATATGAAGATGCATATTTACCTTCCAATGATGGTAATTATCTTTATCAAGAAAAGGAATCTTGACTCCAACATCTTTCTTGTTCATCTTGCTGAATTGTTTTGATCTTTAAACACTTTGTAGATTAAGAGCTTGCTCTGATACCAATTGTTAGTCCCTTAACAATATAGCAAGAATTACAGAAGGGGGGTTGAATGGAATTCTTGAACCTTTTTCTTGAAATAAAAATATTCAACTCGATTATGGATATATTTGTTTTGATTAACACAATGCGGAATGTAAACTTGAATGAATCAAAACATAAGTAATTAAAAACAAGGGTCTTTAAAAACTTTCTGGTGGATTTAAACAATTCCACCAGAGATATAAATAATATATCAAGAGGACTCTGTGTGCAGAAATGCTCACAGCTGCTTACAAAATAGAACTGCTGAGAATACAGGAAATGCTAAAGATTATGCTTACAAAGATTTCTCTGTTTTTATGTTTTTCAGCTATCTCAGTTCTTCTTCTATTTGCTACTCTCTTGGTTTATCAATTACCAAGATTACAAAGTCAAAAGAACTGAACAAATATAAAATCTAACAGTCTTGATCTTTGCTGCTTTTCGTCCTCTATTACCCAGTTAATGGGCTTCCACAGTGTGTTTGTATCCAACTCGACGGCTGTGTGTCAGCTTTCACTGTTCAACTGATGTTTGAATCTTGATATGATCATCCGTCGACTTTCAGATCATCCGTTGATGACTTAATTGATCATCCGTCGACTGCTATGTTAAACATCCGTTGATAGTCATTTGATCATCCGTCGAAGCTTTGTTAATCATCCGTTGGTAGCTATTTTGGCACTTGACTTCATTTCACTTATACAGAATTACAAGACATTGCTTATGTACAGTTAATCAACCTATTCTGCATATCTAGTTAAAGTCAACATGACTTATATGCTACTACAGATTCTATACAAAGGTGCATACATCACTATGCTATAAACTTATTATTACATAAGCTACTCACTCGATGGATAATAAGTTAATCATCCGTCGGGACTATAATTCTTATCCGTCGAGAGCTACATTATTTCACTAAGTAAAATCTACTTAGACATTTTGTTTAAGTGATCATCAAGTACACAACATATTCACAACAAATCTACTACTAATGAAGCACAAAATTCAACATCTGTCGAGTTGCAAAATGCTTCATCCGTCGGGAGACAATCTGCTTTATCCGTCGGGAGATAATCAGCCTCATCCGTCGGAACACAAAGTGCACCATCCGTCGGGTCTTCAAAAGAAGCTGAAAGTCAGAATAGATCACTTATAGAAAATTCTCCTTTCTCAAATCAAAGATTCACAAACTCAGGGAGAGTTTCTAATAATCAAAACTCAGTCACACATTAAGACAATAATGAGGCCTTTTCATCTAGAGCTAATCTACCTCAACAAAGGAAATGGACAAAAGATCACCCCTTTGAGCTCATCATTGGCGATGTGTCTTCTAGAATTCAAACAAGGAGAGCAACTCAAGAAGAATGTCTATATAGCAGCTTCATATCTAAGGAAGAAGCAAAGAAGGTAGAAGAAGTTTTGTTGGATCCTGATTGGATTTTAGCTATGTAGGAGAGCTAAACCAATTTGAAAGGAATAAAATATGGAAGCTGGTACCCAAGCCTAAATGAAAGAATCTAATTGACAGCAAATGGGTATTCAGAAACAAGATGGATGAAAATGGCATAGTGGTCAGGAACAAAGCTAGATTGGTTGCTAAGGGCTATTATCAACAAGAAGGAATAGATTTTGATGAAACTTTTGCTCTTGTTGCAAGACTTGAATCCATCAGAATTTTCTTAGCCTATGCAGCTCATGCCAATTTCAAGGTCTATCAAATGGATGTCAAAAGTGCATTTCTGAATGGAGATTTGGAGGAGGAAGTCTATGTTAGTCAGCCTCCTGGTTTTGAAGATCCAAATTTCCCAAATCATGTTTATTATCTTTTGAAAGCACTTTATGGACTGAAACAAGCACCTAGAGCCTGGGATGACACTTTATCAAAGTTTCTTTTAGAAAATCACTTCACAAGAGGTACTGTTGATAAAACCTTATTCTTTAGAAATGTTAATGGCTCTAGTATACTTGTTCAAATTTATGTAGATGATATTATATTTGGCTCTACAGATGAAAAACTTTATAAAAAGTTTGCCAAATTGATGCAAAGTAAGTATGAAATGAGCATAATAGGAGAACTAAGTTACTTTCTTGGTTTGCAAGTTAAGCAAGTTAGTGATGGAATATTCATTAGTCAAACTAAATACATTCATGATCTTTTAAAGAAGTTTGATCTAATGGATTTCACATCTGCAAAAACTCCCATGGCCACTACAACTAAGCTTGAATTAAACACTACTGAAAAGTCTATGGATATTTCATGTTATAAGGGCATGGTTGGTTCGCTTCTGTACTTAACAACTAGTAGACCAGATATAATATTTGCTACTTATCTTTGTGCTAGATTTCAGGATGATCCTAGAGACTCTCATTTAGTAGCTATTAAGAGAATTTTCAGATATCTCAAGGGAACACCAAAACTTGGCATTTGGTACCCTCGAGATTCTGGTTTTGATCTAACTGATTATTCATATGCAAATTAGGCAGGTTGTAAAATAGACAGAAAAAGTACAACAGGAACCTATCAATTTCTAGGAAACAAGCTTGTGTCATGGTTCAGTAAAAAGCAAAATTCAGTTTCTACTTCTACAGCTGAAGCTGAATATATTGTTGCTAGTAGTTGCTGTGCACAGATTTTGTAAATGAAAAATCAATTGTTGGACTATGGTCTACAAGTGGAAAGGATTCCTATTTTCTGTGATAACACAAGTGCAATTGCCATCACTGAAAATCCAGTACAGCATTCAAGAACAAAGCACTTAGACATCAAGTACCACCTCATAAGGGAACATGTGATGAATGGTACTGTGGGACTGCATTTTGTTTCAAGTGAAAAGCAGCTTGCAGACATATTTACCAAGCCACTTGATGAATCCACCTTTTCAAGGTTGGTAAGTGAATTAGGTATGCTGAATTTTTCTTGAATCATTTCAGATATTTTGCAAGTTGTTAATGCAGCCAAAAATTTAATTGATTTTTCTGTTTTGGATAAAATTTTGGCTAAGTTAAAATTTACATCCCGACGGATGATCATTATCCATCGAGTTTGCTCATCCGTCGGAATACAATTTGTCTATAAAATTAATTATTTTTCTGGAATATTTTATAACTCGACAGATAACGGATAACTGATTTATCCTCATCCGTCGAATTGTCTCAATTCTAGCCGTTAATTCTCTGATCATTATCCATCGAGTATACTTACAACTTGTAAGCATGACACGACAGATAAGTGATAGAATTTTTACAGTTTATTTATTTTTAAAATGGCTATTTTGGGAAATTTTTATTGGTCCTTTATTTTACTTTATTATTTTGTCAGTTTAATTCTTAGATAGTATAAAAGCAAATTCATTTTTTTTCATTCTTGTCTTTTATCATTCTCAAGATTCAATTGCTCTAACTTCTTTCTTCTCAAAAGCAAACCCTCTCTCTGCAAATTCCAAATCTCTAACAATGGCACCTGAAGTGAAAATCATGTCTCAAACCGGTTACATCTATGAGAAAAACAACTTCTCAGCTTTAGTAAACAAGGAGATTCAACAATCTGGTGACTATCACAAAATGATGAATTTTGTGAAGAACTGCAAACTCAACTATGCCATGATGGAATCACCCACCATTTACTGTGAGGTTGTAGAGGAGATGTGGACAACTGCAGTGTATAACTCAACATACAAGACCATCACTTTCACTCTAATAGGTAAGCATTTTTGCATAAACAGTGATATTATCAAAGCATGCTTTAGGATTCCTGATAATACTGTAATTGCTCTACACACAGACATAGACATTGTTAACATGCTTAATTCTATGGGTTATGCACTCACTACCTCTAAGTTAAGTGAAATTAGAAGGTTGGGTCTTAGGAAAGAATGGAGTTATCTGTGTGATGTGGTAACTAAAGTGTTTTCTGGTAAGATTAGTAACTTTGATTCTTTTAATATATCCATGCTCAACATGCTTTACATGCTAGTTACTGATAAGTATTTCAATTTCAGTGACTTGGTTTTGTTTGAGTTAGGCTTTAAGTTAGGATAACTTAATAAGAGAGGTAAAAGTGTCTATTATGCTAGATGCTTTATGATGCTTGCTAACCATCTTATTGAGAATATTGAGATTGAGAACCCAACCAACAAGCTGAATTGTTGGGTTCAAGAAAGAAGGATTATTGCAGATTTAAATAGAGCAAATCATCACAAGGAGGTCCCCTTGTACAATTTTCCAGTAATGGAGGGACCTCAGGTAAGTGAGGTAATTTCTACTGTCTCTACTCTTCCAACCTCACACATTTCTTTGAATTCTAGTGTAGTTATGGCATCTGTGTCAATGACCCAAAAAATGCCTACCCAAGCTACCAAACCAACAAAAGTTTCTAAATCCAAAGCTAAGAAAGCCCCCTCTGATTTCTTTCAAAAGAAATCAGTTGTAAAATCTACTAAACCTAAAGAGGGGAGTGTGAAGGAGGGTAAGAAAGGTGAGGGACATGGTGAAAATCAAAGAAGCCCTAAGGATAAGGCTGGTGAGAAGAGTGTACCCAAACCTAGCCACACCACAATTTCCCAAAAAACTGTTGTTATTAATAAGGAAATTAGCTCATTACTGGTTTCATCCTTCCAAAAGGATGTTACCATTGAAACAAGCTCCCAACCAGGAGCACAGGCCAAGAGGGTTAGGGACACCAGCTCACCATAAACTTATGCTAGAAATAAAATATCAAAAACCCTTGGGGATGCACATGGCTCACACACTGTGGAAACTGGTGCTAAAGACACAATCACTGCACATTCTCAAAGTCAGGTTGATGTGGCTCCAGTAAATGTGGAGTCACAGTCAAAATCTCTCATTATTGAAGCACCTGATACACCAAATTCTCCCACACACTCACTGGATATTGACATGATCAATACATCATTTCCAAATTCTCCATCTTTAACTCTCTTGGAGAAGCCAAAAATCCAAGTAAGTGAGCATCATCTTTTAGATGATTTGTTGGCTCATTTACCATTCCTTTCTGAGACTGTTGAGACATCTGTGCCAAAATTTTCATCAATATGCACAGAGTCTACAATAGTCTCCACTTCAAACTCTTTCATTTCTACTATCCCGATGGATATTCATCATCCGTCGAGTAGTGATTATATCCCGACGGATAAGCCGAACAGCAGTCATCCGTCGGATAGCCATACTACTAACCCGATGGATATTCCTCATCCGTCGGGTGTCCCTGCACAACTTCAAATTTCTTCAATTCTTACGAGTGCAGAAGACTTAGTAGTAGTGAAATCACTCTTAGGACTGAGGGAAGGGAGTGATTTGAGTGAGAGTCTGGGTTGCTCCCAGGAAAAAGGAAAGAAAAAGAGTGAACAACTGCAGTCCATTTCTTCAGGATTGGAAAAAGTGAGTGAAAGGAGTCCCACCTTAGATGGTGAAGGTGAGGGTGTGAGGGTGGGAAGCCAAAGGGATCCATTGATGCAAAAAGAGAGAGAAAATGAGAGAAAGGCAGGTACAAGAGAAATAAGGATGGATATCATTGCCAGTGAGTCAATGAATGCCAATGATGCAGACATTGAGAAACTATCTCAGCATAATCAAGCTGTTATAGGTTCCATCTCTTTGGATGCTGAGGCATTTACTCATCCTGTTCCAGCATATCAAATTTTAGCTGGACAGGGCAATAAAAATGCAGAAAGGATACTGAACTTGGTGTACACCACCCAGTCAATGCAAAGAGCTAAGGATGCCATCACAGCTATGCCACCTAGAGCTGATGATGATGTTGACTGTGAGACTGGGGAATCTGCTGATTTCTTTGGTGATGCAAGTGAAGAGGGGTCACTGGACATAGGGGGAGAAGTAGGCCCTAGTTCCAGATCTGGTATGCCATCTTGGGCATTTTCAAAGCAATGTGATGAACACTATTTCAAGGCCACCCTCATTCAACTTATAAGTCAGATACACTCTGCTCTTCAATCCACAATAAATGCCAGCACCAAGAAGCTCCTACAAGCACACCTTACTTCTCTTCAATTACAACAAATCCAAGGTTTTCAACATACTCAGGATGTCACTTCTATCAAAGGTGAAATTGATCAAATGAAAAGGGACATTTCTGAAAGGTTGGATTCTAAAATTCCAGAAGCTACAATGCTTGATATTAAGAGACAACTCATGAAGAATTATGATCTTTCCACAAAGATAGATTCCTTGGATACCAGAATGACTGCAATGGAAGCTTCTTTAACAGCTATACATCTACATCAAGCTCAGCAAACTCATCTGCTACAACAACTAGTGGTTGCACAATCTTCATCCTCCACTCTACTTGATGATAACAAAAAGGAGGATAAAAGCTCAAGTAAGGGTGAGAGGGATAAAGGCTCTAGTAAGGGGGAGCTTCAGCTAAACATACAAGTCAGCAAAGTGATTGTGCCAATAATTACTTTCAAAAAGCCACCAGTGTTGGATAGCATTGATCTAATCCAAAGAGCAGCTGAAAAGCTTGAGTCAAAATCAAATCCTAAGATGCTTGATGTTACAGCTTTAGAGAAGGAAATAAAAGAAAAATGGAGAAAGATAGATGCAGAAATTCAACAAAAGTTTGGCCCAATTCAGAAGTCATACAAAGTCTTCAGTCATCACTCTCAAGTCATGAAAATCTCTGTGAATGACATAAGTATGAACTATCTGGAAAGGGGTTAAACTTCCTGCATCAAATCTCCAAAGAAGGATCTCATTATGAAGGCCAAAAGGAACTATTCTAAGTTTTCAGACAAGAATCCTATGGATACAGTGTTTGAAACACCTAGGCCAGATGAGAAGAAGCTGTTGGCTAGGTCTATTGCATTCTACAAGGATCCAACTGATTCAGTGCTTAAAAGGAGAATTGCTAAAATTTACAGAAATGGTAAGGAGATTTGTGTGGTGGTTGAACACCCACTATTTGTGGAAGCTAAGAAGGAAGAGAAAGAAATAATCAGGCTAGAAAAGAAGCAAGCTGCCTTGGATGCTAAGAAGCACAGACAAAAGAAGGAGCAAGTTGCTATCTTGGCCAAGCTTCAAGCTGTAAAAACCACAACAGAAACCTCTGCACAACCATCTGTAATTATTGAATCTCAAGATCTAAAGGTGCAAGCTGAACCACAACAGAAAAGAACTTTAAGATACAAGGAAAGGGCCAAAAGGGCCAAAAGGAAATTAAATTTTAATGATGAGGAAAAGGAAGACCAAGTTCTTAAAAAGTCTACAACTACAACTCAGACATCAAAACCCTTAGTGGTATTTGAAGAATTCAAGGTGGTAGATCCAACAAGGAATATACATGATGAGCCCATAATTCCAAAGGATGAACCAGTGGACTGGGATAGTCTACCGATTTCTGAGCTGAACTTTCCCATCTTCAAGACAAAAAAGACAAAGACAAGAGCTAGCAAGAAAGTGAATCCAGTAATTTTCAGATCCAAGACACCAATCAAAGCTAAATCTACAGTCAACAAGGGAGACATGTTATACATCTGTGACATCAAGGAGTTTTCTGACATAAACCTTTACTTAGATGAATTGGAAGAAGTTAGAGGAATTGATGCTCACAGACATCTCCCTGAAAGGTTGGTATTCAAATAAAAGGGAGGAAGAGAGATCATATGGCCACTTCACATGATTCTTCTAGAAAGCCAATCTTTGCTAATAAAGGTGTAATCTTCATTCAAAAAGAACTTTGGTTACAATATGACAGCAAGAAGATTAGTTCTAAAGAAGATTGAGGAGTTGAGGAGTAATAGAGCCAAAGATGCACTACCAAAGACTCTGTAAATTCCCTTCACAGGAAAGAGAGTGCATCTGAGGCCCTATTGGCTGATAGAATTCAGGGATGAAAAAGGAGTTAGAAGATTCTTCTTATTGGAGGACCAATTGAGTATCTCTAGCAATGAGACTCTTTTGGAAATGCAAGAAATGTTAAATCTCTCAGAAGCTGATGAACTTGAATCCCACAGACAACTCCAGAATCAAATTCAAGAAAACAACAGAAGGCTTGGGAAGAAATCCAGACAATCAAGAAAGTAAATTTATCTGCTCAGACTAAAGGAGCACCTTGATAACAATTGTGAGCAATTTCTTTGTGTACTTTGCATTGTTCAATTTTCAGCAAATTATAGCACTTATCAGTTTTATCTACTATTTTTTAATCTGTATCTTTAGGATGTTTTGTTATCATCAAGTTTCTCTTAATTTATGGTTACAATTCCAGTAGACATAAATTGGGGGAGATTGTTAGGAATATATTGTGCACTTGATGATAAGCTAAACAAAACACCTTAGTAGATTTAATTTAGTGAATTTTGTAGCACCCGATGGATGATCAATTATAGTCCCGACGGATGATTCAATATAGTCCTGATGGATGACTAATTGATATCCACCGGGTGAGTAGCTTATGTAACAATAAGTACTGTAGCACATTTCTACAAACAACTTTGTATAGATTCTGTAGTAGCTTATGAATCATGTAGACTGCTAGTAGATGTGCAGAATAGGTTGATTAAATGTAAATATAAGATGTCTTGTAATTCTGCATAAATGAAATGGAGTCAAGTGATAAATAGCTACCTGACGGATGCTCAACAAAGCTACCCGACGGATGATCAACAAGGCTACCCGACGGATAACAAGCATGTACCCGACGGATGATCAATTCAAATATATGTTGACAGTGACAACACAGTCACATGCGTCGAGTGTTTGTAAAAGGAATGTGGCAACCTGTTTAGAAGGGTTTTGAGAACAAAGAAGCATTACCATTTCCATGCTATTATGAAGATATTCAAAGATGCTGGAATAAAGTAGTGAAGCAGCATGGAGTTAGACTTGATAGGTTTCGTTTTATTATCTTGTCTTATTACTATGTAAACTTGGTGATATATAAACCAAGTGTAGCAAGTAGAACAACGAACATGACTAAGCAAATACATTCTCAGAGAAACATTTGTAAGCTGAATCCTGTAGCATTTTTCTGTAAGTTTAGTTGTTCATATTTGTAATCAACTGTGAGCTATTCAAGCTTCACAGGGTTCTCACTAGATATATATATATATATATATATATATATATGGTGGATACATTCAAATCCACCAGAAAGTTTCAAAGACCTGAGTTTTTATTACTTTGTGTTTGATTTACTTAACTCTTTATTCCGCACTTTGCAAATCAAACAGTTAGATATAAATTGAGTTAGAACCATTTTTCATAAATCTGAAAAAGAAGCCAGAATTACATTCAACCCCCCCCCTTCTGTAATTCTTGTTGTATTGTTAGGGAATAACAACTACCTAAGGCGCGTCCAGGACATAGCGAAAGAAGAAGGGAAGCCCTTCTCTGAATCTGCATCACCTTTCTTCTTATGCTTGGAACCTACATCATTATGGAGAAAACCAATATTCTTCAGATTATCTTTCGTAACTAGAGTCTCAAGAACAAAGGAAGTAATGTCAAAAAAAGAATGAAATATTGATACATTGCCAAATGAAAGACAAGTTAGAGAGATGTACAAACATCCAAGTTAAATTGACAACTTGTGTTGAAGATGAAGCAATGAAGATGACAAAGGAGATGATGACCGAGAATTCCGCAAACAGATGGAAGAGAGTAGGCGAGTCGTCGTCTAGTTGTGGTAAAGAAAAAGGAAAAGTGGTTAGGACGCGCACAACACCAATAAAATATTTTGAAGAAGATAAGGCATGCCCCAATAATGAAACAAGGACACAATGCGAGCTCCGAATAAGCTTCGGGTGCCCCCTACACTATGCGGGGATCGTGAACCGCGAACTCGGAAAGTGCCCCATGAAGAAAAATCTAGGGTCGCTACTTGAGAGCTCCGTGGTGTGCCTCAGACGCCTCCCATGTATGAAGTGAGTGTAAATTAATGTCCTAATTTTTAATAACAAGTTATGAACAAACGTAATTGGAGTTCAATATGAAGATTCTACAAGATCTAGAAGTTATGCATATTTAACATACAAGTCAATGGGAAAACGTATGAAACAAAGGATAGATGCATGTCTGGAAGCAAAATTTTAAATCCGTTGAAGTTTGAAACCCCGGAATAGATTTCCGGGGGGTAGGGCCCGCCCCGTATGCTTTCGTAAGGGGGAAGGAAAAAAAATTGCGGCAAATATTTACGGAGGGAGTTTGCGGAGGATATTCGCGGAAAATGTTTATAGAGGACGTTTACGGATGATATTTGCGGGAAATATTTACAGAGGATATTTTCGGAGAAGATTGAGAGATTTTGCGGAAGCACTTATCATGAAGACTTGGAAGAAGATTTTTACGACGAAGATTATCAACTAAAATATCCCTTTACGAAAGAAAGAATTCATGCGTATGAAGGGAGTTTATTGGCAAAAGATGAAGTAAAGACATTGCGGATGACAAAGATTATGGATTGTTAGGAAATGAATAACACACAGAGGGGAGGGGGTGAATGTGTTTTACTGTTTTTGGGCTTTTCTTGAATGTTTATGGTTGAAGAAAGTAAATTAAATCTTTTAGTAAAATGTGTTCATACAGAAATTAAGTTTGCAGAAAATAAAGAACACAAATCTTCAAAACTCACTTAATTTTATATTAAAATTAAGAATGTTTTGCTACAAAATTTCTAGGCTCTTTGTTGATAAAGAGCTTAGCTTCTCCTTGAGAGTGTTACAAGAAATTTGATCTAAATTGTTATTTCAGACTGAAGGACCAGTGTTAACTTTATAATTCAGTTAACTGCTGGTTTACATAGTGTATAATAAGACATGCTATTAGCTTTTCTAAACAGTCACTTGTCATTTCTATTTATAGAAAAGTAGATCTTCCATTTATGGCTTAGCATATCTTTAGCATCCTGTGATAATTTTAATCTTCCTCTGTCAGTTAATCTTCACCATTGATCTTGCACATTCTTCAAGCTGCTTTTTGTAGACTTGTTAATCCGGCTGTTTGGATTGTTTGTTAATTATTAATCTTGAATATTGAATTGGTCTGTGATTTTGTACTTTGATAATTTTACTCGAGATCTCCAATTAGGCATATAGAGATCTTGACATCTCGATAAGTATAATGACTTATCGAGATCTCTATTGCTCTAGTGAATTTGACTTATAGAGGTCTCTGAGTTCTCGAATGAAACTTTAGCTTGTCGAGATCTCTCAGCATCATGTCTTCACTTTGTCTTATCGTCAACTTAGAGTTCTCTAGTGAATTTTGACTTATCGACATCTCTGAGTTCTCTAGTGGACTTTTTCTTATCGATAACTCAGAGTTCTCTAATGAATGTAGACTTGTCGATAACTCTGAGTTCTCTAATGAAGAAATGACTTGTCGATATCTCCAACCTTCATGTCTTCTTGACTTGTCGATATCTCTCTGAGTTCTCTAGTAGCTTTCCTGACTTCTCGATAAGTCATTTGGAGTTCTCGAATGACTTCTCTATAACACTAAATCTGTGACTTGTAGAGATCTTGACTTCGAGTATTTTTATCCAAACAGATTTATTCAACTCCAAGCTTCTTCAAAATTCTTCTGAGGCATGATCTTCTTGATCTTCTTCCAGACAGATTCCTTAGGCTTGATACTGTTTCAGGAAAAAGACTCCAGTTTGCTCCTTTGCATTTTTACAGACTTTAAAGTGTTACAAGTACAAATACAAACTAAGATAACAATACAACTTATTTAAGGTTGACAAAATTGTCTTAGTCTTGTTAAAGAACAGGCATATCTTATACAACAATCTCCCCCAATTTGTGAGAAGATTGCTTAACACAAATTCATGCATGTTAACAAGACTAACCCCAAGTTTAAAATGATGGAAAATAACACTTATACACAAAGCTTGATGAAATTACAACTTTTTTTCAACATAAGATTTACAAGATTTAATGGTTACAAGTATCAGGTAAAGACAGTTTTTGTGTCTGCTTCTTCTCTAAGTTGATCCTTTAAGTGGTCAAGAAGTTCAAGTTCTTCTATAATAGGTGTTCCACTTAGAGCTTCTACAAGTTTTTGTCTTGTTGCTTTAGGATAACAACTGTCTAGAAATTCTATGTAGAATCTTGAGAATTCACCAGCTTTGATGTTTAGAAATCTTCCATCTTTGGAGATTCTGCTCATTTCTTTTGCTTTCAACTCTTTAGATCTTTTTATGTATATCTCAATCTCTTCATCATACCTTCTTCTTCTTTCTTCAGCTTTAGCCTCATTTCTTTTCTTTGTTTCCTCCCTTTCAATCAACCATTCAGCTAGAACTGATCTTCATGCCCTTGTAGCAGTGTCCTTGTCCTTCAACAAACTTATCACTCTCTTATTTTCTGTTGGAGACAAAGAATCCATTAAGCCATTGCCGAGAAAAGTGAAGGTCCCATCTTCAAAATAAATTCTAACTTCTCTCAAGGATACAACCCATACTCTAACAATTTTCTCAGCTAGATGTTGGAAATTGTCTTCATCTGAGGTGCACCAATTTAGAGGTAGAAAGTCAGACTCTTTAAAGCAATTCCAGATGGCCCTTTCAGTGACTCCTTCTTTCTTTGTAGACTTGACTTTCTTATATTTTCTCCCAATATATTTGTGCTTGAAATTTAGTGAAGGTTTGGCTAAAGGTAGGGTTGTCATTTTCTCGAGATTAGTTTGGCTTGAGGTGATTGGAATTTTTAGGAAGGAGTTGGCTGTTTATTTGTACATAAACTTTGGCTTTGAGGTTTGAGGTAGTTTGATGTTTGAGATAGTTGATGTTTTAGGTTGAGCTGAGGTTTGAGCTAGTTGTGTTTGAATTTTTAGGGGTTGATGTGGTTCTGAGCCATCATGAAACTTTTTGCTTCTCCTCTCACTTCTTCTCTTCTTTTCTTCATCTTTCTTGTCATCCTCCTTCTTCTTCTCTCCACTCTTGCTGCCAGATGGCTTACTGGATTGACTTGGATTTTAGCCAGAAGGATTTTAATCATCTTTCTTCTGCTCATCATCATCCAAATCATCCTTGTTGATCTGTGTTTTGGGCAAGTTGGCTTCTACATTATCCAGATATCTCCCCAGTAGCTTTATCATTTCCATATCATCATTGTTCTTGTTCTTCTTGGTTTTTAAACCAGTTCCAAGGATCATGATAAGCTTCTTGTTACTCATGACACACTGTTTGGGGATATTAAAATGTTTGAATTGTTTGGTGTTTGGACAGATGTATGCGATACCCTTGCTTGGCTGTAGATATGCTTCAGGAAAGGCAGCCACTTGAGCATCTCTCAAATCAGTTAATAGCATGGTATCTTCACGAGTTACAAATTTAACTTTGCTGATGAAGATATCTAACTCAGATGCCCTCCTTGAGACAGGGTAATTGAGGGACACCTGCATACATCTGTCTGTCCCTGAGTCATTTGCATTGATCACTATTCTCTTGTGCAAAGTTGTCCTGATTGACCATGATCACTCTTATGAAATTAATTGTCTTGTCCAGGGCCTTTTTGTATGTGAAGTGATTGTTGTTAAGAGAAGCTTTTAAGGCTTTGAGTAGTTCATCAAACTCTTTGCTTAGACTAGGTCATTCAGCAGCCTTAATAAGTCTCTCCATGTCAAGATCAACTTCTTTACACAATTTCTTCTCAGCACCCTGGATTTTTTTTTTGAGATGACCTTGATTGTGCCAATCTAGCCTCTATCTCCCCCTTAGTCTTGTTGACAGGTATGAGTAGGGGAGTAGGAATTTCAGGCCTTACTTGTTCAGGTAGAGAAGGTAGTGGTATGTTGAGTTTGGCCATGATGGCTCCCAAAGCTATAGAATTTTGCATTTGAAGATGCTTATGGGAGTCCACCAGGGTTTGGATATCTGTTTGTTGGCTCTTGACAAGAGATGTCAAGGCCTGAACTTGTGCAGTGAGAGAAGAGTTGGAGTCTTGCAATGCAGTGACTTGACCTTGTAGAGATGGAATCTGTAGATTTGTTGATGTAGATGCAGGTTGATGGGAGCTTGATGTAGAGACAACAGTAGAGGACCCAAATGTAGCTTGCACAAATTTCTGAATTTTATCCATGACCAAGGGAGAATGAGTGTATCTTGCAGCGTGCATCTGATCTATCTTCAACCTTGTGTCATTAGAGTTAGTGATATGATTTTGAACTTGCTTGTGCAAGGCAACAAAGGAGTCCTTGAGTTGTGTCATGCCTTTATCTACCCCATTGAGATCATATCTGGACAATTGGTCTGAGAAGTGTTTAAATTGATTTTTGATCTCAGTTTGAGTGGGAATGAGTTCATCCATCTTTTCCCTCACCATCTTCCTGATCCAGTCTTCATGACTAGTCAATTTGACTTCAAGAACTTTACCAAAAAGGTGAAAAGCCTTGAGTTGAGCATTATGCACTTCTGTGACTGCATCATATACTTCTTGTGGAGTCAAGGCCTTTGCATTGCTTCCAAGGATAGTAACATACTCTTCCCTGAATCTGGACAAGACTTGATCCATTTCCAACACAAAGTCTTCAGATAGCCATGCATCCACATTTCCATCTTGCTCTGCATCATTTATAATTTTCTCTTTCTGCTTCTTAACTTTTTCATTCTATGTAAGCATGATAGCTTGATAATCTTGATTGCTCATGTTGGAAGTCAGAAGATGCTGAGAGATGTTGGTCAGTCCAGAAATCTGCTTCACTAGTAGATCATCTACAGAAGTTGCTTGAGAGCCAGATTCTTGCAGCCACTGAGAGAGAATGTGAGGTTGTGGGGGGGATGGTTCAGAAACACCTGTGACTGAAGTCACAGTTTGACTCACAGATTGCTCTGTAGTTTTGAAAGTGTGTTGTCATCCACTTGTAGTGGGAACCTCTAATTGAATTGGAGGGGATTTGATTGGGTTACTGTCATATACACCAGCCTCAAACCCTTGTGTGTCTTGCAATACACTGGCACTTGAATGTGCTATACTTGCCTCCCCTATGACAGGATCATGGGCAATTGTACTTCTAGCTTCAATTGCCAAGGCAATTTCTGCTAGAGTTGTGAGGGGAGTTGTCCCTTCATGATGAACCTCCAAATGAATTGGAGAGGATTTAGATAGCTCCCCCTCAGGAGTCCTACCCTCAAACCTTTCAGTTTGTGAAGACTATTTTGCACATGAAGGTGCATTAGAAGTATCCATGGGGTCTTCAGTAACAACTGATGAATCCCCCATATTTTTGATGGTGTCATCAAGATCTACCCCAACATGTAGCCTCTCACCATCTAAATGGAGTGTCTGGGTGGTGAACAAAGCTTCTTGAGCTAAGTCACTTGATTTTGTTGTACTTGAGAAGTGGATTCAAGTGGAATTGGAATATAATTTGAGTCATAAGAGTTTGGTGCTCAGTTGTGAGTGTTGGCGGCTCCCCCTGAATGAATGAGGGAGCTTCAAGAGATGTGTCCTCACAGTGTGTACTTCCTTGTTTCTCCTACCGTGCACTTGAATTGCTTCTCGTGCATGCTGTGCAGACTCACTACTGGTTGTTTTTACAACCATATCCTGTTGGGAGGATGCAGAGGTGGCTAGAGTGGTCAGCTCAGTTTGTTTACTCCTTTTGGATTTCTTGACCAAGGGTGACTCTTTCTCGGCTATGTCCTCACTACTCTCAGTTCCTACAGTTAAGGTTTCCCCCTTTCTCTTCTTTTTACTTACCTCATCCTTTTGAGAAGATGAGGTGGTTGGTTGCCTAGCTTCTAAGGGTTTTGAAAGAATGGTTGTAGCTTGGGAAGATCCCCGTGGGTGTTCCTGTGTTTGTACTTCCACAGGTTCAGGGATCATAGCTATGCTAGATTGATTACCAATACATCTCATGGCTGGCATAGAATAAGGATAAGTCTTAAATCTTTCAATCATGAAAGGTGTTAACTTAAGACTTACTGGAACCTTATTCTTAGTAAGAAGTGATCCAAATAGAATTTTGGATACTTACTTACAATTTCCAATTAGTGTTCTATTCACACCTTCTAGCAAGTGTATGCCATTCACCTTATAATTTAAAGCTGACATAACAAATCTAGGAAGAAAGATCTCTTTACCACTTGATTCTAATGGCATAGTCAACCTGGTGCTCAGCTCCTCCAATATGTAGTGTCCTACATTTATCTGTTTGTTGTGAGCCATGGAGTAGACCAGCTTCTGGACAACAATGGATATGTTGTCAAATCCTGACTTTCTGCAAGTAAATGCCCTTATCACAGAGTCAAATAGGAATGACCATTCCCTCCTCAGATACTTCTTGTTCATACTGGCCAGATTAATCCTCTCAGAATAATTTAAGAAGTCCATGAACTCATGCAGCTCATCCTGAGTTGGAGCCTCCACCAGATTGTCAGTGGGAATGCCCAAAGCCTTGTTGACATCATCCTCAAGAATCTCCACTTGATGTCCCTTCATTGTGCAGTTTATCACTATAGTTGCAGCTTGATTCTCATGCACAACTGTCCTGGTTGTTGCTGTATTCCAGAAATCACCTAGCACATCTAAATATAGCACATGATTAGCAGTTAGAGCACCTACAAAGTAGGTCTCAGAAAGGAACTTAACACAGCACTGAAAAACTTCAGGTGCTTGATTTGCATCTAGAAATGCAAGAAAGTTGGTTTCCTTGGGGAGAAAAGGTACAAGATTGTTAGCTGCCATTGATATGAGTATGAATTAGTGGGTAAAAGAGATTTGTGAGAAAGAAGGAAAAATTAGAGAGAGATCGGTTTTGGATTGAAATCTAGGTCACTTTAGATCTCGAAAGTTGTAAGTAAGTGTATATATCGAGAAGTCTGGGTATTTATAGTAAAAGCAAATGACTTGTCGAGAACTCAAAAATGGATGTTTGGAGTTTGCTTATCGAGAAGTCATTTTTAAGACATGAAATACATATCGAGAAGTCATTTTAAATTACTCTTATAGAGAACTAAAAATTGACTTATCGAGATGTCGAATAAATACCCAGTTTGTCCAAAAATGGACTGAATTAATTCCAACTTTTATTTGAATAAATTCCAAATAAAATTAGAATAACTTTTCCAAAAGTATTTTACCAAAATAATTTATTAAATTAAATTATTTCAGTTCTGAGTTATTGATAAATCAAAAATTATACATGTAGAGAACTCTGTGAATTAACGCTACTAGGGAACTCTACAATGACTTATTTATAAGTCATTTTTAAGCCTGTCGGGAAGTCACTCGAGAAGTCAGTAAATTGACTTGTCGAGAACTCACTCGAGATGTCCTAAAATGACTTGTTGAGAAGTCAATTAGACTTTATCGAGAACTCTGTTCTCTATATACTTTTAATTTTTGTAATTTTGCCTTGTGTTAATTTTACATATTAAGAATGTAAATTAACAACTGAGCAGTTTACTTAGAATTTGAAATATTCCAAGTTGAATATGAATTTGAAAAATAAATATGCAGAGATTTCTGAAATATTTATAACTCATATTTCAGTTAATTTCCAAATTAATCAAATTAATTTTGATTTACTGGAGATTGATCTGCTGCAAAATATTAGCTGAATTCTTGCCTTAGGATGAAGAATTAAGCATTCCAATTTCACCTACAAGTCTAGTGAAAGTCGCTTCATCCAAAGGTTTAGTAAAAATATCAGCTAATTGTTTTTCTGTTGGTACAAAAATGAGCTCAATGGTACCATTTGTAGCATGTTCTCTAATAAAATGGTACCTTACATCAATGTGCTTTGTCCTAAAATGATTAACTGGATTAGCTACTATGGATATAACACTAGTATTGTCACACATAATAGGAATTTTGTGTACAAGTAGGCCATAATCCATTGTTAGGTCACACACACACTGTAGAGGGAATGAATACAGTGTATAATACAATCAAATCGAACTTTTATAACTCAAGTAACAGAAAACAAACTTTATTGAAACAATAAACTCTGTTACAGTATGGAACTGTTACCTCTCAGTGATGAACAAATATCACGAGAGCTGCTAGGGTTACAATGAATAATCTTCTCGAATATGATAACACTTTTAGTGTAAACCCTATGTCTGTGTTTATATACTACACAGTTACAAGATAATCGCTAATTGATATGGAATATAATTCTGCTTCCTAAAATATATCAATCAGATATCTTTTCTTCCAAGTATTCTATTCTTCATAGAATTCCTTCTTCATGCATATCTCTTCTTATGTTTGTCTCGATCTTCTTTCCTTTAATCAGCTGATGTCCTTATCTGAACGTCCTTCAGTACTTAAGTTCTGATATCCATCTTCTGATGATTATCTCCTGATAATACAAGTACTGATATCCTTAAGTTCTGACTTCCAATAAGTACTGATTTATCCTGTTTAAGTAAGATTTGAAAACTAAACATAAATCATATTAGCCATGACATTATCAAATATATCTAACAATCTCCCCCAACTTGTAAATTAGCATAATATACAAGTTTAACAGATATTTGATGATGTCAAAAATATTAAGTACAAATGCATGAGAATTAGACTAGATAACTACAACTTACAGTCCTTAAAGCTTCACCAATCTTTAACATCTGATAACAACTTCAGTCTGTATTCATATCAGAATTTAAGTAGTTGTAGATCTTGACTTGGCTTCATCTTCTGATCTCTCTGATGTCAGGAGTTGTTCTGAGATAGTTCTTCAACAAACATCTCTCAGCATATCTGAGTTCATCAATCATCCTCCTTTTAGCATCTTTAAGCTCTGCAATATCTTCACCAATTTGAAAGATTACGGCCCTGAGATCATTAATTCTAGCTTTTCTTATATCCTGATCCAGTCTGATCAAATATGCCTTATCAGACTCAAGATTAAATTCCACAGCCCTGTAACCCAGAAAGGTAGTTATAATCTTAGCAGTGTTGGAATTCATTTCAACTATATCACCCTTGTGATCTCTGTACTTTGGAAGATATGTGCTGTCAGACTTAACAGAATAAAGCCTTTTCTGTCTCTGAATCTGATTCTTCAAATAGTTTGCAGCACTTTCAGTTATTCTGTCATTCACTTGAAGTAAGAATAATACATGCTCCAGTTCTTCAAAATACTTCAGTGGAATGGCATTTTCCCTTATATGATTAACCCTACCAACTGTCATGAAGTACAACAGGATGTGTTCTTTCAAGTAGGTATGGTAAACCATTTGTACAGATTCTAGTTGATTCAATCTCTCAGGAGTTGCTCCAATACCTGGTTCACTCAAGGAAGTTGGATCATTGGTAGTGTTCTGTATTCTTCTTTCATCAGCACTACCCGATCCAGTTTTGTCTCTTGCTTCCTTTCCAGTAACTACTCTTGCTTCAAAACCACTTGCAGCAGTCTTCAAAGATTGAGTTTGTTTGGCTTTGGTGAATCCCGGTAGGAGTGTCTTTGATTTATCTTCTGATATCAAGTTAACTTGAGCTATGCCAGAGGTTACTTATTTCTTTGAAATATCAGAACTTATTATCTCTTGACACTGAACAACTTGAGCCATGTCAGAGGTTGTCTTAAAAACTTTTCTTGAAGTCAGAGCAAGATCATCATCTTCATCAGTAATTTCTTCATTCACAGGAGGCACATAAACCTTGATAGGTTCACCAACTTTTTCTTTACCCTTGGACCTTGGATCTATCTGTGGTTGTGATTTAGCCATGGTTGCTTCGGAATTTGTCCTTTCTTTTATCAAAATGCCCTTGAGTTTTGGAAGTGTCTTTGTACCAGAAGCTTCAGATTTAGATGTGACTTTTTCTGATTTAAGTCTGGCTTCTTCTTCCATTAGACTCTCCAAGTCCATTCCTGGATTTTCCTGAAGAAATAACTGTCTTGACATTTCTTCATCAAGATCTAAAAGTTCATCAGAACTTATCCTTTTACCAGTAGCAGAAGTGATTCTTTTTTCAGTATCAGAACTTGTCCTGTGACTTGTGATTTCAGCTTTTCTTGATGAGAAACCTCTACCTTGACTATGACCTCTACCCATTCCAGGGTTTCCATGGTCATCTTTTTTATTATCCTTCCCCTTCAGTGTCTTATCAGTTTTGCATTTGGACTTAATTACTTTCTCCCCCTTTTTGGCATCAGTAGGTAAGAGAAGAGAGACAAGCAATTCCACTGAGGCTTGGATTTCATTAAGTTGAGATTGCTGAGAAGCTTGATTTTGCATAATATCATCAATCTGAGCTTGTTGTTTCTCTTGAGTCTTCTCAATATAAGCAACTCTGTCAAAGGTAGGTTGGAAGAATTTTTTCTTGTCAATCTTTTGAACTTGTTCTTGCTTCATAAATTCTTCCTGGATCTTATGTAACTCTGCATGAGTAGTTGAATGGAGACCTTGTAGATGTTTAGTACTCAATGTAGTGACTCTAAGCTGTGTTTTGAAATCATCAGTAATTAACATCTCATCAGCTTTTATCAAGTGCTCAGCAAGATTCTTTGCAGATGGAACACAGGTAACTGAGTTTCATTCCTTAGTCCACTCCTGTCCTGCAGGATTTTCACTCCAAGGCAGTGGTGCTTCTCTGGTAACAATTTTCTTAACGAGTTCAGATTTAAGAATAGTTTGTTGAGATGCATGTCCTGAAGGACCTGCTTCATCAGCATCTGCATTTGGAGCAGCATCACCGGTATCTCTAGCATTTGCAGCATCAGAACTTTTAGAATCAGCATCTTCTGATAAAACAACAGTATGAGAAGCAATTGAGGCTTCAGCATCATCCTCTAAGTGCTGATCTGGATCCAAGTTCTGATCAACAGCCATATCCTGATGCTTACCTTTATTCTGATCATCATCATCTAGATGCAGAGAAGGTGTAGTAGATAATTCTGGAGTTTAAGCAGCATCAGTAACAGGTGTTGTTGATGGATTAGTTGTTGTTGGAGCTTCTAAGTAAAGTATTTCAGGCACAACCAGGTTCTGAATATCAATTTCAGCACTTGTGCCTGGATCAACAGGAGATACAGACTTTTGAACAGGAGACACAGATGGTGTGTTGGCATTTTCAGTAGCAGCTTCCTGAGTTGGAGTTGATGGAGAAGCAGTGGCGTTGGCAGATTCTGGTTCTTGTGAGATCAGAGATTCCTGATCTCCTTCCTTAGCTGCTGCTTCCTCATCATCTGAAACTGGCCTTTTAGCTCTCTGTTTCTTGTATCTCTTTGAAGGTGGGGATTCCTTGGGAGTTTCAGTAGAAGTCATTTTTCTAAGCCTTTTGAGAAGCTTAGATCTCCCAATTCCAGAATCCTTCTGAGAATGAACTTTTTCAGCTTCTTTGACAACAGGTTCTGATGTAGAAACCTGTTCCTCACTATCAGATTCATCTCTCAAAACAATCCTCCTTCTCTTCTGAGGTGTTTGAGGAACAGTCTTTGTCCTCTTAGGCTTGGAAGATGAAGGCTTCACAGTAGGTACTGAGGATGAGGGTTGAGCTGTCTGTGAAGTGGAGAGATATGATTTAAGATATGTTCTGAGGGATGGTTGAGTAGTATGAGTGGTATGTTCTGTTGGTTACTGTGGTGTTTGAGATGTGGTAGTAGGTTGGATATCAGGATAAACAGATCTATAGGTGTCAGGATCAGCATTTACCAAGATCTGTTTTACAGAATGAGGAATCTGTAAAGGTCTAACCACTGTTTTCTTAAGATCAGCATTTACCAAATCATTAAAGGCTCGTTTTGCAATTTTGAAAGGTGGAGTTAAGTTAGTGGTAGGTTGGGGTTCATCAGCACAACAAAAATTATATATAAGCTGACAAAATCTAGCAAAGTAGACAACATTCCTATCTTCTGTCATCCTATCCCCAATAAAACCTATCACAGCATTTGCAAAATCGAAATGAGTTTGGTTAATGATAGCATACCCGATGTGCTGACTCATTATAGGGATGGCATCAAAGTTGGAACACTTATTCCCAAAAGCTTTAGTGATGCAGTCGAAGAAGAAGCTCCATTCCTTTCTGATATGAGCCCGTTTCAACTGCCCAAGCTTGTCCAAACTCTGCTCATACCCCAAACTAGCCATTAATTCTTTAAGAGTTGATTCCTCCGGGGTTGAAAAAGTACATCCTTCTGGTAAATTTAGAGCCTTTCGAATTGTACCAGGAGTTACCACATGTGTAGAATCATCCACTTCGAAAACAATACTGGGAGTACCATGTGTACCACCATTATCAAAGTGCCCAGTCCGCCAAAACGTCAGAACTTGTTGGCCGGAAAAGACTGAAGGCTGGGTCAATGCATACCCGATTTCACTGTGTGCAAGAAGATCTTGCACAAAATGCAACTCATATGGAGCTTCAGCATGATCGAGAATTGCAGCATAGTTGTTTGGAACAAATTTAGCTCCATCAATGATCAAATCCTTAGGTGCCATGAGAAAAATCGAGATTTAAGAGTGCCTGTTAGGTGTTTGATAAAATGTCTGTATGAAAAACCAACGTCAGGAGATGAAAGAAAGTAAAAGCAAAGAGAGAGATAAAGTTAAAAAAGTAAATAAAAGATTGTATAATCTTCTCTCTCTCTTACTTATACTTGGTAAAAAAAATATAACCGTTGGACACCTGTCAGACATGCAGCAATAATGAATATTTAATGGGCACGGGAAAACAGTAATCATTACTTACCCACTTGTAGTTTTTCAAGGAAAAACCGTTCCACTTACCCAGTAATTCCATTAATCGAGGTAAATCAGTTTTAATTAAAATTTAAACTGTTCCCACTTATTCAATTATTTTTCACTGTAACTCCAATATTCTGAGAAAAGTCAAGAATGAGAATGACCAAAATAAATCAAGTAAATAAGTACTGAAATTGTAAGATCAGAACTTAATTTAAATCAAAATAGAAATGGTCATCAGAACATGGATATATCAGGATTTATCAATGCACTTAAGTTACAAACATCTCAGAGACAAAAACTTGCGAAGAAAAAGGAAATTCCATTAATATATCAAGAGAATACATTCATGAAATTTAAATTACATCAGAGCTTTATAAGATTGTCCTAAGCTTCTAAACCTAACATCAACAGCCTTAGTCCTATCTCAAGAAGCAGGGCAAGGCTGACGATGAAGAAAAACAGGAAGAAGAAAATAAATTATTTCTTCTTCCTACTCTCGACAAACAGAATAGCGAGTCTGATGATTCGCTCTTGCTGGCGGAGAGCTTTCAGCCTTTCCTCCTCTAATCGCTCTAGATGGCGATGGTAGTCCATATAGAAGAACAGGAGGTGAGTGAGTACCTCCTGGGGAACTGAGTCCCATATCTCATCAGGAATGGCAGTGACGTACCATTCCTGCTGCCAGGCTTCACAGCTCAGCTCCATGTTGAATGTTTCATAGTTCAAAAACATATTGTAATTGACCATGGTGTTTTTTATATAAAGAAAATGAAGGTGAGTTTGTGATAAAAGAATTGATGTATAGGCTGATGTGAAGTGGGTGTTTATATAGGCAAAGAAATGCCAGGAGATGCAAGGAATTTAATGCTGACAGGTAGAATTAATTCTACCTCGTCTCCCTAGACTTGGAAAAAGAAAAACAGTCATTGGAAAGGTAAAACATGGTTTAAGGCGCACAAGAAACAAGTAAAAAAAATGACTGTGCATGTACGTGTACCACTATCCCTAAATATAGTGACTGTTAATCTTCCACTTCAACATATTCTGGTTTAAACTGAGACTGTTTTTTTAAAAAAAAAATTTATCCACAAATAAGTCAAGTAAAGAATCAGAATTTAATATCAGAACTTAGACTTATATCAGAACTTAACAGTCATCAGAACATAATTTCTTAACTCAAAAAATGAAGGCCTATTTTTGTAATTCTTCACACAAATTCTGATATAGATTCTTTAGAACTTAATCATCAGAACGTTCAACAGAACTTGTCCTAAGAATTTATGCAATCTGACACATAAACTGTTCATCTAAAATAGCATAGATCACCACAGAAATTTTCATTATTCATATGGAGTGTTGAGTGTGTGCATTAAGCTAAATAGTAGACAAAGAGTAAAGTCTGATTCACTTCAGTACATCTTAGAAATAAGGCAGAACTAAAACTTTACTAAAAACCTGTCATTATTCTGAAGCCTACTATTGAATGAGTTCATGCTTGAGTCCACCTCAACAGATTTGTGCTAATTTTGTGCATCTTTTTAAATTCCATTATAAAGTGGCTTCTCAGTGTAAGTGAGTCACGACTGCTTATCAGAATTTATGCTATTATCAGAGTATTTCTCCAGTAATCATAGAGTGTGAAAAGTCACCAAGAAAATATTTTGCTTTTCTGATGCATATTTACTTAATACCAGCAATGCACTTGGGTCGTCCCTTCCACATTTTTACTCTAGATCTCAAAGGAGTACCTGATTTTAATCCTTGATTCTTTTTCTTATTCTTTTGATAAGTGAGGTTTATCAGCACTTAGTACATTCCACGGATTTACTAGCATCATAACTTAACAGATGAGAAGCATTATTTTAGTTTGTGACTTAGTAATAAGATAGACAAAGTAAACTCAACAAAGCTCAATATCAGAATTTGCTTGTGTCAATAGATTTCCACAGAAATAATTACTTCTAACATGGGATCCCTAGGTTATTAAAGACTACTAGGTCAGCATCTAGCACAGGTATCCTCATAGGATTGAATAGTTACATAAACAGACATATCACTATCAGAGTTTAGAAAGTCTCATCAGATAACAGTCAGTACTTAAGCAATTTTCAATTAAGCACAGAATACACACAGAGAGTAATTTCTGTAAATACTGATTATAAAGTCTGATGCATCAGAACAAAACTAAGCAGATTTAGAGAAAGAACCTGAAACCATTCCAAGTTCATTTACCAATCTTGTAAAAGTAGCTTCACACAGTGGTTTGGTGAAGATATCTGCTAGTTGTTGATCTGTTAGAACAAAGTGCAATTCCACTGTACCTTCATCCACATGTTCCCTTATGAAGTGGTACCTGATGCTGATGTGCTTTGTCATCGAGTGTTGAACTGGATTACCTGTCATAGCAATAGCACTTTGATTATCATAGTAAATAGGGATTTTGAAATATGTTAACCCATAATCCAGTAACTGATTCTTCATCCAAAGAATCTGTGCACAACAGCTTCCTGCAGCAATGTACTCTGCTTCTGCAGTGGATGTGGAAATTGACTTTTGTTTCTTGCTAAACCAAGAAACCAATCTGCCTCCAAGAAATTGGCAGCTTCCACTTGTGCTTTTCCTGTCAATTTTGTAACCTGCAAAATCTGCATCTGAGTAACCTATTAGTTTAAAATCTGATTCTCTGGGATACCACAATCCCAGATCAGCTGTTCCTTTAAGATACTTGAAAATTCTTTTCACAGCTGTCAAGTGAGGTTCTCTTGGATCTGCTTGAAATCTTGCACAAAGACAGGTAGCATACATGATATCAGGTCTACTAGCAGTTAGATAGAGTAGAGAGCCAATCATACCTCTGTAATCAGTAATATCTACTGATTTACTAGTATCCTTGTTTAGTTTTGTTGCAGTGGCCATGGGAGTGGATGCACTTGAACAGTCTTGCATTCCAAATTTCTTCAGCAAATTTCTGGTGTACTTAGTTTGACAAATAAAAGTGCCTTCTTCATTCTGCTTGACTTGAAGGCCCAGAAAATAGCTAAGTTCCCCCATCATACTCATCTGATACCTTGACTGCATTAATTTGGCAAACTTCTTGCAAAGTCTGTCATTTGTAGAACCAAAAATGATATCATCAACATATATCTGGACCAGAAGTAAGTCCTTTCCATGGTTGAGGTAGAACAGTGTTTTGTCTATTGTTCCTCTGTTAAATCCGCTTTCCAGAAGAAACTGAGCTAAAGTCTCATACCATACTCTAGGAGCTTGCTTAAGTCCATAAAGTGCTTTATCAAGACTGTAATATCCGGGATATATCGTGTAATTATTTTGCTATTAAATAAATATTATGTGTGTTCAGTATCTATTCTGTGAGTTAATTGTTAAATGTTATCTGTACTTGGATATTCAAAAATAATATTAATTGAGTATTTTAATTTTTATATGTCCAAAGTAAAACATAGATAATTGTCATATTTTCCTAATTATTTTTATGTTGATTTATGGATTTATAAGGATCATAAGAAATTTATAAAATCTTTTTCCGAGTATTTAAAATCTATTTTACAAAAAAGGGAACCAATCAACGTCATCCGTTGTTACGTTTTTGGAACCCGAAACTCTTCCGAGAACTCCTTCCTAACCTAATTGTAATATTCCGAGCATATTCCATGTTTCGACTTTTTCGATCCGGCGTACGGTTTGTTCTGTGCGGGTCCCGGCGCAACATTTTCGATACAATATTCGTTTCGGTAAATCAATAAAACCCGTATTTTCGATAAACGGGAGATTTTTATTAAACTATCTCAATTATCACTTCGTAGTACGTGTAACCAGGCGCTGAGACCAAGACCGCAGTACAAATTGTACTGATTTGGATAATTATCCCGAAAACTGATACCGTTTGGATCAGTTTTTATAAATAAACGTACCGTTTTATATCCGGAATGATCCAACGGGATACTAATTTCCCATAATTATAAATAGCCTTTTTCCGTATTTTATTTCGTATCAAAATCATTTGCAGATAGTTAATTTTATAATTTTCAGAGAAAAACCCTAATTACATAAACTGTTCTAAGAATCAAACAGCAAAAGGAAGGCGTTACCAATCTCTGTTTTCAAAGCTTGAGTAACCAAAACGAAGGATTTGAAGTGTTCTATCATATTTTGAGCTTTGTTTCACTGCAGAATCAAAGGTTTATTTTCTGAAAATTTATTTATTTTCGAATTTATTTTATTAAAAATATGAATTTTTGTTCGGATGATTGTTTGTATGATTTGATGATTGCATGTTGTAGAGCTTGTTTTTCTGATGATTTTCATATGTCATACGTTTGATTTGGAGTTCAATAACATGCTCAAAAGTGGGTTTAATTTTCGAATTTCAAAATTAGGGTTTATAACCCGTATGAATGTTTTCAATTGAAATTTGGGGGTTTTTGATTCAGGGGTTATTAGCTGTTGATTTATAGTGGGTTGTGTTCCTTATAAAATTTGCAATCGATTGATATATAGCTCGTTAACAGAGGATGTCTGAATCGAAGGGAGTTGTGTTTTTAAAATTCACGATGTTCGCCGGAAACCGGCGATGTTCTTGGCCAATTTCCGGCCAAGTCTGGGGTTATTGATGAATTTTGATTGCAGATATAGATTCCTGGTGTTGTGTAGTATTGATCCGGAGCTTGTGGTGGTGGGAGGATGCCGGAGTCGAGTTCTCCGGTCACCCCCGACATTTCCGGCGACTGAAACTGCAAAATTGCAGTTTAGTCCCTGTATTTTTGAAGATGGTGAAGTTTAGTCCCTGTAGTTTGCAAAGTTTTCAAAAATAAGATTCCTGTTTATAAAATGTTTAAAAATCATATTTCCTATTTATTTTTATTACAAAAATTCATTTTTAATTTCTGAAAATTCTGAAAATTATTATTTTAATTCCGAAAATTATTTTTAATTCAAAAATAAATCTGAATTAATTAGTTAATTAATTTCAGTTAATTTTTAATCGATTAATTGCTCAATTAATTTGGAAATTAATTGATTAATTGATTTAATTAATTATTAATTGATTTTAATTAATTATTTAATTAGATATATTTACTTAAAAATGATTTAAAAATTCCGAAAAATAGTTCCGAGCTTTAAAATATTATTCTAAATTATTTCCAAGGCTCGATAATTAGTATAAAATTGTTTCGGAGCCAGAATTGGCCAACCGAACCCTGTTTATTAACCCGAAATTGATCCAACGACCCATTTTAATTCCGAAAAATGTTTTAAAAATCATTTTAAATACCCGAAAGCCTATGTACGACCCGAGACTTCTTTATAAATAATATATCATTGAGTACGTGATGTATTCTGTGCTATATGTGACTTCTTAATTAACTATCAGTCTATATATTCGGTGTTTACTTGATTATTACATAACTTTCAATCCGTTAATCGGATTTGGGTAAAACGAAGGGTAGATAGAAGTATGTGTTGAATAAAAATCTGTGAGTTGATTATTGATAGATGTTTATGTTATGTGAGCAGAAGAGGCAAGGTGTAGGAAAGGGAAACAGGTAGTTGAGGAGTAAGACGATTGTGATTGGAAGCGAGTACAGTGTAGTAAGCTAATACCAGGCAAGTGTTCTGAACTTTCTCGAGATATTGTGGTACTTGATAATCCTGTGATATTGCAAGTGCTTTGAAGCACAGAAACCTAAACCCTGATTCCAGTTATTGATCTTGAGCCGTAACCTGATTCTTTCTAGACCATTGATTGTTGTATACCCAAACACGAACCACGAATCTACGATACTACTCCACAAATACATACAAACTAAATACCAAACGCTGAACTGAATTACTTATATACTCAATCCATGATATCTTATACTTTGAAAGACCAAATCCTTGAAACCCTAAAACATTGATTCCTTTGTTATCCAATTCTTTCATTACCCAGCATCCAAGCTTTGAAATTACTTTATTGATCCTTACAAGGATTGAAACCCTTTCATTGTTAAACACTCATTGTTGTTAATGATTCTGGTTATTGTTTATTATTGCTTATTCAGTTATTATGTTAGAATTGGATTGTTTTTATAAAATTGTGGACCAGATTCGTGGTCAGACCATATAATGGTCAAGTTAGGCCAATGTGTGCCTTGGATCAAGTAGTTAGAGCAATGCTGTGTGCCTTGCTCGGGGTTAGTGCGTGACTGATCAGCAGCCTAACCTTGATTTTTTTTTAAAATTAAAAGTATAATATCCAATTCTAAATCATAATCCATTATTCACTTGATATCATAATCATGTTCACCTGATGATCATTATTCTCAGTTTTGTCATTGTGACTTGCTGAGCTAGTTAGCTCATTTGTGCGATGTTGTTTATATTCTTTCCAGCTAAAAAGGAACCAGTTGCTAACGAGGATCCCCAGTCCAGCGCGAGAACTAGGGGTTCAGGTTGAAAAAGCTGAGCTAGTAGGCTTCTTTTGGAATAATTTAAGTCTGTAAAAGTTTGTAATAAAGTTTAATACTCAGTTTAAGTTTGAATGGTTGGGATTTGAACGATATGTAATATAAGTAGATGTGTGGCTTGTGTGCATACTTTAACCTGTTGCGATACGTGGTAGTTGGTAAATAGGGTCACTGCATATTATTGTTATTTTTATTATTGTTATAAGCAGGTTATAAATAAGATGTGTGTGTGTGTGTGTGTGGACCCCAAACTTCTGACCCGGGTTTGGAGGGCGCCACAGGTTTGGTATCAGAGCTACAGGTTATAAGTCACTGACACAAGCCTAGGTTGACGGGAATGGGTAGAGGGTTAGGATTAGAAGTAAGGAATAGAATGATAGAACGTTGAGAGGTTGAGTGTTACGGTATAACCAGTAGTAGTATAATTCACGTCGTGGTTCGAGATTCTTATATTGCGATATAATTTCAGATATCAGCGATGGCCGACTCTTTTATTCCCGTATCAGCTGATCACTTAGAGCCTTCAGTTGGAGTGCCATCTTCGGATCCACGTCCTGTTGTTCCACCAGTGTTGGCTATACTACCTCCACCTGTATTGCAGCCCGTACCATTGCAGGCTATTCCACCTCCAGGCATGAGGCCACCTGTCAGAGGACCCCCACCTACTGATTCAGGCTTTACTAGTCATTCAGTCACAGGAGTACCTTTACAGTTCTCTTCCTATCCTGTCCCATATCATCAGTTTGAGGCTTGCCTTATGGAGCAGCGATTCCTATAGGGTCAGATCCAGGAGTTATTGCATATCATGCGTACCAGAGAGATGGGGAGTGGTGAGAGGCGACTTAGGGAGAGGCTCCAGACATTTCGTAGAGCAGCTGCTGTGAGGATTGTTGAGGCTACACATGAGGACATCACTCCTAATTTCGTAGTGGAGTGGGCTAAGTGGGTTCTAGAGGAGCTTGAGGAGATTGGAGGTCCAGATTTGCCATGAGCCAGAGATTTAGAGATGGAGATGATGAGCAGTGTTGTTATGGTTATGTAGTATGTACAGTAGTGTGTAGTGTGTATCAGTAGACTTTTGAGTTGTATTTATAGACTAGCTATGCTGAATAGTGAGTAGGTTGTTGTACCCTTTGGCTTTTACTTCCGAAGCGTCTTTACGCTTGTACTACCTAAAACTTTTGATCTCTATATATCAGTACCTTTTTTCCTTTCCAGCACTGTCATTTATTTTATTGCACCAGTTATACCCCTGTGATACCTTGTACCCTGTTTTCCATGACTGTTTATATTCTGTAAAGAAGCATGCAATTTACTTAGTTACAACTGTTTTCAAAAAGAGACCTCTGTTTTACAAAACTTTTCTTTTATACAAAGATTTGATTCAAAAGCTGAATAAGTTATTTGATTCTTTACAGAAAATGCCTCCCAGAAGAAATACCCGCACCAACACCCAGAATGAAGGAACCAACAACAATAACAACCAAGATGATACAAACCCAAATGTGAACCCAGGACCCATAGACCCAGCAATAGCCCAGATTCTTCAAATCTTGGCCCAACAAACAGTTCACCTGGCACAACAACAACAAAGACAGACCAACCCCCATGTAACTTTTAAAACTTTTCAGGCAGTAAACCCACCAGAATTCAAGGGTTCCTTAGAGCCAATTGAAGCAAATGTGTGGTTAAAGGAAATAGAGAAGGCATTTGCCTTGGTGAAAGTAAAGGAGGAACAGAAGGTTGAGTTTGCAAGTTACTATCTGAAGAATGAAGCAACCTATTGGTGGGAAATGGTGAAGACATTGGAAGGCACAAATGTTATTACTTGGGAAAGGTTTAAGGAAGTGTTTTTAGAAAAATATTTTCCTCAGTTTGTTCAGGATCAAATGGAGCTGAAGTTTTTAGAATTAAAGCAAGGGAACATGACGGTAACAGATTATGAGGGTAAGTTTGAGGAATTGTCAAGGTATGTACCGTCGTATGTGGATACTGACAGGAAGAAAGCTAAAAGATTTCAGCTAGGTTTGAAACCATGGATCAGAGAGAAGGTAGCCATTTTTGAATTGGATACCTATGCAGGAGTAGTACAGAAGGCTATGATCGCAGAGACAGAGAGTGAGATGTTCCAGAAGGAAAAGGAAAGCAAGAAAAGGAAAGTTGAGGGAAGTGAGGGTCAGTCACAACCAGGGAAATTTCCAAATTTTAAAAAGGGCAAGTTTCAGCCGGGGGAAATTTTAATTTCAGGAGACAAAATGCAGGAGACGGAGGCCAGGGCAACCATCCAGCTAATGTGAATCAGCCGAATTAGTTGAGATTAACTTTTCCAGATTGTCAAGTTTGTGGAAAGAAGCATGGGGGAGTTTGTAACAAGTTGAACGTGGTATATTTCAAATGTAATCAGAAAGGGCACTATTCGAGGGAGTGCCAAAATCAGCCAACAAGAGAGCCATCAAATAAGGATCAACCTATCCGGAATCCAGCAGTGAAGGTTCCAGCCATTGGATTTACGTGCTTCAAATGTGGAAAGCCAGGACATATGGCCAGGGATTGCAAGACACCAGCCCCAGTCAGTACTACATTGAGGATTATGGGATCTACCCCAACAATGAATGAGACTTTCTCTCTAGAGTTTTTGACATGTCAGTGAAGGATGCTATCCAGGATATAAATGTTGTGGCAGGTACGCTCAATGTGAATTCTTTATGTGCCAAAGTGTTAATAGATTCGGGAGCAACTCGATCGTTTGTTTCACAAGATTTTGTTAGCAAGTTAACTTGTCCAGTAGAGTATTTAAATGAAATAATGACTGTGGAATTAGCAAACCAAGAGCGTGTATCTGTGAATCAAGTTTGTGGGAATTGTGAGGTTGAAATTTCTGGTAGTAAGTTTTGTGTAGATTTGATACTATTTAAGTTAGGAGAATTTGACGTTATATTAGGGATGGATTGGTTATCTAGGCACGATGCCCAGATAGATTGTCGAAATAAGAAGGTAATGGTGAAAACGCCAGACGAAAGGATAGTAACGTTCAAAGGTCAAAAACAAGTAAAGAAGTTCTTAATGATGATTCAAGCCAAGAAGTTACTACGACAAGGATGTGAGCATTTCATGGCATATGTGATTGACAGAAGTCAAGAACCAACAAAACTTGAAGATATTCCAGTTGTGAATGAATTTCCAGATGTATTTCCTGACGAGTTACCAGGACTTCCTCTAGATAGAGAAATTGAATTTGCGATCGACTTAGCACCCGGAACATAACCAGTATCCAAGGCCCCGTATAGAATGGCTCTTGTTGAGATGAAAGAGCTAGCGAAGCAATTGCAAGAGCTGTTAGAAAAAGGAGTAATCAGACCCAATGTATCCCCGTGGGGAGCCCCGGTATTATTTGTTAAGAAGAAAGATGGAAGCATGAGACTGTGTATTGACTACAGGGAGCTCAACAAGCTTACGATCAAGAACAAGTATCCGTTACCCAGAATTGACGACCTATTCGACCAGTTGAAGGGAGCCAAGTATTTCTCCAAAATTGATTTAAGATCAGGATATCATCAACTAAAGATCAATCCAGAAGATATACCAAAGACAGCTTTCAGAACAAGGTATGGACATTACGAGTTTTTAGTGATGTCTTTTGGATTGACCAATGCCCCGGCAGCGTTTATGGACCTGATGGGCAGAATTTTCAAGGAGTATTTGGATAAGTTTGTTATTGTGTTTATAGATGATATTTTAATCTATTCAAAGATGGAAGAGGATCATGCGGAACATGTGAGAACGGCTTTGGAGATTTTAAGGAAAAAGAAGTTATATGCTAAATTCTCGAAGTGTGAGTTTTGGCTACAGAAAGTTCAGTTCTTAGGGCACATAGTTAGTAATAAAGGGATCAAAGTGGACCCGGCAAAGATCGAGGCAATTACGAATTGGGAGAGACCGAAAACACCCACCGAGGTAAGAAGTTTCTTAGGATTGGCAGGATATTATCATCGATTTGTTCAAAATTTCTCGAGGATTGCCGCACCATTAACAAAGCTTACATGAAAGAATGAGAAGTTTATATGGAACGACAAATGCGAGGAAAGTTTTCAGGAGTTGAAGCGACGATTGATCACGGCACCTGTTTTGTCACTTCCAGATAATCAAGGGAATTTCGTAATTTATAGTGATGCTTCTCACAAAGGATTAGGATGTGTTCTAATGCAGCACGAAAAGGTAATTGCGTATGCATCAAGGCAATTGAAACCACATGAACAGAAGTATCCTACTCATGATTTGGAGCTAGTAGCCATAGTTTTCGCTTTAAAGATTTGGAGACATTATTTGTATGGAGAAAAGTGCGAGATTTTCATGGATCACAAAAGCTTAAAATATATATTTACCCAGAAGGAACTTAATATGAGGCAAAGGAGATGGTTAGAGTTGATCAAGGATTATGATTGCTCGATTAATTATCATCCCGGTAAAGCGAACGTAGTAGCAGATGCATTGAGTCGGAAGGAAAGGTTGAATGTGTTATCAGTACCTGAAGACATATATAAGGAATTTCAGAAATTGGAATTGGAGATTAGAGTTTGCAAGCCTGAGGAAGTAAAAGTGTACAGTATGATTTTCCAACCGAAATTATTAGAGAAAATAAAGAAATGTCAGGAAGATGTAATGGATCAAGATATAAATCGTTTGGTAGGGGAAGAGTTATGCACACAGAAAGATGACCAAGGTATTCTGAGGTTTTCATCTAGAATTTGGATTCCACCGGTGACAAAGTTAAAGAATGAAATTCTACAGGAGGCACATAATTCAAGGTATTCCATCCATCCAGGAAGTACCAACATGTATAGAGATTTAAAGAAGAATTATTGGTGGCCAGACATGAAGAGGGAAATTACGGAATGGATTAGCAAATGTTATACCTGTCAGAGAGTTAAAGTAGAGCATCAGAGACCAAGTGGATTGCTACAGCCATTGGAGATTCCAGAATGGAAATGGGAACATAGTGCCATGGATTTTATAGTTGGATTACCAAGGACAAGGGCTAATCATGATGCCATTTGGGTTATAGTAGATAGACTTACCAAGTCAGCTCATTTTCTGCATATAAATGAAAGATTTTCGCTCGACAAGTTGGTCCATATGTACCTGAAGGAAATTGTAGTTCGTCATGGAGTTCCTGTGTCTATTGTATCTGATCGAGATCCAAGGTTTAATTCAAGATTTTGGAAGAGTTTTCAAGAATGTTTGGGAACAAGACTGAATATGAGTACGGCCTATCACCCCCAGACGGACGGCCAAAGTGAAAGAACGATCCAGACAATCGAGGACATGTTACGTGTTTGTGCTATTGATTTCAAAGGAAGTTGGGACGAGCATTTACCCCTGGTAGAGTTTGCTTATAACAACAGCTATCACGCCAGCATTGGGATGCCACCCTATGAAGCCCTTTATGGACGCAAATGTAGATCTCCAATATATTGGGACGAAGTAGGAGAACACAAAATACTCGGACCTGAATTGGTGCAGCAGACAAAGGAAATTGTTGAAATTATCCGAAAGAGATTGATAACCGCACAAGATCGTCAGAGGAAATATGCAGATCAGTCAAGGAAAGACATGGAATTTGAAGAAGAAAGCTTGGTATTACTGAAAGTATCACCGTGGAAGGGACTAACGAGGTTTGGAAAGAAAGGAAAACTGAGTCCAAGATATGTCGGACCTTTTGAGATCCTAAAGCGTGTTGGAAAAGTAGCTTACGAGTTGGCATTACCACCGCACATGGAGCACATTCACAATATTTTTCATGTATCGATGCTCAAGAAATATAATCCAGACTCCAGGCATGTAATAGAATATGAGCCAATAGAGCTTCAGGCAGATTTGTCTTATGTAGAGAGTCCGATAGAGATTTTAGAGGAGAGAGAGAAAGTATTGAGAAATAAAGTGGTAAAGTTAATAAGAGTATTATGGAGAAACCCAAAGGTTGAAGAGTCAACCTGGGAATTAGAAAGTGATATGAGAGAAAAGTACCCTCATTTGTTTTCTTAGGAGATTCTGAGGACATAATCCTTTTAAGGGGGGAAGGATGTAATATTCGGGATATATCGTGTAATTATTTTGCTATTAAATAATTATTATGTGTGTTCAGTATCTACTCTGTGAGTTAATTTTTAAATGTTATCTGTACTTGGATATTCAAAAATAATATTAATTGAGTATTTTAATTTTTATATGTCCAAAATAAAACATAGATAATTGTCATATTTTCCTAATTATTTTTATGTTGATTTATGGATTTATAAGGATCATATGAAATTTATAAAATCTTTTTCCGAGTATTTAAAATCTATTTTACAAAAACGGGAATCAATCGACGTCATCCGTTGTTACGTTTTTGGAACCCGAAACTCTTCCGAGAACTCCTTCCTAACCTAATTGTAATATTCCGAGCATATTCCATGTTTCGAATTTTTCGATCCGGCGTACGGTTTGTTCTGCGCGGGTCCCGGCGCAACATTTTCGATACAATATTCGTTCCGGTAAATCAATAAAACCCGTATTTTCGATAAACGGGAGCTTTTTATTAAACTATCTCAATTATCACTTCGTAGTACGTGTAACCAGGCGCTGAGACCAAGACCGCAATACAAATTGTACTGATTTGGATAATTATCCCGAAAACCGATACCGTTTGGATCAGTTTTTATAAATAAACGTACCGTTTTATATCCGGAATGATCCAACGGGATACTAATTTCCCATAATTATAAATAGCCTTTTTCCGTATTTTATTTCGTATCAAAATCATTTGCAGATAGTTAATTTTATAATTTTCAGAGAAAAACCCTAATTACATAAACTGTTCAAAGAATCAAACAGCAAAACGAAGGCGTTACCAATCTCTGTTTTCAAAGCTTGAGTAACCAAAACGAAGGATTTGAAGTGTTCTATCAGATTCTGAGCTTTGTTTCACTGCAGAATCAAAGGTTTATTTTCTGAAAATTTATTTATTTTTGAATTTATTTTATTAAAAATATGAATTTTTGTTCGGATGATTGTTTATATGATTTGATGATTGCATGGTGTAGAGCTTGTTTTCCTGATGATTTCCATATGTCATACGTCTGATTTGGAGTTCAATAACATGCTCAAAAGTGGGTTTAATTTTCGAATTTCAAAATTAGGGTTTATAACCCGTATGAATGTTTTCAATTGAAATTTGGGGGGTTTTGATTCAGGGGTTATTAGCTGTTGATTTATAGTGGGTTGTGTTCCTTATAAAATTTGCAATCGATTGATATATAGCTCATTAACAGAGGATGTCTGAATCGAAGGGAGTTGTGTTTTTAAAATTCACGATGTTCGCCAGAAACCGGCGATGTTCTTGGCCAATTTCCGGCCAAGTCTGGGGTTATTGATGAATTTTGATTGCAGATATAGATTCGTGGTGTTGTGTAGTATTGATCTAGAGCTTTTGGTGGTGGGAGGATGCCGGAGTCGAGTTCTCCGGTCACCCCCGACATTTTCAAGCGACTGAAACTGCAAAATTGCAATTTAGTCCCTGTATTTTTGAAGATGGTGAAGTTTAGTCCCTGTAGTTTGCAAAGTTTTCAAAAATAGTATTCCTGTTTATAAAATGTTTAAAAATCATATTTCCTATTTATTTTTATTATAAAAATTCATTTTTAATTTCTGAAAATTCTGAAAATTATTATTTTAATTCCGAAAATTATTTTTAATTCAAAAATAAATCTGAATTAATTAGTTATTTAATTTCAGTTAATATTTAATCGATTAATTGGTCAATTAATTTGGAAATTATTTGATTAATTGATTTAATTAATTATTAATTGATTTTAATTAATTATTTAATTAGATATAATTACTTAAAAATGATTTAAAAATTCCGAAAAATAGTTCCGAGCTTTAAAATATTATTCTAAATTATTTCCAAGGCTCGATAATTAGTATAAAATTGTTTCGGAGCCAGAATTGGCCAACCGAACCCTGTTTATTAACCCGAAATTGATCCAACGACCCGTTTTAATTCCGAAAAATGTTTTAAAAATTATTTTAAATACCCGAAAGCCTATGTATGACCCGAGACTTCTTTATAAATAATATATCATTGAGTACATGATGTATTATGTGCTATATGTGACTTTTTAATTAACTATCAGTCTATATATTCGGTGTTTACTTGATTATTACATAACTTTCAATCCGTTAATCGGATTTGGGTAAAACGAAGGGTAGATAGAAGTATGTGTTGAATAGAACTCTATGAGTCGATTATTGATAGATGTTTATGTTATGTGAGCAGAAGAGGCAAGGCGTAGGAAAGGGAAACAGGTAGTTGAGGAGTAAGATGATTGTGATTGGAAGCGAGTGCAGTGTAGTAAGCTAATACCAGGCAAGTGTTCTGAACTTTCTCGAGATATTGTGGTACTTGATAATCCTGTGATATTGCAAGTGCTTTGAAGCACAGAAACCTAAACCCTGATTCCAGTTATTGATCTTGATCCGTAACCTAATTCTTTCTAGACCATTGATTGTTGTATACCCAAACACGAACCACGAATCTACGATACTACTCCACAAATACAACAAACTAAATACCAAACGCTGAACTGAATTACTTATATACTCAATCCATGATATCTTATGCTTTGAAAGACCAAATCCTTGAAACCCTGAAACATTGATTCCTTTGTTATCCAATTCTTTCATTACCCAACATCCAAGCTTTGAAATTACTTTATTGATCCTTACAAGGATTGAAACGCTTTCATTGTTAAACACTCATTGTTGTTAATGATTCTGGTTATTTTTTATTATTGCTTATTCAGTTATTATGTTAGAATTGGATTGTTTTTATAAAATTGTGGACCAGATTCGTGGTCAGACCATATAATGGTCAAGTTAGGCCAATGTGTGCCTTGGATCCAGTAGTTAGAGCAATGCTGTGTGCCTTGCTCGGGGTTAGTGCGTGACTGATCAGCAGCCTAACCTTGATTTTTTTTAAATTAAAAGTATAATATCCAATTCTAAATCATAATTCATTATTCACTTGATATCATAATCATGTTCACATGATGATCATTATTCTCAGTTTTGTCATTGTGACTTGCTGAGCTAGTTAGCTCATTTGTGCGATTTTGTTTATATTCTTTCCAGCTAAAAAGGAACCAATTGGTAACGAGGATCCCCAGTCCAGCGCGAGAGCTAGGGGTTCAGGTTGAGAAAGCTGAGCAAGTAGGCTTCTTTTGGAATAATTTAAGTCTGTAAAAGTTTGTAATAAAGTTTAATACTCAGTTTGAGTTTGAATGGTTGGGATTTGAATGATATGTAATATAAGTAGATGTGTGGCTTGTGTGCATACTTTAACCTGTTGCGATCTGTGGTAGTTGGTAAATAGGGTCACTGCATATTATTGTTATTTTTATTATTGTTATAAGCAGGTTATATATAAGATGTGTGTGTGTGTGTGTGTGTGGACCCCAAACTTCTGACCCGGGTTTGGAGGGTGCCACAAAGCATGTAGACATAATCTGGATATTTGGAATCTACAAAGCCTGGAGGTTGTTCAACATATACTTCTTCCTCCAATTCTCCATTGAGAAAAGCACTTTTCACATCCATTTGAAAGACAGTAAACTTCTTGTGAGCAACATAAGCCAAAAATATCCTTATGGCTTCCAATCTAGCAACTAGTGCAAATGTTTCATCATAATCAATTCCCTCCTGTTGAGAATATCCTTTTTGCAACCAGCCTTGCCTTATTCCTTGTAATTATGCCATCACTATCAGTTTTGTTTCTGAATACCCACTTTGTACCAACAACAGATCTGTTCTTTGGTCTTGGTACTAGGGTCCAGACTTTATTTCTTTCAAATTCATTTAACTCTTCCTGCATTGCTTCCACCCAATCGGCATCTTGAAGAGCTTCTTCCCCTTTATTTGGCTCAGTCTGAGAAAGAAAAGAATTGTAAAGACATTCATTTGAAGTACCTGTTCTAGTTCTGACACCTGCATCAGGATTTCCAATTATCAAATCAGGTGTATGTGATTTAGTCCACTTCCTTGCAGATGGAAGGTTTTCTCTAGAACTGGATGGTCCCCCATGATCCATGCTGTCTTCATTTTCATTTTCTGATCCTCCCCCTGAAACTATGCTCTCTGAGTTGGATTCTTCAGAATTTAGATTTTCAGAACTATCAGAACTTGATGAATCAGAACTTGAAGAGCCAGATGTATGTTCTGATGCTTCTTGAGATGTGGTTAGATCTTGAATATGCTCCCCCTGCATAGGTGCATCTTCCTTTGGCATAGTCACCACAGTTTCAATAACATCAGAGTTTAATCCATCAGAGTTTGCAGTATCAGGACTTAGATTGTCAGAATTATCAGTATCAGAATTTGAGTCTTTATTTTCAAATCTCAGCTGATCATGATCAATAAAATCTTCAAGTCTAGTAATCTTCTTGTCATCAAAAGAGACATTGATAGATTCCATGACCACTCTTGTTCTCAAGTTATAGACTCTGAAGGCTTTTGTGGAAAGTGGATATCCAACAAAGATTCCTTCATTAGCTTTTAAATCAAATTTAGATAGCTGTTCAGGATGAGTCTTAAGAACAAAACACTTACATCCAAATACATTAAAATACTTCAGATTTGGCTTCTTTTTCTTCACCATCTCATATGGTGTCTTTCCTTGCTTGTTAATGAGTGTTGCATTCTGAGTAAAACAAGCAGTCTGCACAGCTTCAACCCAGAAATAGGTTGGAAGCTTTGCTTCTTCAAGCATTGTACGTGCAGCTTCAATGAGAGTTCTATTCTTCCTTTCAACAACTCCATTTTGCTGTGGAGTTCCAGGAGCAGAAAATTCCTGCTTAATTCCATGGTTTTTGCAGAACTCTTCCATTATCAAATTCTTGAACTCAGTACCATTATCACTCCTTATTATCTTTACTGAATCTTTTACCAATTTATCCAGTTGCCTGACATGATCAATCAAGATAGATGCAGCTTCACTTTTTGTGTGCAAGAAATACACCCATGTGTATCTAGTGAACTCATCCACTATGACCAAAGCATATTTCTTCTTTGCAATAGACATGACATTTACTGGACCAAATAGATCAACATGTAGTAGGTGATAAGGCTCAAGAATTGATGATTCAGTCTTGCTCTTGAATGAAGATTTCCTTTGTTTGGCCTTCTGACAAGAATCACAAAGGCCATCAGGAGCAAATACTGACTTTGGCAGTCCTCTCACAAGATCTTTCTTGACCAACTCATTTATATTGTTGAAATTTAAATGAGAGAGTTTCTTGTGCCAATTCCAGCTTTCTTCAATTGATGCTCTACTTATCAGACAGATTGCAGAACCATCAGTACTTGTTGAAAGCTTAGCTTCATAAATGTTACCACGCCTGTATCCTTTCAGAACAACGTTGCCTTTAGATTTACTTACAACTTCACAGTGTTCTTCAAAGAAATCAACATGATAACCTCTGTCACAGATTTGACTTATAATTAGCAGATTGTGTTTAAGTCCTGAGACCAGAGCTACTTCTTTAATGATGACATTCCCAAGATTGATATTGCCATATCCCAAGGTTTTTCCAATGTTGCCATCTCCATAAGAAACACTTGGGCCAGCTTTCTCCACAAAGTCTGATAGCAGGGCTTTATTACCAGTCATATATCCTGAACATCCACTGTCCAGAACTAGGATGCTTTTCCTGTTGCCCTGCAATCACAAAGATCATTAATGATTAGTTTTAAGGACCCAGACTTGCTTGGATCCTTTGGCCTTATTAAGTTTGTTAACATTTGCAGCGGATTTAGCATCAGAGTTTATGTTAATATTTTTCTTATCAGAATTTACAGTATCAGACTTTGAATCAGAACTTACACTAGAAGGAACAATGGAAACTTTCTTTAAAGAAGGTTTTATTTGACAAAAATCATAGTACAAACTATGATATTCCTTACAAGTATAAATGGAATGCCATAAACTACCACATTGAAAACAAGGATTTTGTGGTTTATATCTAACAGACTGACTCTTAACTCCTGACTTTGAAGGTAAGGAGTTTATGTTTTTATTCTTCCTGCAAAAAGAAGCCAGATGGTTAGAACTTCCACAGTTATGACACGTTTTCCTAGGAGCATCAGGAACAGGCTTATAATCATTGCTTTTATTCACTCCTTCCTTTCCATTCCTATTTTTCCTAGGTGATTTTACCTTGTTTGAATTCTTAACATCTTTCAGCTTATGTTTAAGCTGCTTCTTTGTCATTAAGCCTATGTTTACTTCAGCTGTCTTTTCTTGTTTTAGTTTGTCAGAAGTTAATTCCTTTTTAACTTCTGATTTCTCATTATCAGACTTTACAGCTACAAACTTGACAGGTTTTAACTTTGGCTTTTGTTTAACAACTACAGGCTTAATACTTTCAGTTCCTTTATCATTCTTATCCTCTCCATAACCTAAGCCCTCTTTCCAATTTTCACTACTTAACAAATTCTGAGTTGTTCAGCCAGAGTTAGTCCAAGTCTTGATAACCTCTCTTTCCTTTTCTAACTCATTTTTTAGAGATTCATTCATTTTTAGCACTTCATCCCTAACATAAAAAGCATCATCTCTATCTTTCTGAGTTTGATGGAACATAACTAACTCCTTTTCTAAGAAATCATTTCTTTTCTTAAAAGCAAGATTTTCAGAAGTTAATCTTTCACATGTTAAAGTTTGATCTCTATAACTAACAAACATGGTTTTAAGATATCTTCTCAACTCATTTATATCATCAGTATGAAAGGCATAAGTAGTTTGAGGTACCTTTGATTCAGCAGCTTCAGAGCTGCTTTCAGCACTTGCTTTATCAGCATTTGCCATCAAGGCATAATTCTCCACACTTTCAGAATCTAAGGTGTATGTCCAGCTTTTCTTCTTTGTGACAAGAGCCTTGCCTTTGTCACTCTTCACTTTCTTGCAATCAGGAGATATGTGGCCTTTTTCACCACAGTTGTAGCATTTGACATTTGTATAATCTCCCTGTCAGACTTTCCTCCTCTGCTCTCAGATCTTCTGAAATTCTTCTTATCAGAACTTGTGCCTTCCCTGGAAAACTTCTTTCCCTTCCTGAACTTCTTGTGATCCCTTTCACCATAAGAGCACACAGCTTCATCATCTCCTCATCAGCATCCGTCTCAGGCAAGCTTTCAGATTCTGAGTCATCATCACTTTCAGAATTTGATGACTCAGTATCAGATTTTATGAAGAGAGCTTTACCCTTGTCTTTCCTTGAGGTAGCTGCCTTGGGGGATTCTTCTTCAGCCTTAAGAGCAACTGTCCTTGACTTTCCACCTTTCCTCTTGCTTCTTTGTTCCATCTCAAGTTCATGAGTCTTGAGCATTCCATAAATTTCATCAAGAGTTGTTTCATCAAGATTGTAGTTGTCTCTTATTGTTGTTGCCTTCAAATCCCAGCATTCAGGAAGAGCTAACAGGAATTTAAGGTTTGAATCTTCAAGATCATACTCCTTATCAACCAGTGACAGATCATTCAAGAGTTTGACAAATCTATCATATAAATCAGTCAATGACTCATTAGTGTAATAACCCCAATTTTTGGAAATTTTTGAAACCCTTATGAATAGTGATTTTGCAGATTATGCTGAATGAGAAAACTTTTCATGCCACTCTACGTAGAGGTTCTTTTATGGATATTCTGAGATTTTATTGGCACTCTATATGACATATAAGTGTATGTAAAGATCGTCAGAATCCAATTCCGAACACTTTGATTTTTCCCGGAAATCCACTAGATACGGAAAGAATTGAGTATAAGGTAACAGGATAAAAAGGATTTAAATTAAAGGATTATAAGAGAGGATCATAAAAGGAATATAATGTATCGAGAAAGGTTAAGGGAACCTAAGTAATAAGATCCCGGGTATGATCCCTCAAACGATAAACGAAAACGAAAGTTAAGCGAACCGTATAACAGATCAGCGGTCATTAGGCAAACAATTAGGAAGTTAATCAAAGAGATTAGAGGGGATGATGTCATCCAACCAATGAGAAGAGGACAAAGAGGGGAGGATGACATCACATGATGACATAAGCATGATATAGGGAGGAAGGAGATGTGGTTGGTTTATAACCACACAAAGACAAGGTTATTAAGGTAATTAACCAAAAACAAAACAAAAAACAACCAAGCTAAGCCAAACAAATCAAAAAACACAAAATCATTTCATTCTCTTCATCTTGCTCTCGGCTTTTCTTCTTTTCCAAAGGAAGAAAAATCAAAATCCTAGTTCCAAGCATTGTTAAATCACAAGGTAATTATCTAAGGTTCCTTGTACATAGATATGGATATCCTATAAGTTTAAGCTTCTAATTTCTTCACAATCTCTTCCAATAAATCATTGAAGAAGATGGTGAATAGTGTTTTTCAAGAACTAAAATTTTTGTTCTTGAAGTTTTGTTTAGTTTAAGCTTGGATAAGGACTTTAAGGGTGATTCCAAGCCATTCTCTTGATTCTCCACTCTCCAAGGAAGGTATAAACTCCAAACCCTAGCTTTAGTTTTGAGTAATTAGGAATGAATATGATTGATATAGTATATGTGAAGCATGATGCTTGTTTGTTTAAAGTTTGGTTGAGTTTGTAGAGATTAGTTGGTTTTGTGGTATTTTTGGAGTTGTAAATCTTGATAATTAGTTAAAGAACCTAAGTAAAGCTTTTAGTTCATGTGGGGAATAAGTATAAATTGTTAATGTGGAGTTGTTGGGTCTGTTATGATGTAGTATGGATGGAGTTTTGATTGGGTTGTGAATTGGGATTGATTGGTGGTTGTTTTGGAATGGTTTAAATTTGGGAAATCGCGTAAACATAGCCGTCGTAATGCCCGATTTACCGTAGACTGTTTTTGTTCTTAACATCAGAACCCTTGAAGTCACTGTTAGGTTTTTACCATTGCCATGTTTAGATAGTTCATGTTACGAGTTTCGTTTTGATATGTAGTTCGTTTGATTCCGATGTACGGTTTAGGAGAAACGACCGTTTTAAGTAACGGCGTTTCGCGAACGAATCATTACCCCTCGCCTTACTTTGAAACATTGGTTAAGGACCTTAAATGACTAATTGGGGTATGAAACATTTATGTAAAGTGGATTAGGCAGTTGTTAAGGTACTCGCGAAAGAATCGCCTTAAAACTCTTAATGGCTAATTTATTAAAAATGGTGGAGCCGAGGGTACTCGAGCGACTTAAGTGAATCCTTAAGCGCGAAAGCGAACATTAGGACTCTAAATGGTTAAAGTCTAGTTTCTTAAGCGACCGGAGTCTAATTCCGACTTATGTTGTTATTCATAGGTTATCGGACCCACTCTAAGCTTAAGTCTATCCGGGAGCACTCAGGCAAGTCTTCTACCCGTTATACTGTTGTTGTGATGTGTATGTGTATATGCATGATCTTGCGATAAATGCATATTTGTTATTAGCAAATGCTTGCGATATATTGTAGCATGTGATATGGTATATATGCATGCCTGTTTCATATTCTTGATTTATATATCTGTTGGTTCAATTGCTTATAAAGTTGCATATTACCTATGCTAGAGATAAGCAGTAATTGTGTATACCCTTAGTATAGGGACCCAAAGGTGAAAACATTTTCTAAAACCGGGAGTCGAGGATCCCGAGTAGATTATATATATATATATTTATATATATATGGTTATAGTTTTCAAAACTATTAATCGAATAAGGTTTATTCGATCACTTTATATTATTTAATGAATATTATTTTGAATATTCATTCGAGGGCTTATGACTAAGCTTATTTTATTTATTGATTATTATTTCGAATATTCATTCGAGGGCTTATGACTCAGCTTATTTTATTAATTGAATATTATTTGAATATTCATTTGAGGACCTATGACTCCGATTATTTACTGAAATATGTTCTTTATTTTATTAAAGAATAAGGTGTCGATAATCAAACTTATTTTTTATTATTCAAATAAAGATAGCACTTTCGTATAAGTATATCTTTGGTTATTTAATACTACTTCAAGTATAAGTTTTACAACTTCTACTTCGAATATTTTTATAAGGATTATCTTTATGAGAATATTATTTAAATAATAATATTAAGATATTTTCTAATATATCGGGACTGATTTACTTTATTAAATCAGCATTACTCCAAACACTCTTTAAAGTGTTTTCGAGTCTTCAAAATGATTTTTAAAAAGGTTAGAGCGGATCCCAAAACTTGTTTTCAAATTTAAGATCTTCCTTTTTGAAGGGGACTTGAATACTCGCTCAAAAATCTAAGGGATCCGGCTCTGTGGTGTATTTTATATTCGCAACAAGGTTGCTGTTTTGATAAATGAATTGATTACTTACCCAACACTCGGGAAGTAAAATTCTTGGAACAAGTTAATCCATTAACAGGCATCGCCTGGGAAATACCGGTGAGTTTTCCTTTCCAACTAGATACGACTTCTTGGTGGAGTCGTATCAACAAGTTTCTACTTGGGGAAAGGGGGAACGTGCTTTACGTTTCAGAGTCATGGATTTCATCTGAACTAGGAGTGGCGTAAGTGGTCGAGTGGCGCCGGCCCAGCCTTATTATATTGGCCCAAATGGCCTGGAAGTTCCGCTAAGACGGTCCATTCCTTAGGAGTCCAGTGTTCGGTTGACAAGTAAATCCGACAGGTTCTCCTCTACATGTAGAAAATGGTGGGGTTACACTACTACGACTGATCATCGTAAGTGGTCTTCCTGGCGCGGCAAACTCCCGTAATGAGTTCATCATCCAATTGGATATATCTGCAACACTACCTAGAGCACTTCGATAGAAAGGCTACGGTTGGGCGATTGTTGAGTGTTGGCAGGGTCAAGTTTTTAAAATGATGTTTGCATCAAATGAAGTATCTCATAACTTCATTTTATTTTGATGATATTTTAAAGATTTAATCTATTCAAATCTTGTCTTGTAGTCTCATCTATGTGATGAACTGTTGAAAGCTCATTATAACTTGAACGGTGGTAGTTCAAGCAGTATTTGGAAAAGATATAAGTATATTGGAGTATCTTGTAACTTCATCTTTTAAACTTATATCTAGTAAATGATTATCCTATGCATAACAAAGATTTTCAGAAAAACGTTGAGACAAGGTTAGATATATGAGATCACCTTGCAACGATATTTTTATATAGTTATAAACTGGAACTCTGTGTATATTATACATGTCAGAGGATTTCAAAGATTGTGAAAAGTATATATATATGTATATATATATACTGAATATTTTGCGACTTGGTCGCGTTAAGATATCAGCTTGGTTCATTTCTTTTGACCAAGACTTTCATGAGTACTATGAGTATGCTCGTATATTGTTAATCAGTATACATATTATTTTAGTGGGCTTGTTGCTCACCCTTGCTTTCTTCTTTCATCACACAACATCAGATAGACAAGATGAACAGGACCAAGCTCCCAATTCGCGAGCGGATAGGAAACGTTCCGCAGTTTCCTATAGGCGTTGATGTTGCTGTAGCTGAGGTAGGACCTACCAATAGGCTAGGCTTTCAACTTTTGATGTACCAGATTTATGTATATTTATGAATTGTAATAATGGCAAAGAAATGTAAATTTATTCAGAAACCCTTTTAAGGTGTATTGGCATATAATTGGGGAATAAAACGACTTGTGATTATTTTTGGATATTCATCTCTGAGACTATAACTTGTGGTGTGTGTGTTTATTGTGGGGTCACAGTACAGAGTAGTTGATTATTTATTAAGATTGGGTGTTATTAAGGGAAATGGAACTCGTGACAACCCGGATCCCCGACCCCGGATTTGGGGGTGTTACAGAAATGGTATCAGAGCCAAGCGTTATAAACCTCAGAGATGATGTGACGTTAAGATAATAACTAAGATAATAAGAACTCTTGCCAAGTTCATAGTCGGGCTACCTAATGTAGTACTGACAGTTAAAACCCTTATGGGAACCCTAATAAATATCGTGATAGAAGCGTAGTTTGTTATCGTATATGGTAGCGGGACTCCGAACCCTGAGGTTGAGGAGTAACAGCGCGATGATGTTTTATTACTAATTGGAGATCGGATTGTGGATCCGATAGAGCGTCCTAACGCAGTACCGGATGATGTTGATATTGAGGATGTAGCGGTTGAGGATGTTGTCCTAGAAGGGATTGTTGCTGAGGAGGATTTCGTGAAGGATCCTGACAAGAATGAATAAAGGACCACTGAGGAATTGTTGACCATGGTTAGGGGAATTACCAGAGGTAGGATTGGCCGGTCACTACCAGAGGTTCGTTCAAGTTTGTAAAGATAGTAGCCCCTTTAACGCGGCTTACTCGTAAGACTGAAAAGTTCGAATGGACAGAGAAATGCGAGAACAACTTTTAAGAACCGAAGCAAAGGTTGGTGACGTTCCCTATGTTGGCATTGCCGGATGGAAAATGAGATTTTGTGAAGTGTAGTGACGCTTCGCATAAGGAATTAGGGTGCTTCTCATACAGCACAGCAAGGTAATCGCGTACGCGTCAAGACATTTAAGGGAATATAAAATTCGATATCCCCACCCATGAGCTTGGGCTCGTGGTAATAGTTTTGCCCTAAATATTGGAGGCACTACTTGTATGGAGAGAAGTGCGAGATTTACACAAGCCATAAGTGCTCTAGTGCATTTTCACGCAGAAAGAGCTCAACATACGCCAGAAAAGGCGGTTAGAGCTAATCAAGAATTATGATTGGGAGATTCTTTATCATTCGGGGAAAGCCAATGTGGTGGCTGATGCCCTTAGTAAAAAGGAGAGACTCAAGATAATAATGTCTTTGGGAGAGTTTATAAGAGATTTTGAGAAAATGGAAATAGACGTGAAGGTAACCGGAGCCCGTACCGAAAAGCTGTTTGAGATTACAATACAGTCTGAATTATCGGAAAAGAACATATTGCGCCAGAAAAAGTGATGAATGAAGGCAGAGAGCCAACAATTAGATAAAAGATTAATATCGAGAAAGATGATAAGGGAATAATGAGGTATTTCTACATAATTTGGGTTCCAAATGTTCAAGAGCTTAAAGATGAGATCTTAGATGAAAGCTAGTTTGAGGAATAAGATTTAGAGCAAACCCTGAACGTGATAGTCAGGGAGGTCGCCATCAAGATAGAAAGAACCCATAACATAATGAAGTGGAAAATGAGGATTTAAAACATGAAGGATGACCCCGATTACGGGGAGGAGGAGGAAACGTTTAGACTAAGGAAACAGAAGTCGAGTAAGGAAAGGAGAACCGAGACGGTACTCCTATACGACAATTTATGGACCTTTCTAGACAGAACTTAGACTATTATCCCCAACCACCACCCTGAGGAAACAATATGGTGAGAAATTCTTTCAGGACCTTTAAGTCGCTAAGCTCTCAAAGTTCCAAGGAACAAGCTGACCCAGTCGAGGCAAGAGCCTGGCTAGAGGAAATATAGAAATCATTTGAGATTCTAAATGATTGACGAATCACAAAAGACTGTTTTTGTCACTTACCCTCCTAAAAGAGAGGCCACCCGCTGGTAAAAGACCAAGAAAGGCACGGAGCCAGAGGTTAGAATAAACTGATTTAAGTTCAGTCAATTGTTTTCGGGAAAGTAATTCCCAAGGTTATGGAGATAGTGTAAAAGCTTTAGAGTCAGAACAAAGGCAGACGAGTATGATAAATTATGAATCTAAGTTGTAAAAGTTGTCAAGATTCGTTCTGAGGACACGAATCCAGAATGACGGGATGTTTGAAATCAATACTTATGTTGTGTTGGTTCATGAAATAAGGATAAGAGAAAGGAAAATAAAAAGAAACTGAAGTGGAAAGGAATACAAGGGCAATAGAGTTTGAGGTATGATAAGGGAGTGGGGTATGAGGAAACCCTAAAGACTCGTAGCAATAGACATAGAAAAGTATGCATTCGTCAGGATGAGGGTGATTCACCATGAGTTAAAATTGATGGTTAAGGGCATAAGAGATACATATATTTTATCCCCTGTGAGTTGGGAGGATCCGAGGAAACCTTGAAAATAGTTCAAAGGATAAATAATAAGACGCGGATAGACTAAGGACACAAGAAAGTAAGAAAGTAGGAAAATTGGATGAAGGAAGTGACCTTTAAGAATGTGAAATGTAAGACCGGTGCTCGATACCCAGAAAGGGAGACGCCAGGTATGAGAGATATCCCAACATTGAGATGACTGTTGAGATAAACAACAAAAGTAAATAAGGAATTATTAAGAAGAAGTTCACGTTGAACACGACCAATATCTTCCAGAACATCCTTGTTATCGTTACCAAATTAGGCAAGAAAAGCGGATAACCGTTGTTATCTTTTGGAGGCCATATTGATTGACCTCATTTTGAATACAGATGTTATTGTGAAATTAGGCATATACTATCGAGGTGGGAATGATTGAATAAGACCCCCTTATCAGGGATATATGACTTGATTTATCCATGGAAGGATGCATGTACCTTTTTAAAGGTGGAATTAAGGATAGAACATCAGTAACTTAAAACGAATCCTAGGGGAATGCATAAAGGTTGGCATTTCGCCCTTAATAGGGACAGCATGAATTTTGACAATACGAATTAGAAAGGATCAAGGTAACAACAACCTTTAAGGATCAGTGGAGAAATTTTTCAGAAGTATATAGACAATGATTCTGGTATTAGTAAATGGTATCTTGATATGCCCTGTGCCTAGGGTGTACCTGATGAAGGATTTAAGGATAACCTTAGAGGTTTTACAAGGAGAAATGTAATATTCAAAGTTCTCAAGAATAGAGATTCTGATTAAGAAAATATGACGTAATTATAATAATGCCAGGTGGGCATGTGTTGAACCATGAAAAAGTATAGATCAACCCAATGAAGGTCGAGATTGGTGAAAACAAGAAGGACCCAAGATAAGAGACGTCCTATGTATAATCGAGAGACAGTCGTGACAATGTTCACATCTAAAGACTGAGGCAATGACTTATGAAAAAATGGTGATTTTTTTTTCTCTCACCAGGATTTAAGAAAAGCATTTTCACATAAGCAGTGATTGAAATGAGGTAGAAAATTTATTTGGAGGTGGTTAAAATGACATTGACTATAAGGAAATTTTACTATCAGGAAAGGCCAAAGAGGTGGCCGACACTTTAAAGGTAAGAGGATAATTATAGGCGCTTGTGCCAAAGGAATACAGTGATGATGGTTAAAGCTATGCAGATTGTATTATGGTTTGGAAGATTGACACTCCTTCTGATGACTGTGCAATACCCAACCGTAATAGTAGTTGGTAAAGGTTTAATTCGTGTAATCGCCATGAGCGGGCTATCTATCTCAGAAGGTACTATCTTGAGAATAATCCAGGACCATATTTCAAAAAGGACTAAACGAACCTTGAGTTAAGTCTTCTATTTAAGGCATACGATTAAGAATGGTATTCACCTGCTATCGTTGCTTTGACTGAAACTCTTCTGCAATTTTATCTGCTTCATGTCATATATGTATGTCAGGATCAGGAGTGTTCTTCATGAATCAGGAATGGTGATTATGTTACCTCCTTAGAAGGATTTGATACGACATGTATGGACTCCGTATGGTTAGATATTAAGATTTCATGGAACGTGAATAACGACAGTAGGTCAGTGGTGGACCATAGTAATGCAGCAATGATTCTGCGGGTAATGAGCTGATTATAACCGTGAGAGTTGTATTGGAATGGATGTTGAGATTGAGGACCACTAATCGGGTCGTGGTAGTGTATAAGTTATCATTGATAGACTAATTAAGTAGAGTATCTACCTATTGAATATTTATTCTTTCTTATCAATAAGAGAGTCGTATTATTATACGAGGAAGGTTGCAGTGCAAGCATAGAATTATAGTAACGATGATGTCTAGAATGAGATCCCAGGTTCGATTTTCGATATCGAGGGAGTTTCAAAGGTGATTGTGTATAAGCTCGAGGAAGAGCATGGGTCCATAGAATGATAGACGGAATAGCAAAAATATTTAGGCATGTGAAATACGATGCTATAATACTTGATGTTGACATAAATACATATATGTTTTGTTCTCCTATGACAAACCTCTATAGTTCAGAGGTAGATTCCAAGCCAGATATTTTGTGGCAGTATATTTTTTTCATATATACAATTCTCTTCAATTCGTTCTTTTTTCTTATTTTCATTTCATGTAAGTTGAGAAGAACAACCCTTCCAGAAGGGGAGGTATTGCCGAATGACTATCTATCTGTGTGATAGAAGCCTAGTAGGATACCACCTGTTGTTTAATTGTTTGTCAAGTACTAAAGGCTGGCCACCTTTTGTACTAACTATGCGATATAACAAGTGTTCATGATCATAGTGATCTCTCAATAAATTCTTTTACTTCTATATGAAGGACTAAGCTTTCGAAGATAGAAGCAGCTGAAAAAGGAGTAGTAAAGTTATGGTGGTATTCGGAATGGAAACACATTTGTGATACTAAGGTTGACGAGGTTATTAAAAGGTTATAGAATGCTAACAAGCAAAAGTATAACCAGTATAATATTAGGAACGGAAGGTAGTAGCGATTACGAACTGGAAAAGAATGGGTATTGAGAAGCAAAAGCTCTAATGCTAAAAGCTATAATGAGAGTCTGTGCAATAGACTTGAAAGAAATTGGAATGATCACTTAACACAGATTGAGTTTTCTTACGACAATAGATCATATGTCAGTATTGAGATATCGCCTTATGAGATCCTTGAGGGAAGACAATGTCGATCTCCCTTATGTTAGGATGAAGTTGTAGAGCGCAAGATGCTCGGACCAGTAGTGGTCCAAAGGACCAAGGATATGATAGATCTAATCAGAGGACGGCTGGTAGTAGCCCAAGATGGACATAAGAGGTATGCTGATTTGACTCAAAAAGGACAAAGAGTATGAAATAGGGGACCTAGTAATGTTATAGGTATCCTTTGGAAAGGATTGATGAGATTCGGAAAGAAAGGAAAGCTAAATCCACAATTTGTCGGATCCTTGGATATATTAAGAAGTATTGGGAAGTTAGCATATGAGCTAGCCTTACACCAGAACATGTAGCAAGTCATAATGTGTTTCACGTATCAATGTTAAGGAAGTGTAATTCGGATGCCAGATAAATAGGGGCATATGAGCGCATAGACATGCAACCAGACGTAACCTATATGGAGCAACCAGGAAGGGTTATAGAGTGAAAAGGAACAAGTGCTTAGGAGAAGGGTTATCAAACTAGGCAGAGTTTGGTGGTAGGACCACAATGTGGGAAAATTTACTCGAGAGTTAGAAAGTGCAATGCTAAGAGAGTATCCCTATTCATTTTCTATCTGATTCTGGGACGGAATCCTTTTAAGGAGGGGAGACTATAATGACCCCAATTTTTGGAAATTTTTGAAACCCTTATGAATAGTGATTTTGCAGATTATGCTGAATGAGAAAACGTTTCATGCCACTCTACGTAGATGTTCTTTTATGGATATTCTGAGATTTTATTGACACTCTATATGACATATAAGTGTATGTAAAGATCGTCAGAATCCAATTCCGAACACTTTGATTTTTCCTGGAAATCCACTAGATACGGAAAGAATTGAGTATAAGGTAACAGGATAAAAAGGATTTAAATTAAAGGATTATAAGAGAGGATCATAAAAGGAATATAATGTATTGAGAAAGGTTAAGGGAACCTACGTAATAAGATCCCGGGTATGATCCCTCAAACGATAAATGAAAACGAAAGTTAAGCGAACCATATAACAGATCATCGGTCATTAGGCAAAAAATTAGGAAGTTAATCAAAGAGATTAGAGGGGATGATGTCATCCAACCAATGAGAAGAGGACAAAGAGGGGAGGATGACATCACATGATGACATAAGCATGACATAGGGAGGAAGGAGATGTGGTTGGTTTATAACCACACAAAGACAAGGTTATTAAGGTAATTAACCAAAAACAAAACAAAAAACAAAAAAGCTAAGCCAAACAAATCAAAAAACACAAAATCATTTCATTCTCTTCATCTTGCTCTCGGCTTTTCTTCTTTTCTAAAGGAAGAAAAATCAAAATCCTAGTTCCAAGCATTGTTAAGTCACAAGGTAATTATCTAAGGTTCCTTGTACATAGATATGGATATCCTATAAGTTTAAGCTTCTAATTCCTTCACAATCTCTTCCAATAAATCATGGAAGAAGATGGTGAATAGTGTTTTTCAAGAACTAAAATTTTTGTTCTTGAAGTTTTGTTTAGTTTAAGCTTGGATAAGGACTTTAAGGGTGATTCCAAGCCATTCTCTTGATTCTCCACTCTCCAAGGAAGGTATAAACTCCAAACCCTAGCTTTAGTTTTGAGTAATTAGGAATGAATATGATTGATATAGTATATGTGAAGCATGATGCTTGTTTGTTTAAAGTTTGGTTGAGTTTGTAGAGATTAGTTGGTTTTGTGGTATTTTTGGAGTTGTAAATCTTGATAATTAGTTAAAGAACCTAAGTAAAGCTTTTAGTTCATGTGGGGAATAAGTATAAATTGTTAATGTGGAGTTGTTGGGTCTGTTATGATGTAGTATGGATGTAGTTTTGATTGGGTTGTGAATTGGGATTGATTGGTGGTTGTTTTGGAATGGTTTAAATTTCGGAAATCGCGTAAACATAGCCGTCGTAATGCCCGATTTACCGTAGACTGTTTTTGTTCTTAATATCAGAACCCTTGAAGTCACTGTTAGGTTTTTACCATTGCCATGTTTAGATAGTTCATGTTACGAGCTTCGTTTTGATATGTAGTTCGTTTGATTCCGATGTACGGTTTAGGAGAAACGACCGTTTTAAGTAACGGCGTTTCGCGAACGAATCATTACCCCTCGCCTTACTTTGAAACATTGGTTAAGGACCTTAAATGACTAATTGGGGTATGAAACATTTATGTAAAGTGGATTAGGCAGTTGGTAAGGTACTCGCAAAAGAATCGCCTTAAAACCCTTAATGGCTAATTTATTAAAAATGGTGGAGCCGAGGGTACTCGAGCGACTTAAGTGAATCCTTAAGCGCGAAAGCGAACATTAGGACTCTAAATGGTTAAAGTCTAGTTTCTTAAGCGACCGGAGTCTAATTCCGACTTATGTTGTTATTCATAGGTTATCAGACCCACTCTAAGCTTAAGTCTATCCGGGAGCACTCAGGCAAGTCTTCTACCCGTTATACTGTTGTTGTGATGTGTATGTGTATATGCATGATCTTGCGATAAATGCATATTTGTTATTAGCAAATGCTTGCGATATATTGTAGCATGTGATATGGTATATATGCATGCCTGTTTCATATTCTTGATTTATATATCTGTTGGTTCAATTGCTTATAAAGTTGCATATTACCTATGTTAGAGATAAGCAGTAGTTGTGTATACCCTTAGTAAAGGTGAAAACATTTTCTCAAACTGGAAGTCGAGGATCCCGAGTAGATTTTATATATATATATATATATATATTTATATATATATGGTTATAGTTTTCAAAACTATTAATCGAATAAGGTTTATTCGATCACTTTATATTATTTAATGAATATCATTTCGAATATTCATTCGAAGGCTTATGACTAAGCTTATTTTATTTATTGAATATTATTTCGAATATTCATTCGAGGGCTTATGACTCAGCTTATTTTATTAATTGAATATTATTTGAATATTCATTTGAGGACCTATGACTCCGATTATTAACTGAAATATATTCTTTATTTTGTTAAAGAATAAGGTGTCGATAATCAAACTTATTTTTGATTATTCAAATAAAGATAGAACTTTCGTATAAGTATATCTTTGGTTATTTAATACTCATTTCAAGTATAAGTTTTACAACTTCTACTTCGAATATTTTTATAAGAATTATCTTTATGAGAATATTATTTAAATAATAATATTCAGATATTTTCTAATATATCGGGACTGATTTACTTTATTAAATCAGCATTACTCCAGACACTCTTTAAAGTGTTTTCGAGTCTTCAAAATGATTTTTAAAAAGGTTAGAGCGGATCCCAAAACTTGTTTTCAAATTTAAGATCTTCCTTTTTGAAGGGGACTTGAATACTCGCTCAAAAATCTAAGGGATCCGGCTCTGTGGTGTATTTTATATTCGCAACAAGGTTGCTGTTTTGATAAATGAATTGATTACTTACCCAACACTCGGGAAGTAAAATTCTTGGAACAAGTTAATACATTAACAGGCATCGCCTGGCAAATATCGGTGAGTTTTCCTTTCCAACTAGATACGACTTCTTGGTGGAGTCGTATCAACAAGTTTCTACTTGGGGAAAGGGGGAACGAGCTTTACGTTTCAGAGTCATGGATTTCATCTGAACTAGGAGTGGCGTAAGTGGTCGAGTGGCGCCGGCCCAGCCTTATTATATTGGCCCAAATGGCCTGGAAGTTCCGCTAAGACGGTCCATTCCTTAGGAGTCCAGTTTTCGGTTGACAAGTAAATTCGACAGGTTCTCCTCTACATGTAGAAAATGATGGGGTTGCACTACTACGACTGATCATCGTAAGTGGTCTTCCTGGCGCGGCAAACTCCCGTAATGAGTTCATCATCCAATTGGATATTTCTGCAACACTACCCAGAGCACTTCGATAGAAAGGCTACGGTTGGGCGATTGTTGAGTGTTGGCAGGGTCAAGTTTTCAAAATGATGTTTGCATCAAATGAAGTATCTCATAACTTCATTTTATTTTGATGATATTTTAAAGATTTAATCTATTCAAATCTTGTCTTGTAGTCTCATCTATGTGATGAACTGTTGAAAGCTCATTATAACTTGAACGGTGGTAGTTCAAGCAGTATTTGGAAAAGATATAAGTATATTGGAGTATCTTGTAACTTCATCTTTTAAACTTATATCTAGTAAATGATTATCTTATGCATAACAAAGATTTTCAGAAAAACGTTGAGACAAGGTTAGATATATGAGATCACCTTGCAACGATATTTTTATACAGTTATAAACTGGAACTCTGTGTATATTATACATGTCAGAGGATTTCAAAGATTGTGAAAAGTATATATATATGTATATATATATATATATACTGAATATTTTGTGACTTGGTCGCGTTAAGATATCAGCTTGGTTCATTTCTTTTGACCAAGACTTTCATGAGTACTATGAGTATGCTCATATATTGTTAATCAGTATACATATTATTTTGGTGGGCTTGTTGCTCACCCTTGCTTTCTTCTTTCATCACACAACATCAGATAGACAAGATGAACAGGACCAAGCTCCCAATTCGCGAGCGGATAGGAAACGTTCCGCAGTTTCCTATAGGCGTTGATGTCGCTGTAGCTGAGGTAGGACCTACCAATAGGCTAGGCTTTCAACTTTTGATGTACCAGATTTATGTATATTTATGAATTGTAATAATGGCAAAGAAATGTAAATTTATTCAGAAATCCTTTTAAGGTGTATTGGCATATAATTGGGGAATAAAACGACTTGTGATTATTTTTGGATATTCATCTCTGAGACTATAACTTGTGGTGTATGTGTTTATTGTGGGGTCACAGTACAGAGTAGTTGATTATTTATTAAGATTGGGTGTTATTAAGGGAAATGGAACTCGTGACAACTCGGATCCCCGACCCCGGATTTGGGGGTGTTACAATTAGCCTTTGAGTCAAAGTGTTCATACTCTTGAGTGAGTATTGTCTTCCTGTTCTTCTTAATCGTGTCAGTTCCCTGACACCTTGTTTCCAGGGCATCCCATATCTCCTTTGCAGTCTTGCAGTTTATTACCCTGTTTGACATTACATTATCAATGGCACTATGCAGTAAGTGTCGTACCTTAGCATCCTTAGCAATTGATGCGATATCTTCAGCAGTGTAATCACTCTTCTCCTTTGGTACAGTCTTTGCTGCTTCACCTGCAACTGCAACAGCGAGCTTGGTTGGTTTGTGAGGTCCTTCCTTGATTCTATCAAGATATTCTGGATCTGTAGCTTCCAGAAACATGGTCATCCTCACCTTCCATATGGCATATTCAGATGGTCTCAATATGGGAACTCTGATGGTCTCATACCGACTTTGAATTTATGTTTTTGGAGGTTCTTCAGTTTTGGTGGGCTTAGTTGGAGTTTCTGTATCAGACATGATTGTGTTTGGATCTTAAACTGTTTGTGTGTTAACAGACAGGCTCTGATACCACTTGTTAGGTCACACACATTGTAGAGGGGGTGAATACAGTGTATAATACAATCAAATCGAACTTTTATAACTTAAGTAACAGAAAACAAACTTTATTGAAACAATAAACTCTGTTACAGTATGGAACTGTTACCTCTCAGTGATGAACAAATATCACGAGAGCTGCTAGGGTTACAATGAATAATCTTCTCGAATATGATAACACTTTTAGTGTAAACCCTATGTCTGTGTTTATATACTACACAGTTACAAGATAATCGCTAATTGATATGGAATATAATTCTGCTTCCTAAAATATATCAATCAGATATCTTTTCTTCCAAGTATTCTATTCTTCATAGAATTCCTTCTTCATGCATATCTCTTCTTATGTTTGTCTCGATCTTCTTTCCTTTAATCAGTTGTTGTCCTTATCTGAACGTCCTTCAGTACTTAAGTTCTGATATCCATCTTCTGATGATTATCTCCTGATAATATAAGTACTGATATCCTTAAGTCCTGACTTCCAGTAAGTACTGATTTATCATGTTTAAGTAAGATCTGAAAACTAAACATAAATCATATTAGCCATGACATTATCAAATATATCTAACATCCATTAACTGATTTCTAATCCAAAGCACTTGAGCACAACAACTTCCTGCAGCTATGTATTCAGCCTCAGCTGTAGAAGTTGATACAGACTGTTGTTTCTTGTTGTGCCAGGATACACGTCTTTGTCCAAGAAATTGACAGCTTTTACTAGTACTCTTCCTGTCAATCCTGCATCCAGCAAAATCTGCATCTGTGTAACCAACAGCTTCAAAACCAGTTCCCTTAGGATACCATAATCCAAAGTTTGGAGTTCCCTTCAAATATCTGAAAATCCTCTTTACGGCCATCGAATGTTGAGGTTTTCAAAGGCAAGGGCTTCGGCTTCATTATCATCAAGGCATTCTAAGCCTGGACACTTGTCATCATCAAAAGTCACATATGTGCTCTCTATAATCAATCTCCTTTTGATCAATCACATAGACTTTGTAGGCTATTCTTTCGAGTGAATATCCCAGAAAAATTGCTTCAAAGACTTTTGAGTTTAATTTTCCCATATATTCAGAGTTGTCTTTCAAAATGTAACACTTGCTTCCAAACATATGAGGATGCTTTACAGTAGGCTTTCTTTTAGACATGATTGAATAAAGTGATTTGCCTTGTGCCTTGTTAATGAGATATATGTTCTGAGTGTAACATGCAGTGTTAACTGCCTCTTCCCAGAAATTTGTTGGCAGCTTGACATCTTGCAGTATTGTCCTAACAGCTTCAACTAATGTTCTGTTCTTTCACTCAACTACTCCATTTTGTTGAGTTGTTCTAGAAGTTGAGAATTCTTGAAAAATGCCTTTGCCTTTACAGAATTCACTCAATGTTGCATTTCAGAATACAGTTCCATTGTCACTTCTCAATCTTTTCACACAATTGGAATCTTCTGCCTGTTTTTCTATCTTCTTGATGTGCTCAATTTTGATATGTGGAGTTTCATCTTTAGAGTGCATAAACTCTACCCAAGTGTATCTTGAGAAATCATCCACCATCACAAGTGCATATTTGTTCCTTGAAATTGATAAACATTTACTGGCCCAAACAAGTCCATATGAATTAGTTGCAAAGGAGTTCTTATAGAATTCATAGTTTTTGACTTATGACTTGATATTTTCATTTTTCCTTTCTGACAAGCTTCACAAACTTCAACTTAAGCAAACTTCAGTTTAGGCATGTCTCTTACCAACTCCTTTTTGACCAAGATATTAATTGCCTTGAAATTCAAGTGAGACAGCTTTTTATGCCATAGCTTGCTTTGTTCTTCTGATGCCTTGGTGTAGAAGCAACAAACACCATCCTTATTTATTGAGTCAAAATCTGCAACAAACAAACTTCCTTTCCTTGCTCCTTTCAGAGCAACTTCACCAGTTTTCTTGCTGATAAAAGTGCATTCTTCTTTGTTGAATAAAACTTCAAAGCCTTTGTCTGCAAATTAGCTAACACTGAGAAGAATCACTTCAAGACCAGCTACCAGTGCTACATCATCAATGACAATATTTTTAGAAACAATCTTTCCATATCCCATTGTGAATCCTTTGTTGTTGTCTCCAAAGGTCACTAAAGGGCCAGCCTTCTCCTCAAATTGTGATAGCAGAGCTTTATCACCTGTCATATACCAGGAACATCCACTGTCTATGATCTAGATGACTTTTTTCACTTTGTCATGCACACAACGAGTTTTAAGTGTGTTTAGCAACCCAAGCAGTGTTGGGTAAAGTTTTCTTGTTAACTGATTTAGCAGAAGTAGAATGACTAGTTTCAGATAAAATAGAGTTCATTGATTGTTGAGCATTTTCCCTTTCTTTTGTAGATCCAATTATTGTTTCCTTGAGGTCTACTCTCATTTTGTGGCAACTCTTCATTACTTTCAAGTTGCAAGGAATGCAGTCAAACTTGTCACAGAAGGAGTAGGGATCACTTGCATTTACTTCATTGTATTTGCAGGCTCCTTCAGTTGGCTTGCTAACTGCTTTTCTATAAAGGTGAGTTAGGTGATTCACAGAGCCATATTTTTCACATTTCTTTCTTGGAGCATCTGCAACATAAGCAAAATTGTTGCTTTTGTTTATCCCTATTTTACCATTTTTATTTTTCTTTTTCTTTCTTGCATCTTCAGTTTTGGTTTCTTTAACAGGTGTCGTGGAACTTTGTTTGTCCATGAGCTTCTCTTCAGTATTGGAAGACTGAGTTGATTCTTTAGTTTTCTTCTCTTTGTCCTCATCAGCAATTTATTGCTTGATAATCAGTTCTTCTTCACTGAAGTTGACTTCACATGCTTTGAATATAGGTGCATTAACCTCTTTCAAAAAAGTTGGAGCATTTTCAGTTTTCTTTGTTTTCCCTTTATCACCTACAGTCTTCTGTTTGTCATTCATAGCATCATAGTCAAGGCCAATAGAAATGTATTTCTGAAAGATTTTATCTTCACTTTATTCTTTTCCAGCTTCTCCCTTAGCACTGCTTTAATTTCATTTGCACACTTGAGCTTGTTCTTTAGATATGCATTTTCTTGTTTTAAAGCTTCAAGCTCCACCAACAATAATTCAGTTTCTTGCTTCTCACTTTTAAGCTTCTCATGTATCTTTGTTAATCTGCTAACTTCTTCATTAGCAGCAACCATGCTTGTGTGGATGCGAAACATTTATGTGCTCATCTTTTCAACAGTTTCCTTATATTGATTCACATTTAAATCAATGGTGGTAAGAGTTGGTATCGGTGCTTTTGATGAGGATGATTCACCTTGCTGCAAAGCCATTAGAGCATAGTTTCTAACTTCCTCATCTTCATCATTATCTGAATCATCCCAACTCTTTCCCTCTGCAATGTAAGCTTTGCTTTGCTGCTTTTTTCAGAAGAACTTCATACTTTGCTTCCAGTTCAAGACAAGCTTTGTCTTTCTTTTCCTTCTTGGGTTTCCTGCATTCTGTAGCAAAGTGGCCTAGTTCATCTGTTAGGAATATATGTGCATTAGTTTGATGATATGTTTAACAAAACACTTAAGTAGAAATTTAGTGTCTGTAGCCTCAACGGATAAGACCACTTTGGCTATCCGTTGATGGTGTAGCTTTACTTAGAAATAAGTCTAGTATTGTAGCATATTTCAGTCTCTGTATTTAAAATTGTAATTCTTAGAAGTTGAGAGAAACTATGAGTCATGTTGACTACTAGATGATATGCAGATAGGAAGGCCAATTGTAAATATTTCATGCCTTGTAATTTTGTATAAATGAAGTGGTATCAACGGATGACTTAAAAGACCTTCAACGGATGAGAAGCTAAGCTTCAACGGATGTCTCTAAAGCTTCAACGGATAACATCCTTCAACGGATGAGAGCATCAACGGATGAAAGCTTCAACGGATAACATCCTTCAACGGATGAAGTCATCAACGGATGAAAGCTTCAACGGATGTTCTGCTAATCAGCCGTTGATAAGTGGTAGTTGTACCTACAAGCAGAGGCACGTGGGTTGACAGAGAAAACTGAGATGTGGTAGCCGAATTTCAGGATCAACAGAAAAAGCAGCCGTTCTTCTTTTGTACAAAGTTGCAATAGTCAACAAAGTACTTGAGTGAACAGGAAAAGAAGCAAGTGAAGAACTTATTTTACTATTGTAATTTTATATTGTTTTTCACTTGTACACTTGGTAATATATATGAACCAAGAAGAAGCTAGTAATTAGAGAGATTTTTCCAGAGCTGTTAAGAAATATCTTGAGAGAAAATTCATCTAGTTTGTACTAGGATGCAGCTGTGATCAACATTGTTGAACACAGATTTTCTAATATACCATCTCTGGTGGAACAACAAATCCACCAGAAAAGTTTTTAAGGTCTGTTGTGTTCTTTACATTTGTGCTTGAATATATATCTGTCTGTATTAGCTTAAAGCAATTCACACACTTGTTCTTCTTGAACACACAACTTTATAAACTGCTCAAAACTTGAAAAAGTTTTGAGATTTACATTCAACCCCCCTTCTGTAAATCTCATTGTTAGTCTTCTAGGAATAACAATTGGTATCAGAGCAGGCTCTTGACACACAAAGAGTTTAAAGATCTTGGAATCTAACAAAGATGAGTAAGAAGGATATTGGAGTGAAGATCCCAGTTCTTGACAAAGACAGTTATCACCACTGGAAGGTGAAAATGCACCTTCATCTACTCTCCCAAGATGAAGGTTATGTAAACTGCATTGAGAATGGTCCTCACATTCCCCACAAAGTAGCCACAGTTGCTACGGCCACAATTGCTGTTGGTCAATCCATTCCAAAACCCAGAGCAGAATGGACAATGGAAGACACAGAAGAAGTCCACAAGGATAAGAAGGCTATGAACATTTTGTTTAATGGTCTTGACAAGGATATGTTTGATAATGTGATAAATTGTTCAACTGCCAAAGAGGTTTGGGACACAGTTCAGCTGCTGTGTGAAGGTACAGAACAAGTAAGAGAGAACAAAATGCAGCTTCTCATTCAACAGTATGAGCACTTTCATTTTGAAGAAAATGAATCTTTAAATGACACATTCAATAGATTCCAAAAACTGTTGAATGGACTGAAGCTGTATGGTAGAGTGTACCAGGTGAAGGATTCAAATCTTAAATTTTTGAGATCCTTACCAAAGGAATGGAAACCCATGACTGTTTCCTTAAGAAACTCTCAAGATTATAAGGACTTTACTCTTGAAAGATTATATGGAATCTTGAAGACTTATGAACTAGAGTTGGAACAGGATGAGGTATTGGAGAGGGGGAGAAAGAAAGGAGGTTCAGTTGCATTGGTAGCTGAAAATGAGAAAGAATGCAGAAAAGAAACTGTGAGATCTACATCAAGCTCCAAAGATGGTGTAAGAAATCCAGAATCAGACAAGGGTAAAGGGCAAGTTGCTGAAAATGAAGACAACTCCAGTCAAGATGACTCTGATGGTATTGATGAGCATCTTGCATTTCTGTCCAGGAGATTTGCAAAGATGAAGTTCAGGAAAAACACTAGAGCCACTAAACCCCATAAGAACATGGTGGACAAATCCAAGTTCAAGTGTTTTAATTGTGGTATGAGTGGACACTTTGCAAGTGAGTGCAGAAAGCCAACCTCTGAAAAGAAGAAATTTGAACAAGTAGATTACAAAAAGAAATATTTTGATCTGCTCAAACAGAAGGAAAGGGCTTTCATTACTCAAGAAAGAGACTGGGCAGCTGATGGAGAAGAAGAGGATGAAGACATGGAATATGTTAACTTGGCTCTCATGGCTGATTCTGAGGAGAATGAAGTTAGTTCATCAAGCAACCAGGTAATTACTACTGATATAACACAGCTTACTAAAGAAGAGTGCAATGATGCTTTTAATGACATGTCTACTGAACTGTATCATTTGCGTGTATCTCTTAAATCTCTTGCTAAAGAAAATAGTAGGATTAAAGAGAACAATCTGTTTTTAAGTAATAGAAATGCTGTGTTAGAAGATAAGTTAATTGACCTAGAAAAGACTAAGCTGCATTGTGTATCTGTTGAAAATGAACTAGCTGAATCTATTAAGAAAGTAGAAATACTTTCCAATCAATTAGAGAAAGAGCAAGAGGTGATTAAAGCCTGGAAAACATCTAGGGATGTAAGTGCTCAAATTGCCAAAGTCCAAGGAATTGAATCATTCTGTGAAACTGCCTGGGATAAAAATAAAAAGAAACTGGAATTAATTGATGGACTGTCAACGGATGTGGAATCAACGGATGATGAAAGTTATCCGTTGAAGGAAGAAAAGGAACATCCGTTGAAGGTTCCTCAATTAAAACAGGCAGATGTTTCTAAAAGAGAAAATCTAAAGAAACTCAACAAAAAGTTTGGTTCAACTTCAAAGAACTTTGTCAAAGAAGGAGCAAGCACATCCAAAGATGTCAGAAAGGTGAATGTAGGGCACATGACCTTAGAACAGTTAAACAATAGGCTCAAGATGGTTGAGGATAAAAAGGAATCCAAAAGGAAATCCAACAGAAATGGGAAGGTAGGAGTTAACAAACATAACAATTACACACCTGACAAGTATGCTCCTAGAAAAAGCTGTGTGCATTGTAGTAGTGTTAATCATCTATCTGCTAACTGTAAATCTATTAAGAAATCTCCCATAACTGTACCCTCTTCCATGCCTAACATGTCTGTATCACCTCTACATGCTCTGCCTGTTATGTCTCAACAAAATCCTTATGCACATTTTGCAAACATGCCATATTTTAACAATTCTTATCTTGCTGCATTCAGTATGCCTCAATTGCCATACAATATGCCAATGTGGAATAACATGTATGCACAATCCATGCCTAATAATACTATAAATGTGCTGGATAATGTTGTGACTAACCCTACACCTCAACCAACCACATCTAAGACCAAGGTTGACTCAAACTCACCTAAGTCTAAAGATGCAGGAGGAATGAAGTCTAGGAGAAAGGCTAACAAGAATGGACCCAAGGAAACTTGGGTACCAAAATCAAATTGATTGATTTTGTGGTGTGCAGGAAAATAGAAGAAATCTATGGTACTTGGACAGTGGCTGTTCAAGACACATGACTGGAGATTTCTCCCTGCTCACAGAGTTTAAAGAGAGAGCTGGCCCCAGCATAACCTTTGGAGATGACAGCAAAGGGTTTACTATGGGATATGGCTTGATTTCAACAAGGAATGTCATCATTGAAGAAGTTGCATTAGTTGATGGTCTCAAGCACAACTTACTGAGTATCAGTCAACTATGTGATAGAGGGAATACAGTTTCCTTCAATTCTGAAGCCTGTGTTGTCACTAGTAAGAAAGACAACAAAGTGGTTCTAACTGGAGTTAGAAAAGGAAATGTGTACTTAGCTGACTTCAACTCTACAGATGCAGAATCTATTACTTGTCTTTTCAGCAAAGCAAGTTCAGTTGAGAGTTGGCTATGGCACAAGAAGCTATCCCATTTGAATTTCAAGACAATGAATGATCTAGTCAAAAAGGACTTAGTAAGAGGAATTCCTCTTGTTGAATTCTCAAGGGATGGTCTGTGTGATGCTTGTCAGAAAGGCAAACAAAGGAAAGCATCATTTCAGAAGAAGCTTGAAACAACAATTGATGAACCATTACAGCTGTTACATATGGATTTGTTTGGACCAGTCAATGTATTGTCAATAGCAAGAAAAAGATATTGTTTAGTGATTGTAGATGATTTCTCAAAGTTCACATGGGTCTGTTTTCTTGGATCAAAGGATGAAGCAAGTGAAATCATTATCAATCACATCAGGCAAGTCAATAATCATCCTGACTTAAAAGTAAGAAACATCAGGAGTGACAATGGAACTGAATTCAAGAATTTGACATTAAGGCTGTTCTGTGAAGAAAATGGAATCATGCATGAGTTCTCAGCTCCAAGAACACCTCAGCAAAATGGGGTAGTTGAAAGAAAGAACAGATCTTTAATTGAGGCTGCTAGAACAATGCTTGAAGAATCAAAGTTACCAACATATTTTTGGGCTGAAGCTGTTAATTGTGCCTGTTTCACTCAAAATATTTCTCTGATCAATCAAGCTAAAGGCATGACTCCTTATCAGTTGTTCAAGAAAAGAAAACCAACTCTAAACTTTCTTCATGTCTTTGGATGTAAATGTTTTATACTAAGGAATCAATCTGACCATAAAGGGAAGTTTGATGCAAAGGCTGATGAAGGAATATTTGTTGGTTATTCAGCTGGAAAATCTTATAGGGTCTACAATCTAAGAACCAACATTGTTATGGAATCTGTGCATGTTGTGTTTGATGATAAAAAGATTGATGGACTAACAGATGAGGAACATTATGAGAGACTCAAATTTGACAATATTGAAATATATTGTGATGATAGTGAAGAAGAGATTGATGGAGACGACACTTCAAAAGGAATACAAAATTTGCTCCTGGATAATGCACAAAATTCAGCATCCGTTGAAAGACATTGTGCATCATCCGTTGAAGTACTTAATGAAACATCCGTTGATCATAGCTCATCAACTGATAATCAATTTACATCATTAATTGATGGAACTCCAAGTTCCCTGCAAAGGACCAACAACTCAGGGGGAGTTTCAACTAATCAAAACTCCATCTCACATCATGACAATACTGAGATCACCTCATCTAGAGCTCATCTTCCACCTCAAAGGAAATGGACCAAGAATCATCCCTTTGAACTGATCATTGGTGATGCATCATCTAAAGTGCAAACAAGAAGAGCTACTCAAGATGAATGTCTGTATAGTAGTTTTCTATCTCAGGAGGAACCTAAGAAAGTGGAAGAAGCCTTATTGGATCCAGATTGGATATTAGCTATGCAGGAAGAGCTAAACCAATTTGAGAGAAACCAAGTTTGGAAGCTGGTACCCAAACCAAAGAACAAGAGTCCTATTGATACAAAATGGGTATTCAGAAATAAGATGGATGAAAATGGCATTATCATAAGGAATAAAGCCAGATTGGTTGCTAAAGGCTATTCTCAGCAAGAGGGAATAGATTTTGATGAGACATATGCTCCTGTTGCAAGACTTGAAGCTATCAGAATCTTTCTAGCCTATGCAGCCCATGCCAATTTCAAAGTCTATCAAATGGATGTCAAGAGTGCATTTCTAAATGGGAAATTAGAGGAAGAAGTCTATGTAAGTCAACCTCCAGGATTTGAAGATCCAAATTTTCCAGACTATGTGTATTATCTGTTGAAAGCACTCTATGGACTGAAGCAAGCACCTAGAGCCTGGTATGAAACATTATCAAAATTTCTTTTGGAGAATCACTTCACTAGAGGTACTGTTGATAAAACTCTCTTCTTTAGAAATGTTAATGGCTCTAGTATACTTGTTCAAATTTATGTAGATGACATAATATTTGGTTCTAAAGATAATAATCTTTGTAAGAAGTTTGCTAAGCTAATGCAAAGTAATTATGAAATGAGCCTAATGGGAGAACTAACCTATTTTCTTGGTTTACAAATTAAACAAGTTAGTAATGGAATTTTCATTAGTCAAACTAAATATATTCATGATCTTTTAAAGAAGTTTGACTTAATGGAATGTTCATCTGCAAAAACTCCCATGGCCACTGCCACCAAACTTGAATTAAATAAGACTGAAAGGTCTGTGGACATTACAAGTTATAGAGGCATGGTTGGTTCACTTTTATATTTAACTGCTAGCAGACCAGATATAATGTTTGCTACATGTCTGTGTGCGAGATTTCAAGCTGATCCTAGGGAGTCTCACTTAATTGCTATCAAGAGAATTTTCAGATATCTCAAGGGTACACCAAATTTAGGAATTTGGTATCCTAGAGAATCTGGCTTTGATCTAATTGGTTATTCAGATGCAGACTATGCAGGTTGCAAAATAGACAGGAAAAGTACAACAGGCTCCTGTCAATTCCTGGGAAACAAGCTTGTATCATGGTTTAGCAAAAAGCAAAATTCAGTCTCTACTTCTACAGCTGAGGCTGAATACATTGCTGCTGGAAGTTGCTGTTCTCAAATGTTATGGATGAGGAATCAACTCCTTGATTATGGACTTCATGTTGATAGAATACCTATCTTTTGTGACAACACAAGTGCCATAGCCATAACAGAGAATCCTGTGCAGCACTCAAGGACCAAGCACATTGATATTAAGTACCACTTCATCAGGGAGCATGTCATGAATGGTACAGTAGAACTACATTTTGTTCCAAGTGAACAACAAATTGCTGACATATTTACCAAGCCACTTGATGAATCAACATTCACAAGATTGGTAAGTGAGCTAGGTATGCTTAATTACTCTTAAAATTCATGTCTTCTTTGCAATTTGATGTGGAGCCTGAAATATATTAGTTGCTAGAACAAATTTGACTTTTAACAAAGTTTATTCCATCAACGGATGTTCCCTATCCGTTGAAAGTCAAAATTGCTCTATCAACGGATATTCATTATCCGTTGAAAGACAAGTATATCTCTGGAACTTTTATCCGTCAACGGATAAAGCTGAAGTACCTTTCAACGGATGACAATTTACATTATCCGTTGAAATGTCACATCAGACGTTTGAGGTGTTTCACAGCCGTTGATTCTATTTTCTTAACCGTTGATACCATACATACATCTGTATGTATTGGTTTTAAAGGTAGTTATTAGAATACTTACAGTTTATTCTTAAACGGCTGAAATTCACTAACACCTATTTATTGATTAATCCTTTATTTATTTTTTTTTAAAGCATATAAGCCCTTCTGATTGTTCATTATTACTTTACGCTTTCTTAGAATTTCAAGCATTTACCATTTTCTCTCTGCAAAACCCTCAAGTTATTCTCTGCAATTTCTACTCACAACAATGGCACCAGTCGTGAAGATTATGTCTCAATCTGGGTTCATCTACGAGAAGAATAATTTCATAGCTCTGGTAGAGAAGAATGAAGCCCACTCAGATTATCACAAAATGATGGACTTCATCAAAAACTGTAAACTTAGCTATGCAATGCTGGAAGCCCCAACGATTTTCTGTGAAGTAGTTGAGGAGATTTGGACAACTGCTGAGTTCAACTCCATGGATATGACTATCTCCTTCACTCTCAAAGGTAAAAATCACTGTATAAACTGTGATGACTTACAAGCATGTTTTAAATTACCTGAGAACAATGCCATGACACCACACACTGATAGTGATGTATCCAGCATGTTAGATTCCATAGGTTACTCTCTTAACTCTGCTAATTTAGGGGGTATTAGACGAAAAGGCCTTAGGAAAGAATGGAGTTTTCTTGGGGATGCCTTCATAAAGGTTTTCTCTGGGAAAATTAGTAATTTTGATGCCATAACTTCATCTCTTGTTAACATGTTCTATATGCTTGTTTCTGATAGGTACTTTAACTTTAGCAACTATGTGATGCTAGAATTAGGTACTAGATTAGGTAACAAAGCTAATAGACCTAATAACATCTATTATGCTAGATTCTTTATGTTATTGGCTAACCATGTTGCTGAAGGTTTAGTCATAATCAATGAGAATAATAAACTCAAGTGCTGGGCACAAGAGAAAAGAGTTCTTGCAGACTTGAAGAGAATGGATCTTAACAGCAGTGTGCAATTGGTATATTTACCAATCATGAATGCACCCCAGGTAGGTGAGGTAATTGCTTCTACAACTCCTACTTCTTCCAACCCCTCTATTTCTTTATCTTCTAGTGTGGCCATGAAATCTGTGTCAATGCCCCAACAGATTTCTACCAAAGTCACCAAATCCAAACTTTCAAAATCCAAGACAAAGAAAACCACCTCTGTTGTTTCTCAAAAGACAACAGTTGTAACAACAACCATTAACCCTGAGGGAAGTGATCAGGGTGTGAGTGGTGAGGGGAGGGGTGAACATCAAAGAAACCCCCAGGATAAGGAAGGAGAGTTGAGTGCTTCCCAAGCTAGCCAAGCCCCAGTTTCTCAAAAAGCTGTGGTGGTTGAAAAGGTCTCTAGCACATCCCTAGTAGCATCCTCCCAAAAGGATGTTACTATTGAAAAGAGTTCCCATCCAGGAACACAGAACAAAAGAGGGAGGGACACTAAAGCCAAACACTCACCTACAAAAGCCTTTATTAGAAGAAAGAAGGCTAGAACCCAATCTTCTACACAGGGTGCACACACTGCACAGAAACATCCATCTGTCTCTGTGCCTTCTCAAACTCAGTTTGATGTGACTCCAATAAATGTGGAGTCACAGCCCCATTCTCTCACAATAACTACACATCAATCACCAAATACTTCTTCACCATCTCTGGATGTGGATATGCTATTCCCATCAATTCCTGATTCTCCCTCTTTACAACTCAGGGAGAAGCCCCACTCAAATACAGGTGATCATCATCTTTTAGATGATTTGTTGGATCACCCGCAAATTCTTTCAGATATAATTGAAGGATCTGTATCAACACATATCAAATCAATCTATACAGATTCAACAGTTATATCACTTTCAATTTCATCTTCTTTTCCTTCTTCAATGGATATCACTCATCCGTTGACAAGTGGTTGCTCTTCAACGGATAAGCTTCACAGCAGTTATCCGTTGATAACAACAGTTTCAACTTCAACGGATATTCCACATCCGTTGATAGTCTCTACACACATAACTGAAATGATTCCAAGTGTAGAAGACATGAATACTGTGCAATCACTTTTAGGATTGAGGGCAGGGAGTGAAAATTTGAGTGAGAGGCTGGGTTGCTCCCAGGCAAAAGGAGAGATTGAGAGCACAAAAATGCATGCTATTTCTTCCAGCATGGCAAAAGTCAGTGAGTGGAGTACCACCTTAGAAGGTGAAGGTGAGGGAGTGAGATGTGTGAGCCAGGGGGAGCCCCTGATGCAAGAACATAGAGAAAAAGAGAGAAAAGCAGGTACAGTTGATACAAGGGTGGAACCAGCCATTGCTCATGAGTCAATGATTGTGGATGATGCTGAAAAGGAAAGACAATTTCAGCAACATTACAAAGCTGTAATTGATAACATTTCCTTGGATGCTGACACTTTTACTCATCCTGTGACAGCCTATCAACTGTTGGCTGCTCAGGGCAATGAGGAGGCAGAGAGGACACTACATCTAGTGCACTCAACAGAATCTCTTCAAAGGGATAAAGCTGCTATTAACAGGATGCCTTCTACAGCTGGTGAGCCATCTGAGGAATTTGGAGTAAATTCTGATGATGATGACTCTATTTCTTCTGATGGAAGCATGAACATAGGGGGAGATGAAGACCCTAGTTCCATTCCTAATCTACCTGAATGGGCCCTGACTAAGGAGCATAGAACAGGTGAATTCAATGTCCACCTGGTCAAACAAATCATCACTATTCAACAGGCCATTCAGAACACTTCAAATGCAAATATCAAGGCTATCCTCCAAGCTCACCTGGACTCACTGCATCTCATGAAGTTGCAGAAAGTAAAGCAAGATATGAGTCTAAATGATCTCAGGAAAGATATTGCTGACTTGAAATCCTTCACTTCAGAAAAATTGGATTCAGTCATGCCCTATGGTACTTTGCAGGACTTGGTTTCGAGATTGAAAAAGGAATCAGTTACTGAACAAAGGCTGGCCAAGTTGGAAGACAGAGTTCAAGGAATTGAAGATTCTGTGGCCACCCTTCTTCTCAACCAACAATCTCAAACCAATCTCCTAATGCAGCTGGCAAAAGCACAAGGCTTGACCCCTCTCCTTGATGATAACAAAAAGGGGGAGAATAAAAGGGAAGGGGAAGGAGAGCCCTCTACAAAGATTCAGATATCTAAAGTGCTAGTTCCTGCCATCACTACCTCTCCAATCATTCAAATCAAGGGAAAATCTGATGGAATTGATTTGATTCAGCTAGCAGCAGCTGAAATACAAATGAAAGAACAATGGAGGAGAATTGATGAAAGGTTGCAATTGGTGTTTGGTTCTACACAAAACAAATCAACATCTGTGAAATTTAGCACAAAGATTGAACCAATCAACATGGAGCTCATGCCAGTAGGGAGTCTTAAGGATGGAGAAGCTTCTTCCAAAGAGCTACAAGCTATAATCCTCAAGCCCAATGAAAGATCCAATAAGGACTCAACAAAGAATCCTTTAAAAGAAGTGGACTTTCCTCCTTCAAAAGATGATGAGAACAAGATCTTAGGCAGGAGTATTGCCTATCTCAAAAAGTCCATGGATGAGGCTGTAAGGAGAAATAGAGCTATTATCATTAGAGAGGGAAAGAGCATATGTGTGATGCAAGGACATCCCAAATTCTCAATAGCTAAGAAAGAAGAAGCCAAGCAATTAAAGGCTGACAAAAGAGCACAAGCAAAGCTTGAAAAACAGCTAAAGTCAAGCCAAGTTGAAGAAATGAAAGGAATTGAAGTCAGGGGTGAAGAAAAGATTGCTAACTTAGATGAGGTTCTTGGGAGCATATTTGGTGAAAATATGGAGGAAAGAGAGGAATGGCAGAAGGGAAACAGAAGAAAGGCCAAGGCACACAGAAGGAGTGAAGATAACCCTGAAGATACCAAATCTACATCTAAACCACTACCTTCCATACCTGAACCTTTTGTTACTGATCCCTCTATAAATATCCATGGTGAACCAATCATTCCAAAAGAGGAACCTATTGATTGGGACAACATCACATTGCCTACCTTTCTAACCACTCTTCCACCACCAAAGAAACAGAAAAGAAAACCAAAATCTACACCTCCCACAACCTCTAAGAAATTCACTCAAAAACAAAAACCTAAACCTAAGTCACCCATTTCTAAAGATGATTATGTTCACATCTGTGACATAAAAGAAATTTCAGACATTGAACTCTATCTGGATGAGCTGGAGGATGTAAGGGGAATAGCTGCCTACAGACAGTTACCAGAAAGATTAGTGTTCAGATATAAAGGAGCTGGGGAAAGAACATGGCCTCTCCACAGGATTCTAAATGAAGGCTACTCTACCTTGATCAGAGTCTTTTCAGCCATCAAAAAGGATTCTGGCTTTACCAGAACAGCCAAGACTGAAATTCTCAACAAGATTGCCAACATAAGGAAGACTTGGAGGGAACCAAATGCTTTGCCCAGAACCTTACTCATACAAGAAAGGGGAACTAAAATTCACAAATCACCTCATTGGTTGATGGAATTTAGAGATGACAAAGGAGTCAGAAGATTTTTCAGACTTGAAGACCAACTCAAGATTGCCAGCAATGAAACTCTCAAGGAAATGCAATCTAAGTTGGATATCAGTGATGAAGATGAAGCTGAATTCTTCAGAAAACTCCAACTCCAAATTGAGGGAAATGACAAAGGGCTAGGAAAGAAAACCAGGGAACAAAGAAGAAAATGATGTTTTGCTCAGGCTAGAGGAGCACCCTTGGAAATACTGTAAATCTTCAATTACCTCCTAGTACATACACTTTTGCAGCACTTTTTATATTTCTACTTAGTTTCAATTCAAATATTTGTTAAGTGTTTTGTTATCATCAAGTTAACTCTGAATTTATGCCTACAGTTCTTATAGACATAAATAGGGGGAGATTGTTAGGAATATATGTGCATTAGTTTGATGATATGTTTAACAAAACACTTAAGTAGAAATTTAGTGTCTGTAGCCTCAACGGATAAGACCACTTTGGCTATCCGTTGATGGTGTAGCTTTACTTAGAAATAAGTCTAGTATTGTAGCATATTTCAGTCTCTGTATTTAAAATTGTAATTCTTAGAAGTTGAGAGAAACTATGAGTCATGTTGACTACTAGATGATATGCAGATAGGAAGGCCAATTGTAAATATTTCATGCCTTGTAATTTTGTATAAATGAAGTGGTATCAACGGATGACTTAAAAGACCTTCAACGGATGAGAAGCTAAGCTTCAACGGATGTCTCTAAAGCTTCAACGGATAACATCCTTCAACGGATGAGAGCATCAACGGATGAAAGCTTCAACGGATAACATCCTTCAACGGATGAAGTCATCAACGGATGAAAGCTTCAACGGATGTTCTGCTAATCAGCCGTTGATAAGTGGTAGTTGTACCTACAAGCAGAGGCACGTGGGTTGACAGAGAAAACTGAGATGTGGTAGCCGAATTTCAGGATCAACAGAAAAAGCAGCCGTTCTTCTTTTGTACAAAGTTGCAATAGTCAACAAAGTACTTGAGTGAACAGGAAAAGAAGCAAGTGAAGAACTTATTTTACTATTGTAATTTTATATTGTTTTTCACTTGTACACTTGGTAATATATATGAACCAAGAAGAAGCTAGTAATTAGAGAGATTTTTCCAGAGCTGTTAAGAAATATCTTGAGAGAAAATTCATCTAGTTTGTACTAGGATGCAGCTGTGATCAACATTGTTGAACACAGATTTTCTAATATACCATCTCTGGTGGAACAACAAATCCACCAGAAAAGTTTTTAAGGTCTGTTGTGTTCTTTACATTTGTGCTTGAATATATATCTGTCTGTATTAGCTTAAAGCAATTCACACACTTGTTCTTCTTGAACACACAACTTTATAAACTGCTCAAAACTTGAAAAAGTTTTGAGATTTACATTCAACCCCCCTTCTGTAAATCTCATTGTTAGTCTTCTAGGAATAACATCATCACAATTGAAGCACCTTATATTAGATATGTCAACAGATCCAGTTTTGTAGCCATTCTTACTATCAGAATTGTACTTCCCTTTTTCTTTCCATCTGTTGTCTTTGTTGAAAGATTGTCCTTTACTCTTGAATTATCTTGGCTTCTTTACTCTAATATTAGAGAATTTTCTAGCCAAATAGGCCATTGACTGATCTAGTTCATCCAGTTCTTCAAGAGTGTAGAACATATCTTTTTCCAATTCCAGAATGACTTGTTCCTGTGAATCATTTGTTCTTTGCTCACTTGTTGAGGCAACTGGAATTTGAGATCTTGGCTCATCAGTAGATGTTTGGATTTCATTGACAATTAAAGCACTTGAGCCATCTACAACATGTCCTTGTCCAGATCTCAATGATTTTCTCTGAATCATTTCAAGTTCATATGTTTTAAGAATTCCATACAGAACTTCCAGTGTTATTCTACTCAAGTCTCTCCCTTCCCTGATTGCTGAGATTTTCTTTTCCAAATGATCAGGGAGAGTAAGCAAGAACTTTAGGTTCACTTCTTCAGCTTCATAATATTTGTCATGAAGCTGCAAATCATTTATCAGCTTGTTAAACCTTTCCAACATCAGTAATACTTTCATTTGGTTTGGCCATGAAACCCTCATACTGTGAAATCAGTATCCTTATCTGATTTGATCTAACTTCCTCAGTTCCCTCACAGAGTATCTCAATTTTTTCCCATATTTGCTTGGCAGTGACACAGTTGACAATGTTGTTGTACATCACATTGTCAAGTTACTCAATCAATATTAATTGCAAGCTACTATCCAGGGAAACTTTCTCTTTTTCAGGCTCAGTATACTCAGAAGGATATTTTGGAGGATAATGAGCTGGGATAACCATGTCTCCATCTGTAAATTTCTCAACTCTAACCACAGGAGTGAAGGGCCAATTCTTGAGGATCTGAATGTAGAGTGGATTGGCCATCCTGATAAACAGCATCATTTTCTTTTTGTGAAGAGTGTAGTTAGCTTTGTCAAAGGTAGGAATTTTGATGCTACTGATTTTCTGTGTATTCATTTTTCCAAGATCTTGAATCTGTTTACTTTCATATTTTGCTCTGATACCACTTGTTAGGAAATGAATAACACACAGAGGGGGGTGAATGTGTTTTACTGTTTTTGGGCTTTTCTTGACTGTTTATGGTTGAACAAAGTAAATTAAATCTTGTTGTAAAATGTGTTCATGCAGAAATTAAGCTTGTAGAAAATAAAGAACATAAATCTTCAAAACTCACTTAATTTTATATTAAAATTAAGAATGTTTTGCTACAAAATTTCTAGGCTCTTTGTTGATAAAGAGCTTAGCTTCTCCTTAAGAGTGTTATAAGAAATGTGATCTAAATTGTTACTTCTGACTGAAGGACCAGTGTTAACTTTATAATTCAGTTAACTGCTGGTTTATACAGTGTACAATAAGACATGCTATAAGCTTTTCTAAACTGTCACTTGTCATTTCTATTTATAGAAAAGTAGATCTTCCATTTATGGCTTAGCATATCTTTAGCATCCTGTGATAATTTTAATCTTCCTCTGTCAGTTAATCTTCACCATTGATCTTGCACATTCTTCAAGCTGCTTTTTGTAGACTTGTCAATCTGGCTGTTTGGATTGTTTGTTGATTGTTAATCTTGAATATTGAACTGGTCTGTGATTTTGTACTTTGAGTATTTTACTCGAGATCTCCAATTAGGCATATAGAGATCTTGACATCTCGATAAATATAATGACTTATCGAGATCTCTAATGCTCTAGTGAATTTGACTTATAGAGGTCTCTGAGTTCTCGCATGAAACTTTAGCTTGTCGAGATCTCTCAGCATCATGTCTTCACTTTGTCTTATCGACAACTTAGAGTTCTCTAGTGAATTTTGACTTATAAATATCTATGAGTTCTCTAGTGGACTTTGTCTTATCGATAACTCAGTTTTCTCTAATGAATGTAGACTTGTCGATAACTCTGAGTTCTCTAGTGAAGAAATGACTTGTTGATATCTCCAATCTTCATGTCTTCTTGACTTGTCGATATCTCTCTAAGTTCACTAGTAGCTTTCCTGACTTCTCGATAACTCATTTGGAGTTCTCGAATGACTTCTCTATAACACTAAATCTGTGACTTGTAGAGATCTTGACTTCGAGTAATTTTATCCAAACAGATTTATTCAACTCCAAGCTTCTTCAAAATTCTTCTGAGGCATGATCTTCTTGATCTTCTTCCAGACAGAATCCTTAGGCTTGATACTGTTTCAGGAAAAAGACTCCAGTATGCTCCTTTGCATTTTTACAGACTTTAAAGTGTTACAAGTACAAATACAAACTAAGATAACAATACAACTTACGTAGGGTTGACAAAATTGTCTTAGTCTTGTTAAAGTACAGGCATGTCTTATACAACACGGATGAAATAGAAGAAGATTTTCCACTTTATTTTTAACAAACTAGAAAATGGGGGGGGGTAGTTGTTATACCATAAAATCGTCATGGATATTTTATCAGATCTTTAAGGAAATGGGTATGATCACCGCCGAGTAGGAGGACGGACGAGCTCCAAAGAACATGTCTTCAGAGCCTTGGGCGCTTCCAATAGGGCGCTCCCTTTACAGGGGACGCTTACAACAACTATAGGGCGCTCCATATATGGGAGTCACTTACGACAACTATTGACGATGAGAAGTTATGACGATGATTGGTGAAGTTATATATGAAGGTCTACAATGAACATTATAATGAAGGATTACGACGACCATGGTGGAGAAAGTTCGCGATGACCGCTACGACGACGGTACCACGACGGTCGCTATAGTAGAAGACGACGAACAAGTATCGATAAGGAGCCTATAAAAGATGAACTCAAGTCAAGAGAGAAGGAGTAAAACAATAAAGAAATGAAGAATGACCCGGGCTCCGTGGAAATGTCCCGGGACCCTTATAGGGCGCGCCCCATGCTATATGACCGTACGGGGTGGCCGCTTCGCAACACAAGTGAGATGACAAGGAAGAATTAGCGAATAGGTTGCTCCAACAACTAAACTAGAAAGTGAACAAAGCATAGGAATCATACAAGGAAGGAAGAGGAGCCCCCGGAGGACCTCTCCATGCATGGGGAGGATTTCGGAGGACTCCAACACTTCACAAGGCACGCCTCGTGAAGGAAACGGGCCCTGCGGGAGCCCTTCATCCCGAAAAATATGTCGAAGGTGTCGTTCTATAGTCATGCGGGTTATCCACGTAGGGGAACGATCGTAAACATATAATGTGTGCTTTGGGAGCCCCGTCTCCGTATTCGACGGGTTATCCTTGACGGGAGACTTTGGGGTTATCTCGCACTTTGCACTTCTATGCTTGGGATCACTTGTCCTGTAGTCTGGTGGTTTATCCTCATCGAGGACAAGGATGTGCTTTGGCATTTGCGGTAAGTCATGGCTATACCTGCGATTACGACCGACGGGAGTAGCGGTAGCGGATGGGGATATCCTTCGGCCGGGGAGTTTTCTTGTCCGCGAAATCCCGAAGTCGTAACTGAGCCTTGGGACTTTGTGAATAGACCGCATCATCGGGCACTCCTAAAGCAAATCATTGTTCGAGTTATGATAGGAAGTTGGTTCGACAATTCCTATTGGGCCACAAAATGAGAAGTCAAGTCCACCTACGTTTCTTGTTCTCCAAGAACTAAGTAGGGCTTGATCCTCTATAAAAGGAGGTACGTAGTCACATTGTAGGGGATTGGAAGCGAGAGCTCTATACGCCATCACCAAGCACCCTTGCGATCTCAGCCTCCGATTCATCAGAATCACCACACTCCGACGATTTTCACGGTGAAGGACCACCACCGTTGCAGATCTTGATTCTGACCACGAACCACAAATCTTTGTTAACCAAATTCCTCCGTTAACGATATTTTTTCAAATTTGAAATTTAGGCCATGAAATCTCAGCCACCGGGGCTTTGTAATTTACTAAAATTTGTTTGATATTTATGCACTTCTTTTTTTTACTTATCACTTGTAATATTTATGCACTTCTTTAGTTATTATTAGCCAAATCATACTTAGATTTAATAATGTGGTAGTCTATAGTTTTGGTACTAACACTTAATTATCTATAGATGCATTATGAACTGTTAGCGCCCCCCTCATGGGGTCAGACAGTCTGTTACAAACATTATTCAGATAGGACTCTGATGTGCTGTAGTTGCTTCAGATTCAAGGTTTGTTGTACAGATTGTCCGCCACACCAGAAAAATATTCGGATTTTCTTCCGGTATTACTAGTACATATTAAGAGATTAAACTTCACTTGAGCTGTGCAGTTAGTAGACACAAAAATGAGATATATCAACCTCAGTGATGGACGAAAACTCTGTTTGGAGTGTCGCTGGCTGCACATCAATAATGGATACTGAGACATGAATTCCCCTTCTTCAAGAAGTCTATAAATTCTTCGAAGAATTAAACATGAAGATCAACGAGGATATTCCAATTTTCTTGGTTGATGAACATGAGATTACCAAAATTTATGATTCATTAGGAGGAAAGGTGTGTACATATTGTAGCATGTTTGATCTTGCAGAGATTACATATTGGTGGTTGAACTTTATTCAATTTTACACTTTAATGGCCAGAGTTAAAAATTGCAAAATATTGGCCAAATATTGCGTATTTGCTTCAAGATGGGGGCTAAGGATCACTTTTCTTGGAAAAATATTTTCAGAAAAGTGGCCCTCTATCACCTTTAGAAGTGTAAAATTAATGTATGGCCAATATATTGCAAAATTCTAACTTCGATAACCAAAGCGCTAAACTTGATAAAGTTCAGTCAAGCCACCACTTTGTAATTTAATCTTGGATCTTATAGCTTTGTATTATTCTTTAGTCTATTACTATCGTGATAGGAAGTGCTTAAGAACCTACTAGGTGCGGCCACATATACAATAGGATTTTTTTAGAGAGTGTAAGGATTTCATTGACTCTCTTCTTTTATTCTTCTTTTGTTCGAATTCTCATTTTCTGCAAACATTCAGGTTGTAAGGTCATATTGGAGAAGGAAAAACATTCATGTAGTGAAAGAGGTGAAAGTGGTGCGAGACATAAAAAGTAATCGCGAGGTGACATCCTTGTTGCTAGTGTATGGTTTTCCCAGGTAAAGAACTTCTTACTTATCCGAAAATGGTTTAAATAGCTTTATGTTCTAACTAGGTCTTTAAAATGCCTGAACAGGTCAAATTTATGAACCAAGTAATTTCCGGGCACTTCATTTATAGATCTCTCTCTTTTATTTGATCATTAAAGAAATAATGACTTCAACTATGCGAGGTTCAGACATGCTTAACTAATGTTAGATCTAAAATTGCACTTTATCCATTAAGTTCACTGCTTCAGAAAAATTACAAGCTTGAACAAAACAGAGGCAGCAAAAACTAGCTAAAACTTAGAAATATAGTTCACTCTTAAATATTTATGTGTTGATGCCAATTTTCTTCACGGACGAGACATTAAAGTAAGATCTATAATCAGGTATTCGTACAGAGCTATAAAAATTAGGGGGATTAGTAATTTTAGGAAAAGATTAGGGTTTTTGTGAATTTTAAAAAGATGATAGATTTTCGGATGATGCCAAATATCCTTTTATAAGGAATCAAGTCGGCATAGTTGTTATAGTATTCTTTTTCGTTAGGAGCAAGTCACCCATAGAAGGGCAATGTCTTTGTTTATAATATTTTCCTTTATATTGGTTTCTTTGACATCAAGATAATGACCCGACGGGACTCTATTAATCTTTTATTATGACTCGATATCAAATATAGAATTATATTTATATCATATCAACATTATGTATCAACTACGTCTTGTCTTAATTATTACTATAAATGTCGTCCACATTGGAAGGTTAGCAATAGGAGCAACCTTGGCTCATGAGATGATGCATGTGTGGATGCATATTGAAGGTGATTTTCTTGTATCTTGGCCCTTAAGTTTATTAATTATTCGTGTCTTGTTCACTAATGCGGATGTATATATTGTGCCTGGTCTGAATAGGATATAGCGGACTTGAAATAGAAGTAGAGGAAGGTGTTTGTGAAGGTGTTTGTGAAGTAATGGCACACGAAATTTTAGATTGGTATGCACTTGTTGGAGATGATTTCTTACACGCTACGCAAGAACAAGCTCCGTTCCTGAATAACTTGAAAGAGGTTCTGCAAAATTACATGGAAAGAAATGAGTGCAAGATTTATGGAGGTGGTTTTCGAGATGCTAAACGGGCTATCGAGAGTTATGGTTTGAAGTATACACTGTCCCATGTTGCTCAAACTGGAAAGTTTCCACAACAACTGTCAACAATACCAAAAAAAGATTTGCCAGCATAGTTAGTAAGTTTGTAATGCATATGCTGAAATCTTGTTTGTAAGATTAGAAGATTTCAACAATATTCATTCTTACATTAGATTAAAATGTCCAAAATATGTTCTTAGATAAATGCCAATTCAAATATCGCAGGTTACAAGGATCCAAATATTGTTGAACTGTAAGCAAATTTGGCAAAGGGTCGTTACATTTTTGTCACTAGCTAGAGAAATCTCATTTATGGTGAAGAATGGATCACGGGGGGCATAACTTTGCCTTTCGTATCCATAATAAATTGTGAGAATGTTGGGGTGGCAGGGAGTCGAATCTGGGTACTCACACCAGCGTGACATTTGATACCATTTTGCCGCATTACATTGGAATTCGCAATCAAGTGTGTCTTTGCTCTAACCACCACATAAGTTCCATACAGAGGATATACTGGTTCGCTTAAAGAAAATCCTTTCTATGATCAAATCCGAATCATGTTGTACATGAACTGGCTCCGTAAGTTCCTGTAGAATAAGTGAACTAGAGATACCATAATTATGGTTTCTCAGTTCACTTATGTAAAATTGAATAGTACGGAAATGCAATCATTTCCTCTGCATTGACATGATCTATGATACTATCGGGGTGAAACAGGGGATCTAAAGAAGAACGAGGCTTCAAGGAACCAACTCATCTAAAGGTGTTAGGAATTGGGTTTATCGGATCATATATCATATCATTGACATCCCCCTCACTCGAAATCCCCTCTGTTTATTCGGGTTTGAATAGTGGATCATTAGGTGTTTCATCACTTTTTGGGTCTAGCGTCCAGTCAATTACTAGGTGAGGATCTCGTCCCATTGATGGGCCCACCATAGGTGGGTACCTTTGTCAATATAATCATCTGTGAATTATAGGTGTTATTTACTAGGTGATTAGTATATATATAACTGTTATTTATTAGCTTTAAATCTTTGACTTGTACCAGCTGTATTAGGCTTGATATAGGCTGATATTATGGGATATGATAGGAAGATTATAGGGGATGTTGTAGGCTGATTTCCAGGCAGATTTAGTGGGATCTGCCGGCTGATTTATAGCTCTAATTAGCTATGTTGTACCTATAAATACAGGAGCTTGTTGTATAATATTTTCATTGAAAGAAATAAGCATTTTCACACATCTTTGTCATGGTATCAGGGCTGATTATTTAAAATCTGCTTCTGCACTTCTTGTCCTACTTCATAATCAGTGTTTTTTTTAGTCTGACCTTCTTGGAATTCATCTTTTGGTTCTTTTTTCTTCTCGAATCATGTCATTGGAGCAATCTAACAACTTTCTTGTTCGTTTTAATGGGAAGAACTACTCTGTTTGGTCTTTCCAATTTGAAATTCTTGTCAAGGGAAAAGAATTATGGGGCTACGTTGATGGAACGGTTTCTGCACCCGACACCAAAGAAGAGGAACTTGCGAAATGGAAGGTGAAGGATGCTCCAATTATGTCTTGGATTCTTGGGAGTATGGAACCCTCCATGATTCTCAATCTTACGCCTTACAAGACTTCTAAAGATATGTGGGGTTACTTATGAAAATTTACAACCAAAGCAACGCTGCCCGGCGTTTTCAACTAGAGCTTGAGTTGGGACAACTCAGTCAAGGAAGCTTGACGATTCAAGAGTTTTATTCTTCTTTTCAGAATTTATGGAATGAATACACTGATATTGTGTATGAGAGTGTTCCTGTTGAAGGAATGGCTGTTGTCCAAAGTGTACATGAGACGAGCAAACGTGATCAATTCTTAATGAAACTACGGGGAGATTTTGAACCAGTGAGGTCCAACTTAATGAATTGAAATCCAGTTCCTTCAATTGATACTTGTATAGGTGAGCTTTTTCGAGAATAACAGCGGCTCGTGACTCAAACTTTCATCGATCAGAAAGTACAAAACTCCTCTCCAATTCCTGTTGCATATGCTGCCCAAGGAAAGAATAGAGGTGGAAGAGATATGAGTAATGTCCAATGCTACAGTTGCAAAGGATTTGGACATGTTGCTACTAATTGCACTAAAATGTTATGCAATTATTGCAAGAAAGCAGGGCACATCATTAAAGATTCTCCAATCTGGCCACCAAGGAAGTCTGAAACTGCCTACAATATCTCAGTTGGATCCTCAAATGCTTCTAACTTTGGTTAGTCATCTGTTACTCCTGAAATGATCCAGCAGATGATAGTTAATGCATTTTCAACTTTAGGAATTTCAGGTAACAAAAATTCTGCTCATAAGCCTTGGTATTTTAATTCTGCTGCTTCAAATCACATGACTAGCACAGCAGTACCCCTAAATAATGTTCAAAAGTATAAAGGGGATCTTCATATTCAAACCGCTGATGGTAACTCTTTACCTATAACTGCTGTTGGTGATATTTCATCCTCTCTGAATACAGTTTTTGTGTCCCTAAAGTTGTCTACTAATCTTAGATCTGTTGACCATTTAGTTGATAACAATTGTACGGTTCAGTTTACAATTTCTGGTTATTTTATGCAGGATCAAGTGTCAGGGAAGATGATCGCGAAGGGGCCTAAAGTGGGACGTCTTTTTCCTTTACTCCCATCACCTTCTCTAGTGTCAAAATATGTCTCTTGTAATGCCGCTGATTGTAATAATCAAGTGTGGCATAAACGGCTAGGACATCCAAATTCTCATGTTCTTAGTATCTTACTTAAATCTGGTTTGCTCAGAAATAAAACTTTGAATTCTTCGAATAAAGACAATATTTATTGTGCATCTTGCAAACTTGGTAAAAGCAAAACGCTTCCCTTTCCATTACATAAATCTCACACCACCAAAGTTTTCGAACTTGTGCATACTGATGTATGGGGTATTTCACCAGTAATATCTCATGAACATTACAAGTATTTTATAACTTTCATTGATGATTTCTCTCATTATACTTGGGTATATTTTCTTCAATATAAAAGTGAGGTCTTTAATGCATTTAAAACTTTCCATGCTTTAATCGAAAGACAATTTTCTACAAAAATTAGAATTTTGCAATCTAATTCGGGTGGTGAATATACATCAAACGAATTTCAATCATTCCTTCAAAATCATGGAATCATATCACAACGATCTTGACCATCAACTCCACAACAAAATGGTGTGGTTGAGAGAAAGAATCGCCATCTTCTTGATGTCGTTCGAACTCTCCTCATTGAGTCTTGTGTTCCACCTCAATTTTGGTGTGAAGCTCTGTCCACTGCTGTTTATTTGATAAACAGATTACTGTCTCCCACCTTAAAGAATGAATCTCCCTACCTTCGTTTATATAAAGATGAACCAGATTATTCTAATCTTCATATTTTTGGATGTGTTTGTTTTGTTCATCTTCATCCACATGAAAGGAATAAATTTACTGCACAATCTGTCAAGTGTGCTTTCTTAGGATACAGTGGTACCCAAAAGGGTTTTCTTTGTTATGATCCTAATACCCGTCGAATTCGTGTGTCTAGAAATGTAATTTTCTTTGAAAATCAGCCATGTTTAGCACACAAATGACTTCTCAGCTCCCATCAATAGCTATATTGCCTCATTTTCCCCAGTCATTAACCCCAACACAAAGATTTAAAATCGGTCATGTTTATAATAGACGCACGTCTCCCACTACGGCTCCTACGACTCTTTCGGACGCACCTGACCCTATTACTTCAAATGATCCACCTCTTGTTCGGAGAAGCTCTAGAAATTCAAAACCTCCCGAAAGGTATGGTTTTACAAATCCAGTAGCCATATCCAGTACTTTATCTCCCATCTCTATTCCCACTTGTTATAAACAGGCAATGGAACATGAGTGTTGGCAACAAGAAATGGAGACAGAACTTCAAGCTCTTGCAGAAAATCATACTTGGGACATTGTTTCCTTGCCAACAAATGTCATGCCAATCGGTAGTAAGTGGGTTTATAGTGTGAAAATGAAGTCTGATGGCTCACTAGATCGATACAAAGCTCGATTGGTTGCACTTGGAAATAAACAAGAATATTGTATCAACTATGAAGAGACATTTGCACAAGTGGCTAAAATGACCACCGTAAGAACAATACTTGATGTTGTTTCCTCTAAATCTTGGCCTTTACATCAGATGGATGTCAAAAATACTTTCTTAAATGGGGATCTTAAAGAGGAAATTTACATGAAACTTCCACATGGTATGACATGGATATCTCCAAATAAAGTTTGCAGGTTAAGGCGCACTTTGTATGGGTTGAGACGGTCCCCGAGAGAATGGTTTGATAAGTTTCGCAGTACTCTCATCAACTTCTCTTTTACACAAAGCCAATATGATCCATCTCTCTTCTTTCATAAGACACCAGCAGGTATGGTCTTTCTTCTAGTCTATGTAGATGATATAATTATCACGGGTAGTGACACTGTCCTCATATCAAAACTCAAAAATATGTTGCATCGTACGTTTCAAATGAAGGATCTTGGGGATCTTAAATATATGTTGGGTCTAGAAGTTCATTCTCGAGATCGAGGTGTATACTTAAATCAACATAAATATGTCAAAGATCTTATTGAGTTGGTTGGTTTAAAGGAGGCTATTGTTGTTGCAATGGAAGTGAATGTTAAATATCGAAAAGATGAAGGGGAGCTTTTGTCTAATCCTTATTTATATAGAAAATTGGTTGGTAGCCTTATCTATCTAACTATTACTAGGCCTGATATCTCATATACTGTCTATAACACCCCCAAATTCAGGGTCGGGGATTCGGGTTGTCACGAGTTCCATTTCCCTTATCAATACTTAATCTTAACAGTCAACCAACTACTGAGTACTGTGACCCCACAATATACACACACACCACACAAGTTATAGTCTCAAAGATGAATACCAAAAGTAACACAAGTCATTTTATTCCACAATTATAAACCGTTTCACCTTAAAAGGGTTTCTGAATAAATTTACATAGTCTTTGCCATTATTACAATTCATAAATATATATAAGTCTGGTACAACAAAAGTTGAAAGCCTAGCCTATTGGTAGTTCCTACCTCAGCTACAACGGCATCAACGCCTACAGGAAACTGCGGAATATTTCCCAACCGCTTGCAAATTGGAAGCTTGGTCCTGTTCATCTTTTCTATCTGTTGTTGTGTGATGAAAGAAGAAAGCAAGGGTGAGCAACAAGCCCACCGAAATAATATGTATAATAATCAATAATATATGAGCATTCTCATAGTACTCATGAAAGTCTTGGTCAAGAAGAAATGAACCAAGCTGATATCTTAACGCGACCAAGTCGCAAAATATTCAGTATATATATACATATATACTTTTTACAATCTTTGAAATCCTCTGACATGTATAATATACATAGAGTTCCAGTTTATAACTGTATAAAAATATCGTTGCAAGGTGATCTCATATATCTAACCTTGTCTCAACGTTTTTCTGAAAATCTTTGTCATGCACAAGATAATCATTTACTAGATATAAGTTTAAAAGATGAAGTTACAAGATACTCCAATATACTTATATCTTTCCGAATACTACTTGAACTACCACCGTTCAAGTTATAATCAGTTTCAAAAGTTCATCACCCAGATGAGACTACAAGATAAGACTTGAATAGATTCAATCTTTGAAATATTATTGAATGAAATGAAGTTACGAGATACTTCATTAAGTCCCGATATATATCCATATATATCTCTCACATATTTCCTGAAAACCTCTGTCATGTAAGGTATGAACAGAGTTGCAATATCCAATGAATTTGGAAAGAAAAGAATCTTGGCATAAACCCGATATCTTGCTGATCAGGCAAAGATACCAATAAGTAACCTTTTCTGCTGTAGATGGATGAATGTCTCGCCGGTCATCACCCTGGCCGCATTCGGACCTCGCGCTAGACCGTTACCCGGCCACTCACGCATGGATGGACTGTCACCCAGCCTCTTACACCTTCATAGACCATACCCCGGCCTGTCGCTTATGCCGACTCAATCAGATGGACTTACTTCCAGAACATTGGTCAAGTAATCAAATTGTTGTCTCAAAACAGCAACCATGTTGCGAATATAAAATACACCACAGAGCCGGATCCCTCAGGTTTTGAGCGAGTATTTAAATCCCCTTGAAAGGAGGATCTTAAATATAAAAATGAGTTTTGGGATCCGCTCTAACTTTTAAAAATCATTTTGAAGACTCGAAAACATTTTTTTAAGAATGTTTGGAGTAATGCCGATTTAATAAAATAAATCAGTCCCGATATATTAGAAAATATCTGAATATTATTATTTAAATAATATTCCCATAAAGAATAATCTTTATAAAAATAATTGAAGTAGAAGTTTTAAAACTCATACTTGAAATGGATATTAAATAACCCAAGATATACTTATACGAAAATATAATCTTTATTAGAATAATCGAAAATAAGTTTGATTATCGAAACATTATTCTTTAATAAAATAAAGAATACTATTTAATAAATGAGCGGAGTCATAAGTCCTCAAATGAATATTCAAAATAATATTCATTAAATAAAATAAAGCGAGTCATAAGTCCTCGAATGAATATTCAAATATTATTCATTAAATAAAATAAACCGAGTCATAAGTCCTCGAATGAATATTCAACTAATATTCATTAAATAAAATAAAGTTATCGAATAAATCTTATTCGATTAATAGTTTTGAAAACTATATCAATATATATATGTAAATATATATATATATATATATAATATACTCGGGAACATCGACTCCCGGTTTTAGAAAATGTTCACCTTGGGGTCCACTATACTAAGGGTATACGCAATTACTGCTTATCTCTAGCATAGGTATTATGCAACTGAATCAACAAATATATGTATCAAGATTACGAAACAGGCATGCATATATACCATATCACATGCTCCAATATATCGTAAGAATTTGCTAATTAACCATCATGCATCTATCACAAGATAATGCATATACATATGTATACATCACAACAACAGTATAACGGGTAGAAAACTTGCATGAGCGACTGGGGGTGATAAATGGCTTGGGACGAGTCTGGTAACCTATAAACAACATATAAGTTGGAATTAAACCAAAATCGCTTATGAATCTATACTTTAACCAATTAGACTCTAACACTCGCTTTGCGCTCAACGATTCTCTTAAGTCGCTCGAGTACCCTCGGCTCCACCATTTTTAATAAATTAACCATTAAGGGTTTTAAGGCGATTCTTTTGCGAGTGTCTTACCAACTGCCTAATACACTTTACATAAATGATTCATACTCCAATTAGTCCTTTAAGGTCTTTAACCTATGTTTCAAAGTAAGGCGAGGGGTAATGGTTCGTTCGCGAATGCCGTTACTTAAAACAGTCATTTCTCCTAAACCGTACATCGGATTCATACGAACCACATATAAAACGAAGCTCGTAACATGAACTATCTAATCATGGCAATGGTCAAAACCTAACAGTGAGTTCTCGGTTCCTGATGTTAAGAACAAAACAGTCTAAAGTAAATTGGACATTACGATGGCTATGTTTACGCGATTACCAAAGTTTATACCACTCCAATCAATCCACAATTCAACCCACAATCAACATTACAACCAAAATGCCTCCAAACCTCACCACATCAGTCCATTACTTCATGTTTTATCCATCTTATTCAATCACAACAAAAGCTACTAACCATACTAAGGTTCATTAACTAATAACCAAGATTCAACCATCAAAATCTCTACAAACTCAACCAAACTTTAAACATACAAGCATCATGCTTCTCATATACTATATCAATCATAACCATTCCTAATTACTCAAAACTAAAGCTAGGGTTTGGAGTTTATACCTTCTTGAAGCTTCTTAACACAACACAAGAGCTTTGAATGCCTAAAAGAACCTTGATCCTTGCTTGTATAACATTAAACTTTCATAAAAATTCAAGAAAACTAAAGTTATTTTTTGAAAGTTACTATTCACCATCTTCTTCCTTGAATTATTGGAAGAGATTGTGAAGGAAATTGAAGCTTAGATTCATGGGATAGCTATATCTATGTATAAGGAACCTTGGATAATTACCTCATGATTTAACAATGCTTGGATCTTGGATTTTGATTTTTTTCTCCTTGAAAATGAAGAAAAGCCGAGAGCTTCTTGTTGGATAATGAAGGTCAACTTTGTGTTTTGTGTTTTTGATTTGTTTTGCTTGGTTGACATCCTTTTGTTTGTTTAATTAACTTTTTACCATGGTAAAGAATGAATGGTTCACAATCAACCAACTAATCCCTCCTTTTTTGTCATGCTTAAGTCATCCCCTTATGTCATCATCCCACACTTGTCCTCTTCTTGTTGGTGAGATGACATCACCCTCCACTAACTCTTTGATTAACTCCTAATCACTTGGCTAATGACCGCTGATTTGTTATACGGTTCGCTTAACTTTCGTTCTCGTTTATTGTTTGAGGGATCATATCCGGGATCTTATTACTTGGGTTCCCTTAACCTTTCTCAATACATTAAATTCCTTTTTAAGATCCTCTCTTATAATCCTTGAATTTAAATCTTTTTTATCATGTTACCTTATACTCAATTCTTTCTGTATCTGGTGGATTTTCGGGAAAAATCAAAGTGTTTGAATTTGGATTCTGACGATCTTTACATACACTTATATATCATATAGAGTACTAATAAGATCTCAGAATAACAATAAAAGAACCCCTACATAGTGTGGTATGAAAAGTTTTCTTATTCCGCATAATCAGTAAAAACACTATTCATAAGGGTTACAAAAAGGTTCAAAATTTGGGGTTGTTACAGTCTCCCCTCCTTAAAAGGATTTCATCCCGGAATCAGATAGAAAATGAATAGGGATACTCTCTTAGCATTGTACTTTCTAACTCTCGAGTAAATTTTCCCACATTGTGGTCCTACCACCAAACTCTGCGTAGTTTGATAACCCTTCTCCTAAGCACTTGTTCCTTTTCAATCTATAACCCTTCCTGGTTGCTCCATATAGGTTACGTCGGGTTGCATGTCTATGCGATCATATGCCCCTATTTGTCTGGAATCCGAATTATACTTCCTTAATATTGATACATGGAACACGTTATGAACTTTCTACATGTTCGGGGGTAGGGCTAGCTCATATGCTAACTTCCCAATACGTCTTAATATATCCAATGGTTTAACAATTCGTGGACTTAAACTTTCCTTTCTTTCCAACCCTCATCAATTCTTTTTAAGGGAATACTTTTAACAATACAAGGTTCCCTCCTTCATACTCTTTGTCCTTTCATTGTCAAATCAGCATACTTCTTATGTCCATCTTGGGCTACTCCCAGTCGTCCTCTGATTAGATCTATTATATTCTTGGTCCTTTGGACCACTGCTGGTCCGAGCATCTTGCGATCTACAACTTCATCCTAACATAAGGGAGATCGACATTGTCTTCCCTCAAAGATCTCATAAGACAACATCTCGATACCTGACATACGATCTATTATCGTGAGAAAACTCAATCCGCATTAAGTTATCATTCCAATTTCTTTCAAGTCTATTGCACAGACTCTCATTATAGCTTTTAGCATTAGACCTTTTGCTTCTCAATACCCATTATTTTCCAGTTCGTAATCGCTACTACCTTCCGTTCCTAATATTATACTGGTTATACTTTTGCTCGTTAGCGTTCTATAACCTTTTAATAACCACGTCAACCTTAGTATTATGAATGTGTTTCCATTCCGAATACCACCATAACTTTACTACTCCTTTTTCAGCTGTTTCTATTTTCTAAAGTTTGATCAATCATATAGAAGTAAAGGAATTTTTTGAGAGATCACTATGATCATGAACACTTGTTCTATTGCATAGTTAGTACAGAAGGTGGCCAGCCTTTAGTACTTGACAAGCAATTAAACAACATGTGGTATCCTACTAGGCTTCTATCACACAGATAGATAGTCATTCGGCAATACCTCCCTTTCTGGAAGGGTTGTTCTTCTCAGCTTACATGAAATGAAAAGAAGAGAAACGAACGAACGAACTGAAGAGAATTATATATACGTAAAAAAATTTATTGCCATAAAATATCTGGCTTGGAATCTACCTCTGAACTATAGAGGTTTGTCACAGGAGAACAAAACATATATGTATATATATCAACATCAAGTATTATAGCATCGTATTTCACGTGTCTAAATATTTACTATTCCGTCCATCATTCTATGGACCCATGCTCTTGCTCGAGCTTATAAACAATGACCTTTGAAACTCCCTCGACATTGAAAATCGAATCTGGGATTTCATTTTAGACGTCATCGTTATTAGAATTCTATGCTTGCATCGCAACCTTCCTCGTATAGTAATACGACTCTCTATTGATAAGAAGGAATAAGTATTCAATAGGTAGATAATCGATTTAATTAGCCTATCAATGATAACTTATACACCACCACGACCCGATTAGTGGTACTCACTCTCAACATCCATTCCAATACAACTCTCACGGTTGTAAGTAATCGGCTCATTACTCACAGAATCATTCCTGCATTACTATGGCCCACCATTGGCCTTCTGTAGTCACTCGTTTTCCATGAAGTTTTAATAGCTAACCATACGGAGTCCATTCATATCATATCGAATCCTTCTAAGGAGGTAACATAATCACCATTCATGAAGAACATTCCTGATCCTGACGTACATACATGACATGAAGCAGATAAAATTGTAGAAGAGTTTCAGTCAAAGCAACGATAGCAGGCTAATACCTTTATTAACCATATTTCTTTACTGGGAGACATGAAGCTCAAAGGTTCATTTAGTCCTTTCGTAACATGCTCCTGGCTTATCTCAAGATAGGACCTTCTAAGATAGAAAGCCCGCTCACGGTGATTACAGGAATTAAATCTTTACCAAACTACTATTATGGTTGAGTACCGCACAGTCATCAGAAGGAATGTCAATCTTTCACACCATAATACAACCTTCACAGAATTAACCATTATCACTGTATTCCTCTGGCACGAGCGCCGATAATTGTCCTCTTACACTTAAAGTGTTGGCCACCTCTTTGGCCTTTCCTGATAGTAAAATTTCCTTACAATCAATGTCATTTTAACCACCTCCAACTAAATTTTCTACCTCATTTCAATCACTGCTTATGTGAAAATGCTTCTCTTAAGTCCTAGTGAGAAAAAAAATCACCATTTTTCCATAAGTCATTGCCTTAGTCTTTAGATGTGAACATTGCCACGACTGACTCTCGATCATACTTAGGACGTCTCTTATCTTGGGTCCTTCTTGTTTTCACCAATCTCGACCCTCATTGGATCGATCTATACTTTCTTATGGTTCAACACATGCCCCACCTGGCATTATTATAATTACATCATATTTCCTTCATTAAAATTTCTATTATTGAGAACTTTGAATATTACCTTTCTCCTTGTAAAACCTCTAAGGTTATCCTTAAATCCTTCATCAGGTATACCCTAGGCACAGGGCATATCAAGATACCATTTACTAATACCAGAATCATTGTCTATATACTTCTGAAAAATTTCTCCACTGATCCTTAAATATTGTTGTTACCTTAATCCTTTCCAATTGATACTATCAAAACTCATGTTGTCCCTATTAAGGGTGAAATGCCAACCTTTATGCATTCCCCTAGGGTTTATCTTAAGTTATCGAAGTTATATCCTTAATTCCACCTTTAAAAAGGTACTTGCATCCTTCCATGGATAAATCAAGTCATATATCCTTGATAGATTATCTTATTCAATCATTCCCACCTCGATAGTATATACTAATTTCACAATAGCATCCTTATTCAAACTGAGGTCAACCCATATGGCCTTCAAAAGATAATAATGGTTATTCGCTTTTCTTGCCTAAATTGGGTAACGATAACAAGGATGTTCTGGAAGATATTGGTCGTGTTCAACGTGAACTTCTTCTTAATAATTCCTTATTTACTTTTGTTGTTTATCTCAACAGTCATCTCAATGTTGGGATATCTTTCATACCTGGCGTCTCCCTTTCTGGGTATCAAGCCACTGGTCTTACACTTCACATTCTTGAAGGTCACTTTCTTCATCCAATTTTCCTAATTTCTTACTTCCTTGTCTCCTTAGTCTATCCGCGTCTTATTATTTATCCTTCGAACTATCTCAAGGTTTCCTCGAATCCTCCTTACTTACAGGGGATAAAATATATGTATCTCTTATTCCTTCAATCATCAACTTTAACTCATGGTGGATCACCCTCATCCTGACGATTACATACTTTTCTATTTCTATTGCTACGAGTCTTTAGGGTTTCCTCATACCCAACTCCCTTATCATTCCTCAAACTCTATTGCCTTTATATTCCTTTCCACTTCAGTTTCTTTTTATTTTCCTTTCTCTTATCATTATTTCATGAACCAACACAACATAAGCATTGATTTCAAACATCCCGTCATTCTGGATTCGTGTCCTCAGAACGAATCTTGACAACTTTTACAACTTAGATTCATTATTCATCATACTCTTCTGCCTTTGTTCTGGCTCTAAAGCTTTTACACTATCTCCATAACCTTGGGAAGTAATTTCTTGAAAACAATTGACTGAACTTAAATCAGTTTATTATAATCTCTTGCTATGTGCCTTCCTTGGCCTTTCACCAGCGGGTGGCCTCTCTCTTAGGAGGGTAAGTGACAAAAACAGTCTTTTGTGATTCGTCAATTATTTAGAATCTCAAATGATTCCTATATTTCCTTTAGCCAGGCTCTTGCCTCGACTGGGTCAGCTTGTTCCTTGGAACTCTGAGAGCTTAGCGACTTAAAGGTCCTGAAAGAATTTTACACCACATTGTTTCCTCAAGGTGGTGGTTAGGGGTAAAAGTATAAGTTTTGTTTTAGGCAGGTCCATGGATTGCCCAATAGGAGTACCATCCTGGTTCTTCCTATCTTGCTCGACTTCTGTTTTGTCAGTCTAAATATTTCTTCCTACTCCCCATAATTGGGGTCATCTTTTAATTTAGAATCCTCATTTTCCACTTCATTATATTCTGGGTTCCTTATATCTTAATTACGACCTCCCTGATTATCACATTCAAGGTTTGCCCCTAATCTTATCCCTCGTGGGGACATGATGCTTGGAAAAATTTTGAGAATCTCTGGATATTTGTCTTACTTACTTTGCTTAAATCTTTCCCTCATTCAGTCCTTGCATGATTGCAAATTATGAATTCTCAAGTTCTATAAACTTCATGACACTCTCTTAAGTGTTAACAGCGTAATTAAAAATATGAACTTATCACAACCAAACTGATCTGAACTGAAATTAACGAATATATATTTAACCATTTGTTCGAGGGTACAACAACTAAACACATTAAAGAGAATTACATCATTTGATCTGATCGCTTATATCCCAAAAGTACTACCATAGATAATCATCTAGTCATTAAAAACTAATCATTCATAACTTAGGCTAATCCTCCAAAAGCGGTGTTGTATGAAATTCTTGTCAGATTGCTCAGACTCTGCACACTATTATGGATCAAGAAATGCGGGCACGCACGATATCCCTAACCTGCTCCATTAAAGCGGTGATGAGGTCTAAGATAGTTGCAAGTAGAGCTGGATCAATCTGACCCTCAAGATGGCCTCTAGCAGTAACACGGGTGGTAGCCTCAATCCTTTCCATGCTATAAGCTAATCCTGCCGGAAGTACCCCGCCCTCAATCCTCGGTGCAGTAAGTCGATCCAACAGATCACTCCTAACATTACGGGCCTCAGACAGGCCACCCAAAGTCATATAATAATCAGCGATAAGAGAAGCCTGAGTGGTAGCATTTAGCAGTCCATGGGGTGCAGGTGGTGCAGGCCCAGGGGATCCAAATGGATAACCAAGCACGGTATCAGGTGACAATGGTGCAGGAGATAAAGGTGGCATTTCCTCAGTAGGTGCTGGGCTCTGTACAGGGGAGGGAACAGGAATTGGTGGAACCTCATGGATGTCTACAGGAACCTCTGGAAGAGGGTCTGATACTGGTATAATTGGTGCCGTTGAAGGCCCCACTCCTTCTGCCCTCATTAACCTTTGTGCCCTTGGTAACTCTTCATCCTCTAGTGCCACCCTCGCGGCCATTCTTGCTCTGGTAGTCGCCCTGACTACGGTCATCAATTCCTCAGCGGTCCTCGCTTCATTCTCGTCAGGATCCTCCACGAGATCCTCCTCAGCAACAATCCCTTCTGGGATAACATCCTCAACCGCAACATTCTCAATATGAATCTCATCCGGTCCCTCGTTAGGGTACTCTATTGGATTCCCAATTTGATCTCCAACATGTAATAAAACATCCTCATGCTGATGCTCCTGAACCTCAGGGTTCGGTGCCCCGCTGCCCTATACGAGAACGAACTATGTTACTACCACGATATTTATAAGGGTTCCCATAAGGGTTTTAACTGTCAGTACTACACTAGGTAGCCCGAATATGAACTTGGAAAAAGTTCTTATTATCTTAGTGAACTTATTATCATAACGCCACATCATCTCTGAGGTTTATAACGCTTCGCTCTGATACCATTTCTGTAACACCCCCAAATCCGGGGTCGGGGATTCGGGTTGTCACAAGTTCCATTTCCCTTATCAATACTTAATCTTAACAGTCAACCAACTACTGAGTACTGTGACCCCACAATATACACACACACACACACCACAAGTTATAGTCTCAGAAATGAATACCAAAAGTAACACAAGTCATTTTATTCCATAATTATAAACCGTTTCACCTTAAAAGGGTTTTTGAATAAATTTACATATTCTTTGCCATTATTACAATTCATAAATATACATAAGTCTGGTACAACAAAAGTTGAAAGCCTAGCCTATTGGTAGTTCCTACCTCAGCTACAACGGCATCAACGCCTACAAGAAACTGCGGAATGTTTCCCAATCGCTTGCGAATTGGAAACTTGGTCCTGTTCATCTTTTCTATCTGTTGTTGTGTGATGAAAGAATAAAGCAAGGGTGAGCAACAAGCCCACCGAAATAATATGTATAATAATCAATAATATATGAGCATTCTCATAGTACTCATGAAAGTCTTGGTCAAAAAGAAATGAACCAAGCTGATATCTTAACGCGACCAAGTCACAAAATATTCAGTATATATATACATATATAATTTTTACAATCTTTTAAATCCTCTGACATGTATAATATACATAGAGTTCCAGTTTATAACTGTATAAAAATATCGTTGCAAGGTAATCTCATATATCTAACCTTGTCTCAACGTTTTTCTGAAAATCTTTGTCATGCACAAGATAATCATTTACTAGATATAAGTTTAAAAGATGAAGTTACAAGATACTCCAATATACTTATATCTTTCCGAATACTACTTGAACTACCACCGTTCAAGTTATAATCAGTTTCAAAAGTTCATCACCCAGATGAGACTACAAGATAAGACTTGAATAGATTCAATTTTTGAAATATTATTGAATGAAATGAAGTTACGAGATACTTCATTAAGTCCCGATATATATCCATATATATCTCTCATACATTTCCTGAAAACCTCTGTCATGTAAGGTATGAACAGAGTTGCAATATCCAATGAATTTGGAAAGAAAAGAATTTTGGCATAAACCCGATATCTTGCTGATCAGGCAAAGATACCAATAAGTAACCTTTTCTACTGTAGATGGATGAATTCCTCGCCGGTCATCACCCTGGCCGCATTCGGACCTCGCGCTAGACCGTTACCCGGCCACTCACGCGTGGATGGACTGTCACCCAGCCTCTTACACCTTCATATACCGTACCCCGGCCTGTCGCTTATGCCGACTCAATCATATGGACTTACTTCCCGAACATTGGGCAAGTAATCAAATTGTTGTCTCAAAACAGCAACCATGTTGCGAATATAAAATACACCACAGAGCCGGATCCCTCAGGTTTTGAGCGAGTATTTAAATCCCCTTGAAATGAGGATCTTTAATATAAAAATGAGTTTTGGGATCCGCTCTAACTTTTAAAAATCATTTTGAAGACTCGAAAACATTTTTTTAAGAATGTTTGGAGTAATGCCGATTTAATAAAATAAATCAGTCCCGATATATTAGAAAATATCTGAATATTATTATTTAAATAATATTCCCATAAAGAATAATCTTTATAAAAATAATTGAAGTAGAAGTTTTAAAACTCATACTTGAAATGGATATTAAATAACCCAAGATATACTTAAACGAAAGTATAATCTTTATTTGAATAATCGAAAATAAGTTTGATTATCGAAACATTATTCTTTAATAAAATAAAGAATACTATTTAATAAATGAGCGGAGTCATAAGTCCTCAAATGAATATTCAAAATAATATTCATTAAATAAAATAAAGCGAGTCATAAGTCCTCGAATGAATATTCAAATATTATTCATTAAATAAAATAAACTGAGTCATAAGTTCTCGAATGAATATTCAACTAATATTCATTAAATAAAATAAAGTTATTGAATAAACCTTATTCGATTAATAGTTTTGAAAACTATATCAATATATATATATATGTAAATATATATAATATACTCGGGAACATCGACTCCCGGTTTTAGAAAATGTTGACCTTGGGGTCCCATATACTAAGGGTATACGCAATTACTGCTTATCTCTAGCATAGGTATTATGCAACTGAATCAACAGATATATGTATCAAGATTACGAAACAAGCATGCATATATACCATATCACATGCTCCAATATATCGCAAGAATTTGCTAATTAACCATCATGCATCTATCACAAGATAATGCATATACATATGTATACATCACAACAACAGTATAACGGGTAGAAAACTTGCATGAGCGACTGGGGGTGATAAATGGCTTGGGACGAGTCTGGTAACCTATAAACAACATATAAGTTGGAATTAAACCAAAGTCGCTTATGAATCTATATTTTAACCAATTAGACTCTAACACTCGCTTTGCGCTCAACGATTCTCTTAAGTCGCTCGAGTACCCTCGGCTCCGCCATTTTTAATAAATTAATCATTAAGGGTTTTAAGGCGATTCTTTCGCGAGTGTCTTACCAACTGCCTAATACACTTTACATAAATGATTCATACTCCAATTAGTCATTTAAGGTCTTTAACCTATGTTTCAAAGTAAGGCAAGGGGTAATGGTTCGTTCGCGAACGCCGTTACTTAAAACGGTCGTTTCTCCTAAACCGTACATCGGATTCATACGAACCACATATCAAAACGAAGCTCGTAACATGAACTATCTAATCATGGCAATGGTCAAAACCTAACAGTAAGTTCTCGGTTCCTGATGTTAAGAACAAAACAGTCTCAAGTAAATTAGACATTACGACGGCTATGTTTACGCGATTACCAAAGTTTATACCACTCCAATCAATCCACAATTCAACCCACAATCAATATTACAACCAAAATCCCTCCAAACCTCACCACATCAGTCCATTACTTCATGTTTTATCCAACTTATTCAATCACAACAAAAGCTACTAACCATACTAAGGTTCATTAACTAATAACCAAGATTCAACCATCAAAATCTCTACAAACTCAACCAAACTTTAAACAAACAAGCATCATGCTTCTCATATACTATATCAATCATAACCATTCCTAATTACTCAAAACTAAAGCTAGGGTTTGGAGTTTATACCTTCTTGAAGCTTCTTAACACAACACAAGAGCTTTGAATGCCTAAAAGAACCTTGATCCTTGCTTGTATAACCTTAAACTTTCATAAAAATTCAAGAAAACTAAAGTTATTTTCTGAAAGTTAATATTCACCATCTTCTTCCTTGAATTATTGGAAGAGATTGTGAAGAAAATTGAAGTTTAGATTCATGGGATAGCTATATCTATGTATAAGGAACCTTGGATAATTACCTCATGATTTAACAATGCTTGGATCTTGGATTTTGATTTTTTTTCTCCTTGAAAATGAAGAAAAGCCGAGAGCTTCTTGTTGGATAATGAAGGTCAACTTTGTGTTTTGTGTTTTTGATTTGTTTTGCTTGGTTGACATCCTTTTGTTTGTTTAATTAACTTTTTATCATGGTAAAGAATGAATGGTTCACAATCAACCAACTAATCCCTCCTTTTTTGTCATGCTTAAGTCGTCCCCTTATGTCATCATCCCACACTTGTCCTCTTCTTGTTGGTGAGATGACATCACCCTCCACTAACTCTTTGATTAACTCCTAATCACTTGGCTAATGACCGCTGATCTGTTATACGGTTCGCTTAACTTTCGTTCTCGTTTATTGTTTGAGGGATCATACCCGGGATCTTATTACTTGGGTTCCCTTAACCTTTCTCAATACATTAAATTCCTTTTTATGATCCTCTCTTATAATACTTGAATTTAAATCCTTTTTATCCTGTTACCTTATACTCAATTCTTTCTGTATCTGGTGTATTTTCGCGAAAAATCAAAGTGTTTGAATTTGGATTCTGACGATCTTTACATACACTTATATATCATATAGAGTACTAATAAGATCTCAGAATTACAATAAAAGAACCCCTACATAGTGTGGCATGAAAAGTTTTTTTATTCCGCATAATCAGCAAAAACACTATTCATAAGGGTTACAAAAAGGTTCAAAATTTGGGGTTATTACACTGTCTATATAGTTAGCACATTTATGCAATCACCTCGACATCTTCATCTTGTTGCAGTGAAGCGTATCATTCGTTATTTAATTGGGTCACCTACACGTGGTCTATTTTTTCCAAAAAATTATGATCTTCAGTTGCAAGCATATAGTGATGCTGATTGGGCTGGATGTCCGGATACTAGAAGATCTACAACCGGATAGTGTACTTTCCTCAGAGATGCCTTGATCTCTTAGAAGTGTAAAAAGCAAGATCATGTCTCAAAATCTTCCATTGAGGCTGAATATAGAGCCATGTCTGTAACTTGTTCAGAAATTGTATGGTTACGTGGACTTCTTTCTAAGTTTGGAGCTTCTCAAATTAATCCTACTCCACTCCATGCTGATAATAAAAGTGCCATTCAGATCGCTTCCAACCCAGTATATCATGAACGAACGAAACACATCGAAGTTGATTGCCATTATATTAGAGATGCATTTACTCGTGGTGTTATTGAACTTCCTCATGTTGGTACTAATCCTCAAACAGCTGATGTATTCACAAAAGCTTTGACGCATCAATGACACAAGTTTCTTAGTGGAAAATTGATGTTGCTAGATTTACCAGCATGAATTTGAGGGAGGGTGTCAATATAATCATCATTCCTGTGAATTATAGGTGTTATTTACTAGGTGATTAGTATATATATAACTTTTGTTTATTAGTTGTAAATCTTTGACTTGTACCAGCTGTATTAGGCTTAATATAGGCTGATATTATGGGATATGATAGGCAGATTATAGGGGATGTTGTAGGCTGATTTCCAGGCAAATTTAGTGGGATTTGCCAGTACCTATAAATATAGGAGCTTGTTGTATAACATTTTCATTGAAAGAAATAAGTATTTTCACACATCTTTGTCAACCTCGTCTTATTTATGGGCCCACCATAGTACACATTTATATTGAAAATATTGATATTGTCCTTGATGGGCCCAAATAAATGGGACGAGTTCCCCACTGGATAATTGAAAAATGTGTACTATAATGGACTCATAAATAGGACGAGATCCCCACCTAGTAATTGACCGGATGCTAGGCTCAAATAAAGACGAAACATCTCGTGATCCACTATTCAAATCCGATTAAACGGGCAGGCTTTCGTGTGAGGAGGGATGTTAATGATATGAGGTATGATACTGGCAAGCGCAATTTTTTACACTTTAAGAGTTTTGATGACTTGGTTCCTTGACATATAGAACCATGAACAAGCTCGTTACAACAACTTTAAAAGAATGAAACCTAGGGAACTAAGTTAATGATTAACTAGAATAAAAGACTCATATTGCCTATTTTCATTCTGAACTGTATACTTGGACAGTTGTATTGTATCATTTTAAAACAGACTGAAGCTTTTTAAAACATTTTAGTTATGTGACAGTACCATGATTCTAATTATTAGTCCTATATTATATTGAATATGCATATGAAATTTCTTCTCAAGTTGTATTATTTTTGGTCACCGTTTGTTCAAATTGAATTTATTTACATCTCAACATGAAAGGAAACCAGCAAGTACTCTTCCTCATCTGTTAGGATTCGCTTTTTTTTTGAATGAAGTTGACCAAAAAAACTTAACAAGAAAAAGAAAACACATAAAAAGGAATATACCAGATGTAACCACCATGGTTGTTGTGGCGCAATAAAATATGAAGCTCAGCCAAACTTGGTGTTTTTTAAATTCTAACTTATGGGGTCTTTAAAGGAGGTTCTACTCCTTTTAACTTTAGTGTTATTGGTTATGAAATCGCAAAATCGCATTTAGGAATCCTCAGTAGTAAGTTCTACTTTTCGAGCTAATTTATGCATCCTTGTTTTCCCTCCCTTTTCCTGTTTTTGCATGCTTCTTTGTTCTAACAGCTACTGCTCTGGTTCTAGTTGCAGACTTGCAGTAATCTAGGGTTTTGTACTTGAGCATAAAAATGGAGTATAATGGTGGATATATAAATGGAAGATATGGAGCCTTTGCATTTGAGGTAACTGCAATTTTTCTTTATTCACATACTAAAGATCATGCGTTCTAAGTTTTGATATAAAATAGCTTACTTTTTACCAACTTCTTCCGGATCAATGCAATTTAACTCAAGGTCCTAGTCTTAAGCATTACTATCACAACATTATTTTAGGTATGCACATAATCAGTTTTGTTAATGTTCTTTAATCACTTGCTAGCACTTATGATTTCCCTTTGTTAACTTTTCAACACGCTTATATTTGCCATTTGATCTTAATGGAAATTTGAACTCCTCTATATCCTCATTCCCTGCTGTTGTTATCAAAGGACGGTGACTGAAAATTTACTACAGTTTGCAGAATGTTCTGATTTTCAAATTATTATCATAATTTTGAAATTCATTCTTTATATAACTACTTATATTTCCATCTTGTTGTTGGATGCAGGATCCACTATCGGAGGATGAGAACGAAGATATACATCACGCCCTTGAACATTCTATTCTTGAATCAAAAATAGCAGAAATGAATTTTGGGGGTGAGCAACTTAATTATGTCTTAAGCTAATTGTTAAGTGATAAGCTAACATGTCTTAGTATTTTGTTTCTAGTTGTATGTCAAATGTAACTTAGTACTAATTTTTTAAGTGTGTCCGAATTTGTCCTCTCTTCTGAATCATGAATGCTCTAGAATGTTACCTGCAATTGAGTCTGTCGATTGTAAATTACTAATTTTTAAACCTCTTTGCTAAATGAACAAAAGGATATCTTCCAATATTCTGCATTAATGCTTTGTCTAACTGTTATTTTTAATCTCTGTTTTTTTTTGCAGAATCTTATCATACAGAGGAAGATGAACACCATGCCTGGTCTATACAAAACAGTATAGAAGATTTTGCAGAGTCTTATCATACAGAGGAACATGAACACCATTCCAGATCTATACAAAGCAGTATAGAAGATTCAGATGAATCCATGAGGCGAAGGTGGTCCGAAACTTTCTTTCCGTATTTACATATTTGTCATATACTCTATAAATATTGACGAAAAATTGGTTACTCAAGTGCATCTCTTTCTAAAAATAGGTGACTGATAGAAATGTTTGAACAGCATATAAATTTTACTTGCAAATTGTTTCTTACCAGGAAATAATTTGCTATATGATGTGATATCACTGTAATATTCATCCAGCCTATTTCTGTAACACAATGCTCAAGAGAAATCGCCAATTAGAATTAATTGAGTAAACCTTCTTGCAGGGCATCTTCCACGTCAGAAAGGGATTTCGACGGTCAAATTGATCGAGTTTGTGATGTTTGCGATAAAGCAGTAGGTTTTCTATTTCTGATGATATTTTAAAATATCATTTTATAGTTTAGTGTATGATCCAATCAAAGAATGTTTTAAATTGACTATTAGATAGCTATAATGCAACTATGCAAAAGCTACATAATTGCTGATACAAAATTAGTTAGTTTCTGCTACTTACACATAATGATTTATCTACAGAAACCTTCTGCTCGGTTAAGGCTTACCTATTGGGGCCAGAAAGCCTGTAAAAAACATTTCTCAGATGGATCTACAATTTGCTGCAGCTGTTTAAGATTCAAGGTTTGTGGTAGAGATTCTCCGCTACATGATAAAAATACTAAAAATTGATAAAAAGTTTTAGATCACATCACATTTAACAAACTAGTGAAAGTAGTGTTTGCAAGTAGAAGGTTTAACAAACTTGGGGAACAGGAAGATGCCAGAATGATAGTTGTAACTGAAATATCAATCCTGCTTCTTTGCCATATTTTAGTTATTTCACGTTCTTTTTGCTAAAAAACATCCGATAATCAGAAAATTAAACTATACTTGATCTGTGCAGATAGGAGATATGGGATATATTAGCCTCAGCGATGGTCGAAAACTTTGTTCTGACTGTCATTGCACAGCAATAATGGACACCGAGGCATGCATTCCCCTTTTTCATGAAGTGTATAAATTTTTGGAAGGAATCGACATGAAGATCCTTGAGGACATTCCAATTTTCTTAGTTGATAAAAAGGAGTGTAAAAGAATTGGTGATCTACTTGGTGGAAAGGTGTGTGCATATTGTATCATGCACTATTTGACCTTAAAACAAGTGCATTGTTCTAATTTTTCTGCTTTTAGTTTGTGAAGTTGATTACTTAACCTCTACTGTGTTGACAGGCCCATCAGGGAAATCGGCCGTCGGGTTTGACCACATATACAGCAGGATTTGTTGTGCGGAGTGTAAGGATTTGATTGTCTCTCCGTTTCTTTTAATCTTCTTTTAAGGAATGCAAGACAAGTTTGGCAAAATAATAAATATTATGTGTTCGTCGTGTGCAATCATGCTTTTCATATCAGTTACAAGGTTAAATCGGAAAAAAATTCTTAATTCCAACTTGAAATTAGGTTGCTAGGTCATACCAGAGAGGGGAAAACATCTACGTAGAGGAAGAGGTGCACCAGATACAGCGAAACAAGGTGACATCCATGCTGATAGAGTATGGTTTCCCCAGGTATATACATCTCACTTGCCCGAATTCATTTCCCATTATCCCTTATGATGCCTTGAATCTTCCATATTCTACAAAAGACCTTCAAATGATGTTATACATTTGAAGCAGCCGGTTAAATCCGTTAGTATGAGCGCTTTTGAGATGTGCCCAAAACAAATTCGTTCAGGTTCAACTCAGAGCAGACAATATCTTACTATTATGAAGTTAGGACTTGTTTGCGGCCCTATAGTCTCAACAATACTTAAAAATGTTAAATCTATACTTGTACTTCTAGCCTCAACCTCACTGCTCTTGAAAACAGCAACAAAACTTAGCTAAAACTTTTACTAAAGTTTACTCAGTGTAATCTATGTACCGATTGCATCTCCAACAAACTCTCTATTCTAGCTCTTAACTCAAAATTTGAATAGGGAAATGAAAAATATTGCTCCAACATGCTCTTAGTGGCTCTTCAAATCATGAAAAGTCTCTTCTCCCTACTCAATTTTAAGAGTCAGTTTCACTGTTAAGTAATAGTATTTTTAAATAATATTTATGTGTTATTATATTATTTCGAGCGTAAATATAATATTTTATTCTTTGACAAAATATGTAAATATGAAAATGTAATATTTGTAACCTAATAGCATTAATAATAATAATAATAATAATAATAATAAGTTTTATGTTTTTTTAAAAAAATTATGGATCAAAAATACATTTGAACTGGTTTTTCTATTTTCAAATTCGTTAAGATATAAGGTCATTATCATATTATCTATATGTTCAAAATTACATTCGAAATAGATACTGAAACTTTTAGATTTTAAATATATTATACCACATTAAAAGTATCTGTAATTTATTGTTCAAAATTATTAAATTATTTCATATAGTATAACATGATTTTGACGAAAACATGTTCTTGATATGTGAATTACGATATCCTAAATCGTGATTAGATGAAGATGTATGACATGTGTTATTTTATATTTATTTCTTTTTTTAGCGTAGATTTGGCGTCATAGTTAAGTATGTCAACTATATAGTACTTCAATGTCTTACATTTTTATTGTTAATTTAAAATATTACAAGATTATTACTTTGATACAGTATGTTATAAAATTGAATCGTTATAAAATTTTAATTTTTTATCATTAGTTTTCTGAGCTTGATGATTAAGACTTTTAATGATTTTCATGTAATTGTTATAAACCAAATCTCAAATAAATGATTTTCTACAATTTCAAATAGCAAAAAGAGAGTAGATATGAGTTAGGCCCTATAAAGTTCATAAAAACGTGAAATATTTAGCTCAATTAGTTGTGTAGTTACTATTTTAGCTTTGAGCAAACTCACATTTTTAAATAATTTTTTATACTCGTATTTCTTAGGGGTGAGTAATGTAGCATATCATGTTCAATTGTTAAAGATCAAATCAGATATTCGATATTCTGAATTATGAAAAAACTATTCTTGTTCTAGTTCCTTTAATCATATATTAGTTTTAACCATATTATCTATATGTTCAAAATTACATTCGAAATAGATACCGAAACTTTTAGATTTTAAATATATTATACCACATTAAAAGTATCTGTAATTTATTGTTCAAAACTATTAAATTATTTCATATAGTATAACATGATTTTGACGAAAACATGTTCTTGATATGTGAATTACGATATCCTAAATCGTGATTAGATGAAGATGTATGACATGTGTTATTTTATATTTATTTCTTTTTTTAGCGTAGATTTGGCGTCATAGTTAAGTAATACATGTCAACTATATAGTACTTCAATGTCTTACATTTTTATTGTTAATTTAAAATATTAGAAGATTATTACTTTGATACAGTATGTTATAAAATTGACTCGTTATAAAAATTTAATTTTTTATCATTAGTTTTCTGAGCTTGATGATTAAGACTTTTAATGATTTTCATGTAATTGTTATAAACCAAATCTCAAATACAATTTCAAATAGCAAAAAGAGAGTAGATATGAGTTAGGCCATATAAAGTTCATAAAAATGTGAAATATTTAGCTCAATTAGTTGTGTAGTTACTATTTTAGCTTTGAGCAAACTCACATTTTTAAATAATTTTTTATACTCGTATTTCTTAGGGGTGAGTAATGTAGCATATCATGTTCAATTGTTAAAGATCAAATCAGATATTCGATATTCTGAATTATGAAAAAACTATTCTTGTTCTAGTTCCTTTAATCATATATTAGTTTTAACCATATTGCCTGAGATTATCCGGTTCAGAATTAATTCTTTATTTTTAGTTTAATTTGTAAATGATTAATCAATTTAATTGTAGTTTGATTCATTTTGTAATTGGTATGTTATATATTGATTGACGATATATTATAAATGATAGTTTTAAGACTTTAATATAAGTAACTTATTTCTTTATTTTATTTTATTTTAACCAAGTAAAATTTATAACTCAATTCTTTTAGTAGGTCTTGTAAACGCTTTTTATTATTATTTGATTGACTTTTTATTAAGAATATAGAATTCTCCTAAATTCACCTTTAAATCACAGGTTATAATATTTCAAATTCATATATCATCAATATTACATCATTTAGATATATTTTCTGACACCAAATTTGATGTCTTTGTCACTATTCTTATATCTATAATTTTTTTTAAAAGATTTAGTTACACGTCGAATTCTGAATTCATAAATTTAAAATAAAAAATAATCTAAATAAGAATATTCTTTCAGTTATCTTATTTAGTGTTCTCCAAAAAATTGTAATCTCTTTATAAATCACCTTTTATAATAAAAAAAATTAATATGATATAGTCCATGTTGAAAGTCCATCAATTTTTCTTTTCAAAGATGCTTACTGAAATTTTAATTTTTGTGCTTAATTAATTCGTCACATTCATGACTTAAAGTTTCTATAATATTGTATTGGTACTCGTTTAAACTATTAAGTTAGATTTGTATTCGTTCATTTTTATTCGAAATGAGTTATATCTGAATCATGGTTCTATCCCGATTATTCAGATCCTTTTTTCAATTTAAAATTCATTTACGTGAATTATTAATTTATAGGTAGTAATCTACATTTAAACAATATATGAGACTTACCTGAAATAATAACTTGATCTCGAATAAATAAGATATTAAAGAGAATATAGATACAACAGTTTTAATGTATGTGGTTAATGTTTTTTATTGACAAAGTGAATGCTTGTGTAGCTCAAATGGTTTCTGTGGTGTTTTTAATTCTTGTGAATGACAATATTTTTTATATATGAGGAGCTAGGTTCGGAGTTAGGGGTTATTATGTAGATAAAGTTGGGCTATTATACAGATAAAGGATTATAATATATATTAATAATTATACGCTATTTTTCTCTCCACTTCCTTTACATGCCCACTCAGAGCGCCAGGTGGATCAATTTCACTGCCAACACACCCAATTACGGCCCTGTTAACGTGTCTAACGTTAATATTGACTGATTTTTAAATTTGTAATCAGTAATCTACTTGAGTCATTTGGCCGCAATGAGTCATCTAATTGATATTTAACCCAAAAATGAAAATATGAGTCAATATAAAGAATATTGTTGGAAACACATACTAAATCACTAAGAGCCAATTGTTTATATTATTTATAAAGAGTGAAGAATCTGTTGGAGATGCTCTAACAGCACGTCTTATTTACTACTATGCCATCATCCACGTTGACACTTGACAGGTTAGCAATGGGTGCAACCTTGGCCCATGAAATGATGCACGCGTGGATGCGCATTCAAGGTAATTTTCCTTTTTTGGGCCTCTCAAATCAATGAACTGATCATTTTTGCTAATTCTAATGTACATTTTGTACCTGACTGAGTAGGATACAGTAGAGGAATTCCACTAGAAGTGAAGGAAGGTATATGTGAAGTGATGGCACACAGATGGTTAGATTGGTATACATTTGTAGGAGAAGATTTCTTACACACTTCACCAGAACAAGTTCAGTTTCTGAGGAACTTGAAAGAGGTCCTGAAAAATGACATAGAAAAACGTTGTTCCAAAGACGTTTATGGGCATGGTTTTAGAGAGGCTAAATGGGCTATTGAGAGATATGGTTTAAAGAGTACAATGTCTTATGTGGCTCGAACTGGAAAATTTCCAGAATAGCTATCTTTAAAATTACTCGGAACCTTCAAAATACTACCAAAAACGAGATTTGTTACTAGCAAAGAAGTTTGTAATGGGTTTGCTGAATTTTTCAGAAAAGTTTGAAATTGTTGTTTGCCACGAGCTTTTGGTAAAATTAAAATGTGATTATATATATGATCTTCAACCATCTGCAACATAAATATCGTCTATTGTATGTCAATCATTACTAGTCAGTAATCTCATTACTAGTCAGTAATCATGTTATGCTCATATTATTTATGAGTCCACTCGTCACTAGTATGAATAATTATCTAATACATACGTTTATTCTTATCATCTACCTAATAAATAAGAATTATATTCGATTATTAAAAAAATCAAGAAACACGTGGATACATAATTCACATAACACGTAAACACATAAGGCACGAAACTTAGTTCGTCAAACGATGTGGCTCGATGTGTTTGCAACTGAAATGGGGTTAAAATATAATTTTTCAAAAATTATATAACTCAAATGTGTTTGTAAAATAACCGTCCTTCCGTTACAAAATAACTTGGGTTCTAAAGTATTTTTATTGAAAACTTAATAATTTCTGAGTCTAAACACGTTCGTTTCACTTAAAACGGTGAACAGTCTAATTGTTATTAATTCGATTAATAAATCATTTTTTTAATTTAATAATCAATTAATCAAAATAATTAACTAATTAATATTTTTATCAAATAATAATTTAACCTAAAATATATACTTTATCATAAGAATTGTTTTTCTTTCTCTTTTTTTCTTTAGTAAATAACGGCTTTATAAAACGGATTTTTCACTGGAGTGACTGCTCCTCAAAATCAATTTAAACACTACCATTCAAGTATACTATAATGAAGTAAGTAAATTTTAAAACACAAAATAATCTATATTTGCATATATAAATTCATCGGAACAAAAAATCCGGTCACCAAAGCCCAAAAATCCGACCAACATCGACTCTTTCAACGACTTGTAAAAATTTTGTAATCAATATATATATACACTAACATGTTATAATATAATGAAGTACAAAATCAGAATCTCAAAATTTTTAACCCAATATAGCGTCTGGTCACCCCAAGAGGTTTCGTGATATCCGAAAAATATTTCCAGAAAAAAATTGAAATTAATACACATAGAACACACGTGTTGAATCGCCTTTTAGATTACTCTGCATCATCCAATTCACTTTCTGTAACCCGAAAATAAATTAAAACGGAAGATCTGTCTAGAAATTTATCTTCTCGAAAGTTTACACTATATATGTCTATGTGTAGATATCAAAGAGCTGATCATTTATATATGGTGATATCGAAAATTGGATAAACAATTTGTAAGATATGAATTTTTGAAATTTTTTAATATATTAAAATGAGAGGCAGAAGGTGGAGAGAATACGTAGAGAGAAACAAGAGATTGAGTTGGGAGGGGTTATCCGTGGCCAGGGAAATAATTGGGAGCATTGGGTAGACTAGAATATATATAAAAAAAATAACCAAAACTCACCCCATAAAATCATGTCATCTCAAATTTCGTTTAGTTATCCCAAAATAATTATTAATGGGGAATAACTTTAAAAATATTATTTTCGAATAAATATAAAAATTATACCGAAATTTCGCAAAAATTATGACTTTTTCAAAAATGTTAAAAACATAAAATATTTTAAAGACACTTGATTTTATAAAAATCAAAATACCATACTTTTGTGGGCTTTAACGTCCCGGTATTTCCCCGGTCCGATTATTTTTCTGAAAACAAAACTAATAATACATCTCGAAAACAAATATAATAAACTAACTCTATATCCCGTGCAATGCACGGGCATGTTTTATAGTGAGTGAATTGATGTTATTTTGATTGTAATTATCGACGATATATTCATGTTGTTTCAGGATGAATCGATTAACTAAATATCTCTCTTTATGAAATTGAGATCGATGTCTTACTTAACGTATTTTTTCTCAAAATAAATTGAATATGCGAAAAAGAAATCGAAATATACGATCAAAATATAATACAAATGAAAGCACACATATCTCATGAAAATAATTACAACTCATAAGAATGAAATATTGCGGAGTTAATTAAAGAGTTATTATAGTTGTTTACATGATACAATTAGTGATACAAAATATAATGAATATGAGGTAATTTTACTTTACATATTAGAAAATGTAATTATTAGATATGAAAGACGACACATTAAATATAATATTGTACAATTGACAATATAAATACATTTTTCAATATACATCATTTTTTATGATAAATATATTAATAGATAGGTCAGTAATCAATGGTAATGAAAATTGAAAAATGGACTAAATTGGTTGAACTACTGATTTACGGTTTATCAAAAATTGAGAATTTAACGAAATGCTAAATCGAAATAATATCGAACATATTTTTATATTCTTTTTAAAATTTATAAGTAAAATAATTATATTTGAGATGTGTAAAATTGCATTTGTACATCCATACTAAGTTATAACTTTATTTTGTGTGCATTATTTATTAAAATAATAAGAGTCTTAATCATCTTTACGCATCTCTCTTATTCTTCCCTTATCTTTTCAGTTTTTATTCGGCAGCCGTCTGATTTCTTCATTTAAAATCGTCATTCTTCACCAACTCGATGCTGAGTATATTTCTTCTTCCTTTTCTTCTCTTCATAGCCTCAAATCGTGTGTTTGATTCGTCAAATTTTGACCGGAAAATTGCCGATTTTGATCAAAAATGACAAAAATGTTGTATGCTCCGATTTTGCTCAATAGATTGTTTGGTTGTCTTGTAGCAATTTATCGGCGAAATTTTTTATTTCCATACCACTGCAGTAATCTTATAACTCTTTTACTTATACCTCTGAAAAAATTTTAAATTGGTTAATGTAAGAAAAATGATTCACCTTACTATTGTAAAATATTAATGTAACTGTAATGAACTTGATATTTTAATATTTTCTTATATATATATTCAAAATCTTCGAACCAGTCTTAGTTTATATTCGATTTGGTCATATAATAAGAATTTCAGTTTTATTATAAACCCCCTCATAACCCACTCTTTTATTCATATACAAAGAGAATATCTATTATATTTCTTGAATTTAATACCTAATACACTAACATTGTCATTTTCAGATTAGTTAACATATTAAATTTATTTGCTGAAAATAAATTTATTTTATATAAAGTCTTCAAAAAAAGAATTTAATATATATACAGGCAAATATTATTAAATTTTAGATATCTAATTATAGGTTGTTAATATCCAATGATAAATGGTAACATATATAAAATTATTAATATTAATGAGTTAGGTGTAATTAATATATGTTATTAAATATGACAATTATTTATATTTATTAATAAGGAGTAGTAATGACTTAAGTGTAATTAATACATGGTATTAAATTTGACAATTATTCGTATTTATTATTGAGGGGTAAATTAGTAATTTGGAATAAATTGTCTCACACAACCCTCTATTTGCTCTATTATATATATAATAGATGACAACTCACGCAAAACGATGTCAAACACGCCACACGTAATACGGACCATCAAAGACAATCCACGTAGGTTATAATTTCATATAATAACGAAGTACAAAATCAGAATCTCGAAATTTTTAACCCAATATAGCGTCTGGTCACCCCAAGAGGTTTCGTGATATCCGAAAAATATTTTCAGAAAAAATGAGATTAATACACATAGAACACACGTGTTGAATCGCCTTTTAGATTACTCTGCATCATCCAACTCCCTTTCTATAGCCCGAAAATAAATTAAAACGGAAGATTTGTCTAGGAATTTTTCTTCTCGAAAGCTTACATTATATATGTTTATGCGTAGATATCAAAGAACTGATAATTTATATATGGTGATATCGAAAATAGGATAAATAATTTGTAGAATATAATTTTTTAAAATTTTTCAATGATTTGGAAGGTGGAAAGAATACGCAGGCAGAGAGAAACAAGAGATTGAGTTGGAAGGGGTTACGTGTGGCAGGGGGTTGGGTAGATTAGGATATGTATAAAGAAAATTAAAAAAAATTATCCCATAAAATAAAATCATGTGATCTCAAATTTCGTTTAGTTACCCGAAAATAATTATTAGCGTGGAATAATTTCAAAAATATTTGTTCGAATAAATATAAAAATTATACCAAAATTCCACAAAATTTATAATTTTTTCAAAAATGTAAGAACATAAAATATTTTAAAGACCCTTGATTTTATAAAAATCAAAATATGATTTTTTTTGTTGGTTTTAACGTCCCGATATGTCCCGGTCCGATTATTTTTCTTAAAATGACACATTTCCTAAATTAATAATACATCTCGAAAATAAATATAATAAACGATAACTCACGCAAAACGAGGCCAAACATGCCACACGTAATGCGGACCATCAAAGACAATCCATGTCGGGTATAATTTCATATAATTACGTTTTAACGCTACTAAAATATCTAAAAAAAATATTCTAACCTTCGCGGGACCACATATAACATAGCACGTAATATTTATGATCAAAAACATCTTAAACTGAGATAAACACATAATTTTTGATTTAATATATTATATAATAGTCGTAAAATTTCTTGATCTTACAATATATACATGTTCGATCTTGCTCAACAGAAGAGTTGAAAAAGAGAGCTCAAACCACAAAATCTCAAATTAGGGTTCGAGAGCTTCAATTAGTTATTACTAATTGGAGTTAAATTAGTGTTTCAGGCTGAATTAGATCTCCAATTAAGCTACCATTCTTACTTGATTTTATTTTTTGTATGTGTATATGTATGTTTATGTTTAGAATTGTTAATTTTGTATGTGTATGTAAGCGCATTTGGTATCTCGCTCTCTCTATTTCGACATCTCAATCTACCTCTCTCTATGTATATCTCTCTCTTTCGCCGCCTCTCTTTCTGTCTCTCTCTCTGATTTGTCTCTCTCTATCTCTTTCTCTCTAAATTTCACTCACTCACACAATCTCTCTCTCTCTCTCTAAATCTCACTTATTTTAATTGTCATCTTTTTGAAATTTGATTAGTCTTTAGTTGCTTAATAGTCGTAACTTTGAAATTTAATTAGTCTTTACTTGATTAATAGTCGTTATTTTGAAATTTAATTAGTCTTTACCTACCTAATAGTTGTCATTCTGAATTTGTAATTACAATTGTTTATCATCTTTATATTTGTGATTTATAGTGGTCGCTTTAAAAATAGAAAGTATCGTAAGAATATTTTTGTGATTAGTCTTATTAAGCTATTTATAGTATCGTTATGTTGTAGCAAGGTTATGTCGGTGTAGTAGTAGTCGTAAGAATTCATCTGTTATTAGTTCTTTGTAGTTGTTAATAGTCGTCGCTTTGATAAGTATCGTTTGTTGTAGCATGGTTGTGTGTGTGTATTTTTTTTAAGTTGTTAACACTTTTTTATAGTTATGGACGACGAGGATAACATGCAGAAAGAACTTTCAAAATTTAGCGACAAATATATGAGTGTTAGTGGCCTCACCTGTCAGTAGTCAGTACGTCAGTATACATGTCACTCCACGTGTCAGTCCTGTAATGTGGACCCTCTTTTTTTTTTTGCAAAAGTGCAATTATTTGGCAACATAATTTTTGGTGTTGCTCTCAATTAGGAAATGTTGTCTTTGAATCCTAAGACAACATTGAAAATACTAACATCAGAAAAGTGTTGTAGTTGAAAATTTACAATCTGCTACAACATATTTTTGGGTTTTGTGCAAATTATTTGAAATGTTGTAGAAAGTCATTATTGGATTGGATTGGATTTAAATATCTTTTATTATATGTTATTCTTTGACTAAATTTATGCATGATTTATATTTAGTTGTTATATAAATGGAATTTATTTACATGTCATTTATTATGTTATTATTTGGCTAAATTTAGGTATAACTTATGTTTTTTTTTAAATACCCATTTTTTTGACAAATATGGCTTATAACCTTACAAATTAGTATTTGTTCTCATAAATCTGGGGGTAAGCGAGAATCGAACCCAGTACCTGGAACGATAGATGATAAACTCTTAACCACTTGAATTATCCAACCATGCTCAACTTATGTTTAGTTATTCTACAATTGGAATGCCAACTATTATGAGCTATCGTTTACATGATTTATGTTTGTTTAGTTGAATGTAATTGATTCTGAAAATTGAATAAATATTTTTTTATTTGAAATTTTGTATATGTTAATTGTATATTAGTGATATATATATATATATATGTGTGTGTGGGGGGGGTGTTTTAAAGAAAGGTTATTAATGTTTCAGTTACTAATTGAAATAAGTGCACTTTTAATATGCTTACATATTCTCTTCCAATAAATGTGATTAAATTCCTTAATTTACTCTTTTAATATATGTGCTTTAATATTTTATATCTAGGTATCTTAGTAATGTTTAGTTAATATTTCTTTTCTTAACACTATATGATTCCTTATTGATTTTGTTCATGATGGTGGTGCTTTTAGGAGATTCGTACTATACATGGATTCTTCTACTTTTGATGGTCGTTTGAAGTATTTCAAATTTGGTATACCAAAATATTATACGTCGTATACCAAATATTTATAAATATTTACATGGTACTTATATTTGTATATATTCCTAATTAACTATTTTATTAGTGAGGTTCTAATCCTTTGGTTAGATTTTATATTTTAACATTTTGTCAGAATTTTTTTTATGTGTTGCCTTGAGATATTTTCTTCTCTATTTTATAAATTTATTTTAAATCAATGCCTAACTAATTTTATTATTGATTTTGCAGGATTTTTATTTCATTCTTCTTTTCAGATCGATGAATGCTTATTATCTAAATTTTCGAGACATTTTACATGATTTTGGGTCAGATAATAAATTTTCTCAAATAAAACAATCCCCTTTGTGGCGGACATGTATTTTGATATAATTTATCCACGTAAAAGTGTTTATTTACAAAAAAGTATGACATCGGAAGAGGCGATGAACGTGTTCGAAAATTAATGTAAAATAACGCAATCCAAAATAAGTAATAAATAGACAATAGGTTGAGATAATTAGGATATTATGTATAGCAATTTTTTTACATTTTTTTGAAATTTTTAATATCGAATCCGAGTTGGACCGAGTTTGATCCAAGTTATGCCGAATTTGATCCGAGTTAAGTTCAAAATCGGGTAATTACCCGAGATTACCCGAGTAATAAAAAACTAATTCGTTGATGAGTCTGAGTCCGAGTACTCGCCCGAGTTATTGGCTGAATCGGCCGATTTTTAGAATACTGCTTATACATAATAGATCATGACGATGATATTTCGTTTTGAGAAATATAGCTTTCAACTTAAATGCCTAACTGTTAAAATGATTATTTTCAAGAATTCAATAAAATAAGTGTATTGGCCTTCTATGACACAATTTTATTATATAACGTTTCAAACATCACATATTGAAAATATGACCCTTTTCAACACACTAAAACGTAATTTAAAGGGGTATTTTTAAGAAACGCAAGGTCGTTGTAGTATTTCTTCTTTCAATAAATTTTTTATTCTAAAAATAGACTAGAAACACATGTTTGATTAGCATTTACACAAAGTCTATATTCGTAGTATACAAGAAATGTGTACTGAACAGACGTATTTATACAACGTAAATTTAAATTGAGTTTATTAATAACCACACAAACAATTTATGTATATAATATATGGGCTCATTCACGTGATATTGTCTCTGATCCCTTACACTCATAACATCTTTCTATTAATTAATTAACTATTATTATAATATTTAAAAGTTCATGAGTGCATCCCAACCGGTTAATATCACTGTATTTTTGTCTAAAACTAAAAAACCAACACGCTCTATGGTTTTAGACTGCCATGAGAATTATTTTGACTTTTTACATTTATTTAATGTTATTATTTGAAAATATTTCTCATAAAATAACTGATATTGAGAAAATTTATATCAAGTACAAATTGAAATTTTTTTAGGCTTAATTGTTACAGGTTCTCAAAATAGTCACATAATCACATTGTGAAATTTCGTAAGATATGCTAACAAATGCGCATACAACGTATAAAATTATGACAAACATTTAAATTTGCAATTTTTACCATTACTTGACAAGCCAGTTTATAATCTATACTATTATATTAAAGACGAAATAATGAAAGTTTAGTTGGTAGTCGGTATGGTACCTTATGTATTTACTTAATTACCCTTACTCAATTTTATTTAAATTAATTTTTTTAATATTTTATATGAGAACTCTCTTTTCCTTCTCCCATTAGAACCCTTTGTAATTGTAACCATCACATATACAATACCCATGATCTACGTCATTCGTATCGATCCAAACCAGGCACAGCTGTCACCAATATTATTGCAAGCTTCGTCAAATCAAAACAAACCCTCCCCTTTAGAGAAAATCAGACTTTTTCAGATGTGGATTTTTTTTGTGGGCATGGCATGAGACATGAGTTTAATATATAATAAAATAGCAATTAGTTAAAACAACCGTGTATCGCACGTGTTTTAGGCTAATATATATATATATATATATATATATATATATATATATATATATATATATATAGAGAGAGAGAGAGAGAGAGAGAGTCTTAATCAAATACAAACTAAATTAAAATACAAACTACAAACTGCACCACATCCAATTTAAATATACCCTCTCACACACAACTCCACCTAATTCCCACCATTTTAATTGAATTTTCCCATATATTGGTGAACTCTTTTTGAAATCTAACTTCACTATATTTTTCTACGTCCTTCAACAATCAATGTGAATACCATATTTGATATATTTCGGCGATAAATCAGTATTTATGCCTACGAGAATCATTAAAATCTACTGGTTCCTAGAATATACCGATTCCAGCTTAGTGATTCGGGTAAGTTTAAATACTGATTTTTCGTCAAAATATAGCAAATATGCTATGCAAATTGATTAATGGAGATGGAGAAAAAATACTGTAAAGTTATTTTTTTAAAAAAGTTAACCGACTCACGGGAAAAGTCAAATTAGAAATGAAGGGAAAAATATATACATTAATACATAGTGCGCATGGAGGAGAGAGAAGGAGATTAAACATGTGTCTGTTATTGGTTTGTAGTTTGTATTTTAATTTGGTTTGTATTGGAGTAAGACTCTATATATATAGGCAAATGATCAAATAGAAACCACTAAAATAGAAACTTAAATGGAAACCAAGAGAAACAACCGTTATATGACATCACCCACCCCCTAGATCGCATAACCTATTCGGGGCCTACTTCTGGACCCCCGAAATCCACCCCGGGCCCGCTGGGCCTCACCAAGGCTTGAATCATAATCCCAGATAGGCCCCAGACATGCAAAATAAACCCCAATGGGCCCTAGTAGGCCCCACCCCGACCCCGACCTAACCCTGCCAAGGCCCACCCTCGGGCTCCACTACCATTCCTATCATCCTAAAAGTTAAGTTTCGATTAGTTTTTAATTTTAATGGTTTCTATTAGAGTAGCCCATATATATATATATATATAGTTAGGTTCTAAAGAGTCCACTATTTCATTGGAGTCCTTGGAGTCTGTTATAGGGAGAATTTCGTATAACGGTGTTTTGGAGGTTAATGGTCGGAATAAAGATCAAGGGTGATTTTTGAGGGCGGAGGAAGGTTGTTTATGGTGGTGGTTGAGCTTGTATGTTGACTCCTCAAGAAAGAATAGGGTTTTCGTTATTCTTTACCAAGTGTCGACTCATGTCTCATACAAGTGCTTACGTACCCCATTTATAGGGAACAAGTCACATAGGCTAGGGTTAGGATTCCTCGACCTGTGCAGCTCAAGCCCATGATAAATTCAGGTCTTCAGCCAATTAGTCACGTAAATCTCGACCGGCTCCACACGCTTCCTACAATCTCGCGGCATCTCCGCATTTCTTCCCGTGGTTGCAGGAATACCCCGTGTCGGCCCCAAAATCTACGAGCAACTCAGTCATCTATGAGTCACTTTCCATATTACACACGAAGTCCTTTAATGCGGGTCGGCCTGGTTGCCTCGGTCTGCACCACCTTTTTCTCTAAATCAATAAATAAGATATTTCCTTTAATTCCATAAGATGTGGGCTCATGGGCCCAACTCGCATATGGGCACCTGAGCCCAGCTCGCATGTCACAAGCCCAGCCCACATGTGAGAGCTCAGCTCACATGTAGGAGCCCCGCTCACACGTCACGAGCCCAGCTCGCATGTGTGAGCCCAACTCACATGTATGAGCTCAGCTCGCATGTGAGAGCCCAACTCGCACGTCGCGAGCCCAGCTCGCATGTGTGAGCCCAGCTCACATGTGAGAGCCCAGCTTATATACCAACTCATGAGCCCCACTCTCATATGAGAGCTCAGCTCGCATGTGCGGGCCCAACTCAGATGAATCCATAATTCTAGCTAGCATGTGTGAGCCCGGCTCTTCAATGCACCCAAAAGGACCTGTTTAGGGTCCATGACCGAAAGCGGACACAACAGAGTTCATATATGTTCTATAAGTAAAATATTGCTTAAATTACTGCAAAATACATTATTTTTCGAATGATATTCCACAAACATCACTATTTTATTAAAAATCTTACAGCTTGTGTATATTTTACAATCAGGACATTGCAAAATATATTATTTTACAAAACATGCTTAGTTTGGTGACGATAAATTTTCATGTTGCAGAACATACATATTGTACTTGTAAATAAATGATATTTGTATGATTTTATTGAATTAATGATATTTGTGAAATATGTTTTGTAAGATAATATATTTTAGAAGATATTTTATTTGCAGAAGATAGTTGGACAGCAGGTACTCACTATAGAATTTTCCTCCATAGAATTTTAAGTACATAGACTACTAAATCGCTTTGCAAGTTGAACAACAAAATTCATATGAAAATAGCTGGGAAAACTTGACCGGCTTCTTTGCCGTATATTAGTTATTCCATATTTTTTTGCGGAAAAGGATTAGTACATGTTTCGAGATTAAACTTTACTTGGAAACACAAAAACGAGCTATATTAACCTCAGCGATGGTCGAAAACTCTGTTCTGAGTGTCACTGCACATCAATAATTTCTTATGAATCTGGCGGAAAGGTGAGTACATATTGTTTTATGTTTGATCAGCAGGATTTTCTTGTAACAGGAGCAACCTTGGCTCATGAGATGATGCATGGGTGGATGCGTATTTAAGGCAATTTTCTTGTATCTGTTAAGTATGTTGTTAATACGTTCAGTACTAATAAACTTGAATGCAAAGCAGTAAATAAATTTTCAAGTACAAATGTTGTTAAACTCTCTTATTGATGTTCTGAAAAGATTACAACGACTAATATATAGAAAATGCCACCTAAAATGGATACTAGAAAACAGGAAATCACCAACCATTACTCTCCTACATGCCCTCAAATATGTCCTATAATTTCTCACCAGATCCTACACAATCTCTTGATTTATTGACTCAATCAAATGCGGTCTTTACTACTTAGACAATGCAGACAATGAAATAAGACCCAAACGAAAATAAAAGCGCAATTAAATTCAAGATTAAAAGCCCAACAAACTCCCGCTTAATCTTGAATTTTAGTCTGCAACCAACTTAACTCCCAGCAGCTTCCTCATTGACTCAAACTTCTGTGTTGCCAGAGCTTTAGTCATTATATCTGCACGCTGTTGATCACTTGAAACATGATGAACAACAATTTCTCCACGCTCGATGCATTCACGGATGAAATGGTACCTTATGTCTATGTGTTTACTGTGACCATGAAAAACCGGGTTCTTTGCAAGATCAATAGCAGACCTGTTGTCTATGTATAACACGACTGGACCAACGAAATCCTCAGTAATTTGACTCAGAACATTCTTCAGCCAAATACTTTGACAAGCTATTGCAGTTGTGGCCATGAATTCTGCTTCACACGAAGACAACGCCACACACATCTGCTTTTGTGACACCCATGTAATGAGACTCTCATTGAAATAAAAAACCATTCCACCTGTGCTCTTTCTGTCTCCCAAATCACCAGTGAGATCACTATCCGAGAAACCCACCAAAATGTTGTTTCCACTCTTTTTTGTGTACACCAGACCATACCCAATCGTTCCCTTTATATAACGGCATATCCTCTTAACTGCATTCATGTGTACAACTGTGGGATTTTCCATAAAATGACTGACGATGCCCACCGAATAAGCAATATCTAGTCTCGTATGTACCAGGTATCGTAGGCCTCCCAAGACTTTTGTACTGAGTTACATCAACCTTTTTGCCTCCATCTTTTGTAAGCTGTTCTTTTGGATCCATTAGGTATTTTGTGGGATTGCATTCCGCCAAGCCTGCCCTTTCAAAAAGTTTCTTAGCATACCCGGACTGTTTTAACTCGATATAACCGTCTTCTTGTTCAACCTCTATGCCCAAATAATAGGTCAGCCTTCCTAGATCACTCATATCAAAGAAGCCATTCATTTTTTTCTTGAATTCCTCGATGTTGGCTGTGTTTGTACCAGTGACTAAAAGAGCGTCCACATAGACACTAATAATCAGCACATCATCCCCATTTCGCTTGGTATATACAGCGTGCTCGTATGGGCAACGCTTGAAACCAAGGCTCTCCAAGCATGTGTTAAGTTTAGCATACCAAGCTCGTGGGGCTTGTCGCAAGCCGTAAAGAGCCTTTTGAAGCTTATAGACCATTTGTTCCTTCCCTTCCTTCACATATCCATCAGGTTGCGCCACATAGACATCTTCAATTATTTCTCAATTTAAAAAGGCTGTTTTTACATCCAAATGATGTATTTGCCATCCATTTTTGGCAGCCAAAGCCAACAGCAAACGAACGGTTTCAAGTCTTGTCACCGGTGCAAAAATCTCGTCATAATCCACTCCATACTCTTGTGCATAACCCTTTGCCACTAATCGTGCTTTGTACTTCACAATATTCCCATTTGCATCTCTCTTGAGCTTGTAAATCCATTTTAAACCAATCACCTTTTGTCCCTCTGGCAAATCAGTCAACTTCCAAGTATCATTATCTTCAATCGAATTTATCTCCTTTTGCATAGCTTCTCTCCACTCGCGTTCTTTGACAGCCTGCTGGAAATTTTTTGGTTCGATCATGCCAACAAACATCAATTCTTCTTCTGCTTGTATTTCTTCAGTTTCGTTATACACTTCTTGCAAGGACTCGAAGCGTTTTGGTTGCACACTGTCATCGTACATATCTGATGTCACTCCAATCCTCGGTGTTGAGCGACTTGGCGTATTTTCTGGTGATATTTCGCGATCTCCCCCTGTATCCTCAACTCGAGATATCTCTGCAACAAACTAATCATCTTGGTCTTGTTCATACCCACCTACAATAGAAAATGCAGGCTGCTCAGCTCCATCAATTTCACTCAGCTGTTCCCATGGCCAATTCTTGTTTTCCTCGAACACAACGTCCCTACTAACATACAACCATTTGCTTATTGGATCATACAACATGTAGGCCTTAGTTCCAGGCTCTTTCCCAAGTTTCACCACTTGAACACTTCTATCATCGAGTTTTTTAACATGAACACTCGGAATCTTCATATGTGATGGACAACCAAAAACACAAGTATGACTGATGTCCGGCTTCACCCCCGTCCATGCTTCGTAAGGTGTCTTTGTCGACAACGCCCTTGTAGGAAGTCTATTTAGTACATACACCGTGTGATGAACAGCTTCTCCCCTCAAATTTTGAGGCAACTTCATCTCTTTAAGATAACTACGAGCCATCTCCATTATTGTACGATTCCTACGCTCCACAACGCCGTTTTGCTATGGCGTGTAGGGTGCAGTGAATTGACGATCAATTCTGTTGTCTTCATAGTAACTCATGAATTCCTTTGATGTGAATTCACCCCCTCAATCAGTTCTAAATGCCTCGATCTTTCTTTCTCCCTTTTCAACTTGAGCACGAAATTTTTTGAATACTGCAAAAGCCTCATCCTTGGACTTCAACATATACGCCCACATAGCCTTGCTAAAATCATCCACCAATAAGAAAAAATATTTATTTCCACCTGTTGTAACTGGCTCGATCGGACCACACAAATCTCCGTGGACTAGTTGTAGAACTCGACTGGCACTGAAAGTTGATTTTTGAGGGAAAGGTTTTCGGGCAAATTTCGACACCAAGCACCCTGAGCACACCCCCTTACTCTGTTCAACATTTGGAAAACCTCATATCATTGTATGCTTACACATGAGATTTAGAGATTTGAAATTAATGTGTTTGAGGCGAGTGTGCCAAAGACGCGATAATTCCTCAGATTTTGACAACATACAAATAGGCTTAGAGGTTTCAATAATTAATTTATACAGTCTGTTTTGAGATCTTTTTACCTTCATCAGTAGGCTGCCTTGACTCTCATACACCCACAAGAAATTTCCGTTTAGCACAACTTTGTTGCCTTCCTCCGATAATTGACCAAGACTAATGATATTGCTCCGCAACGTGGGAATATAATAGACCTCCTTCAATGTACGCTCCTCGCCATTTTTGTAATTAAAGACAATATTACCTTTTCCTTCAATTTTTACAGTCGACCCATCACCAAATCTCACTTGTCCGGCTATTCCCTCATTTAGCTCTGCAAATTTTGATTTTTCACCCGTCATGTGGTTACTCGCCCCGTTGTCAAGGTACCACATGTTCGACTCCACGTGTTTACTATTCACATCAGTCACCAAGGCTGGAACTACTCCCTTTTCATTTAGTAAAATCATGTCACTTTCTTTGTCACACTTTGCAAGCAACAGAGCAGACTCATCATCTTCCATTTGCGCCATGTGTGTTTCAGGTTTTGTCTCCTTATTTCGTTTTGGCCTTCTGTAATCTGCAGCAAAATGACCAAAGATGCCACAATTAAAACATCTCATCTTGCTTTTGTCTCTGTTTCCACGTGGTCTGTTTGAGCGCTTCAACCATTCCTCCCGGGTAAGCAGTAATTTTCCCTCATTGTTCTCCCTTTTTTTCCATTCCTCCTCGGTCATGAGTAATTGATTTCTAGTCGGTTCTTCCTAACCTTTCAATCTTTCTCCATGGGCCTTTAGTGACCCAACAGCTTCCTCGATTGACATGGTGTCAATACCTCCAAATTGTTCCATCATAGACACTATCTGCAAGAATTTTGAAGGTACGGCACGCAAAAGTTTTTTCACCACGTAAGATTCTGTCACTTCTTCACCCAGGGCACGAATATTTGTCACAAGTCCTCCAAGTCTCATGCTGAAATCATCAACACTCCCGGTGTCCTTCATTACCAATGATTCAAACTCAGTTTTTAGAGTTTGAACCTTCGCAGCCTTCACCCTATCTGCGCCCTGACACAAAATTTTCAGGCCATCCCAGGCGTCCTTCGCCTTCTTTTTGTCTGCTAAGGAGAGTAGCATCTCTTCAGATATCGCCTGGTATATCATTGTCAGAGCAATTTTGTCCGTCCGGTCCTCGACAACTGCCTTAGCGTCACTCAATTCCACTGCTTCCCAAACTCCATGTGCTTCCATGATGACCTTCATCTTCATGGCCCAAACAGTGTAGTTTGTTTTGGTAAGCATTGGATAACTCAGACCCATCGAACCTCCCTTGCTCTTCCCTACATCCATTGTAGCCTTTTTCGACATGTACTTGAAATCTCACCACAACCTAGAAACTCTGATACCAAGTGTTGTTAATACGTTCAGTACTAATAAACTTGAATGCAAAGCAGTAAATAAATTTTCAAGTACAAATGCTGCTAAACTCTCTTATTGATGTTCTGAAAAGATTACAACGACTAATATAGAGAAAATGCCACCTAAAATGGATACTAGAAAACAGGAAATCACCAACCATTACTCTCCTACATGCCCTAAAATATGTCCTATAATTTCTCACCAGATCCTACACAATCTCTTGATTTATTGACTCAATCAAATACGGTCTTTACTACTTAGACAATGCAGACAATGAAACAAGACCCAAACGAAAATAAAAGCCCAACTAAATTCAAGATTAAAAGCCCAACAAAGTAAAACCCTTAAGGTGGTAGAGGAAGACTCGAACATGATCTTATACTCTTTTACACCCCTCAATCGTACAATATTTTTCGCTACGATTAACAACGACAAATGCAACTAATTCCAATATCAATATCAACAAACAATATTTAAATTAAATAAATGGGGTGAGAGGATTCGAACCCGAGTCCCTCCCTAAACCGAGTTCTGATGTCATGTTAAGTAACATGGTCACACTAAAACCTTAAGGGGTAGAGGAAGACCGAACATGATCTTATACGTATCTTGGCCTCTTAAGTTCATTAACTATTCGTGTCTTGTTCACTGATACCGATGTATATCTAATGCCTGATTTGAACAGGATATGACGGACTTGAAATAGAAGTAGAGGAAGGTACTTGTGAAGTAATGGCATACAAATGGTTAGATTGGTATGCACTTGTTGGAGATGATTTCTTACATGCTACGCCAGAACAAGCTCAGTTCCTCAGAAAGTTGGAAGAGGTTCTGCAAAATTACATGGAAAGAAAAGAGTGCAAGATTTATGGTTAAAATGCATATGCTGAAATCTTGTATGTAAGATTCAAAGATTTCAACAATATTCATTTTATATTAGATTAAAATGCCCAAAATATGTTCTTAGATAAATGCCAATTCAAATGTCGCAGTTTCCAAGGATCCAAACATTGTTGAACTGCTATAAGCAAATTTTGCAAAGGGTTGTTACATTTTTTGTCGCTCGCGGATCGAGTTACTATAATACAGCCATGAACAAGCTCGTTACAACAACTTTAAAAGAATGAAACCTAGGGAACTAAGTTAATGATTAACTAGAATAAAAGACTGATATTGCCTATTTTCATTCTGAACTGTATACTTGGACAGTTGTATTGTATCATTTTAAACTGACCGGAGCTTTTTAAAATATCATAGTTATTTGACAATACCATAATTCTAATTATTGGTCTTATATTATATTGGATATGCATATGCATATGAAAGGAAACCAGCAAGTACTCTTCCCCTTCTGTCAGGATTCTCTTTTTTTGAATGAAGTTGACAAGAAAAAGAAAACACATAAAAGGAATATACCATATGTAACCACCATGGTTGTTATGGCACAATAAACTATGAAGCTCAGCCAAACTTGGTGTTTTTTAAATTCTAACTTATGGGGTCTTTAAAGGTGGTTCTACTCCTTTTAACTTTAGTGTTGTTGGCTATGAAATCGCAAAATTGCATTTAGGAATCCTCAGTAGTAAGTTCTACTTTTGGAGCTAATTATGCATCCTTGTTTTCCCTCCCTTTTCCTGTTTTAGTCACAGACTTGCAGTAATCTAGGGTTTTGTACTTGAGCATAAAAATGGAGTATAATGGTGGATATATAAATGGAAGATATGGAGCCTTTGCATTTGAGGTAACTGCAATTTTTCTTTATTCACATACTAAAGATCATGCCTTCTAAGTTTTCTTCCAGCTCAATGCAATTTAACTCAAGGTCCTAGTCTTAAGAAATCGCACAGGAGACAGGAGCAGATGATATTTCCTGGATTGTGCTCATTTACTCTATTAGTAAAATAAGTTTTGCAATTTCACTAAATGAAACTTAAGCATTACTATCACAACATTATTTTAGGTATGCACATAATCAGTTTTGTTAATTTCCTTTAATCACTTGCTAGCACTTATGATTTCCCTTTGTTAACTTTTCAACACGCTTATATTTGCCATTTGATCTTAATGGAAATTTGAACTCCTCTATATCCTCATTCCCCGCTGTTATCAAAGGACGGTGACTGAAAATTTACTACAGTTTGCAGAATGTTCTGATTTTCAAATTATTATCATAATTTTGAAATTCATTCTTTATATAACTACTTATATTTCCATCTTGTTGTTGGATGCAGGATCCACTATCGGAGGATGAGAACGAAGATATACATCACGCCCTTGAACATTCTATTCTTGAATCAAAAATAGCAGAAATGAATTTTGGGGGTGAGCAACTTAATTATGTCTTAAGCTAATTGTTAAGTGATAAGCTAACATGTCTTAATATTTTGTTTGTAGTTGTATGTCAAATGTAACTTAGTACTAATTTTTTAAGTGTGTCCGAATTTGTCCTCTCTTCTGAATCATGAATGCTCTAGAATGTTACCTGCAATTGATTCTGTCGATTGCAAATTACTAAATTTTAAAACCTCTTTGCTAAATGAACAAAAGAATATCTTCCAATATTCTACACTAATGCTTTGTCTAACTGTTATTTTTTATCTCCGTTTTCTCATTTTGCAGAGTCTTATCATACAGAGGAAGATGAACACCATACCGGGTCTATACAAAGCAGTATAGAAGATTTTGAAGAGTCTTATCAGACAGAGGAAGATGAACACCATACCGGCTCTATACAAAGCAGTATAGAAGATTTTGCAGAGTCTTATCAGACAGACGAAGATGAACGCCATACCGGATCTATACAAAGCAGTATAGAAGATTCAGATGAATCCATGAGGCAAAGGTGGTACAAAACTTTCTTTCCGTAATTACTTTTTTGGTCATGGACTCTTTAAATATTGACGAAAAATTGGTTACTCAAGTGCATCTCTTTCTAAAAATAGGTGACTGTTAGACATGTTTGCACATAATATAAATTTTACTTGCAAATTATTTCTTACCAGGAAAGCAAGCATGACTCCAAAAAAGAAATGGTGGAGAAAACTATTTAGCAGCCTAAACATCTTCGAGAAGTCTAAACAATATGATGCGATAACACTGTAATATTCATCCAGCCTATTTCTTTAACACAATGTTCAAGAGAAATCGCCAATTAGAATTAATTGAGTAAACCTTCTTGCAGGGCGTCTTCCACGTCAGAAAGGGATTCCAACTTTGAAACTGATCAAGTTTGTGATGTTTGCGATAAAGCAGTAGGTTTTCTATTTCTGATGATATTTATTATATCATTTTATATTTTAGTGTATGATGCAATCAAAGAATGTTTTAAAATTGACTATCAGGTAGCTATAATGCAATTATGCAAAAGCTACAAAATTGCTGATATTCTGGTACAAATTCTAATTTAGTTTCTGCTACTTACTCATAATGATTCATCTACAGATACTTTCTGATCAGTTAACGCGTACCTATTGGGGCCAGAAAGTCTGTCACAAACATTTATCGGATGGATCTACGATGTGCTGCAGCTGTTCAAGATTCAAGGTTTGTGGTAGAGATTCACCACTGCACGAGAAAAATACTTAAAAATTGACTAGTTGAGATGTATTAGTAACAAGTTCTAGATATTGCATATAAATATACAGAAGCTGTAGTTGGGTAAAGTCTCCTCCCTCTATACTAGTGAAGGTAGTGTTTGCAAGTAAAAGATTTAACAGACTTGGGGAACATCTCAGATTAATGGAATATTTTGTAGGTAGGACAAAAAGATGCCAGAATGGTAGCTGTAACTGAAATATCAATTTTGCTTCTTTGCCATATTTTAGTTATTTCACGCTCTTTTTGCTAAAAAATCATCCAATAACTAGAAATTAAACTATACTGGATCTATGCAGATTGGAAATATGCGATATATTCGCCTTAGCGATGGTCGAAGACTTTGTTCTGACTGTCATTGCACAGCAATAATGGACACCGAGGCAAGCATTCCCCTTATTCATGAAGTATTCAGATTTTTGAAAGGGATAAACATGAAGATCCTTGAGGATTTTTCAATTTTCTTAGTTGATAAAAAGGAGTATAAAAGAATTGATTCTGAACTTGGCGGAAAGGTGTGTACATATTGTATCATGCATATTTGGCCTTAAAACAAGTGCATTGTTCTAATTCTCATGCTTTTAGTTTGTAATGTTGAGTAGTTAACCCCTACTATGTTGACAGAACAATCCGGGATACCGGCCATCTGGTATGACCACATATACAGCAGGATTTGTTGTGCGGAGTGTAAGGATTTGATTGTCTCTCCTTTTCTTTCAATCTTCTTATAAGGAATGCAAGATATGTTCGACAAAATATTGTATATGTTTGTTGTGTGCAATCATGCTTTTCATATCAATTACAAGGTTAAATCCGAAAATACTAGTACTCGGACAAAATTTCTTACTTCCAACTTGAATTCAGGTAGCTAGATCATACCAGAGAGGGGATAAAATCTATGTAAAGGAAGAGGTGCACAAAATACAGCGTAAAAACAAGGTGACATCCATGCTGATAGTGTATGGTTTTCCCAGGTATAAAATCTTACTTATCCGAATTCATTTCCCATTTCTTCCCTGATCATGCCTAGAAATCTTCCATATATTCTCAAAATGACCTTCAAATGATGTTACATATCTGAATTCAACTATCCAAACTAGGCCTTAAAACTGCCTGAACAGATCAAGTTTGTCAACCTATAGCAATTTCCATCTATTCCACTTACTATTGTACTTATATCTCTCCATTAAATCATCGAAGAGATTATCAAAATATTTGTGAAGTCTCTGTTGGGTGGTGTCAACTTGATAATATTCCCTTGTATATGAAGCAACCAGTTAAATTCATTAGTACGAGGCGTTTTGGGATGTGCCCAAAATAATATTTGCAAATTCAGCCCAGACCGGACAATATCATACTATTGTAGAGTTATGACTTGCATGCATCACAGTTAGACCTGGCCATCTGTGCGGTCCGTGCGTCCCGGGCCGGGCCGCACACGGGTTGGACACTCGAAATGGTAACACTGAACCGGCCTGTTAATTAACGAACCGGGCTCGGGCCGGGCTCGAATCGAGGAAACCGAAGTCGTAACCGCACAAGAAAATAACCGCGTACGAGTTGTGCGGGCTCGTGCGGTTAACCCGCGGGCCGAGTTGTGCGGGCCTCCTCATTTTCCACCTCTCTCCCCGCCGTCTTCTTCCTTCCGGTGCTTCGCCGTGGTTCCGGCCGGCCCTTCATTTCCCGGGCGGTGGTCGAATCGAAGCTGAGAAGAAGAAGAGAGTAAATGGGAAGGAAATGAAGGTGAATGCGAAGGAGAGATGGTCGAGAGATAGAGAGAGTTATTTGAGTGACGATGATGATGCTCTTCCTCTTCCTATGACGTATATAATTCGTGGAGTTTATAATTTTAGGGAAAATTAGTAATGACACAGAAAATACTTACCGCCTTCTGCTGAGTAGTGCGGGTTGGTGCCGGGCCGGGCTCGGTCCCGGTTTTCCAGTATTATATTCGTAACCGGCTCGACTAATTTGACGAATTGTGCGGGTTTGAACCGGCCCGATTCGGGCCGAATAATTACGGGTTTCCATACGAACCGGTCCCGAATGTGCGGTTCAAACCCGCACATTTGGCCAGCTCTAATCACAGTAGTCTTAACCATGCATAAGTAATGTCAAATCTAAATTTGTACTTTTAGCCTCAACCTCACTGCTTCGAAAAATAGCAACAAAACTAGCTAAAACTTTAACTAAAGTTTACTCATTATCGTCTATGTACTAACAACACAGCCTTAATTACTACTATTCCGTCATCCACATTGACACCTGACAGGTTAGCAATGGGTGCAACCTTGGCCCATGAAATGATGCACGCGTGGATGCGCATTCAAGGTAATTTTCCTTTTTTGGGCCTCTCAAATCAATGAACTGATCATTTTTGCTAATTCTAATGTACATTTTGTACCTGACTGAGTAGGATACAGTAGAGGAATTCCACTAGAAGTGGAGGAAGGTATATGTGAAGTAATGGCACACAGGTGGTTAGATTGGTATACATTTGTAGGAGAAGATTTCTTACACACTTCACCAGAACAAGTTCAGTTTCTGAGGAACTTGAAAGAGGTTCTGAAAAATAACATAGAAAAACGTTGTTCCAAAGACGTTTATGGACATGGTTTTAGAGAGGCTAAATGGGCTATTGAGAGATATGGTTTGAAGCTTACAATGTCCCATGTGGCTCGAACCGGAAAATTTCCACAATAACTCTTTTTAAAGTTTGTAATGTGGTTGCTGAATTTTTCGGACAAGTTTGAATTGTTTTGTGCCATGAGATTCTCGTAAAATTAAAATATACGTCCCTCTCATTTGTTTACACTTTCTAAGATGTCCCTCTTAATTGTTTACATTTCAATAATTTCAAAAATAGTGAAATTTTTATAAAATCTCACTACTTTACTCACTTTTTTAACTTTGTCAGTGATGGATCTAGGGGTCCCTCCCCCCTAAGATTCAGAATATAATCCTAGTAGTGTTAGTATTTAACATGTTGTCTTGTTAGTTCAGCTGGTTTTGCGTTGTTCCTTCCTTTCTCAACTCCAACTTAAATAAACGGTACTTCTTTTGCTTGATTTTTGATGCAGTTTTTTTTCATTTTTCTTTTCTTTTTAATGTCTTAATTAAAAGATGTATATATTTTTAAATTTCAAAAAGATGTATATATTTTTAACTATTACTCAGTGAATTTGATTGTTTAAAACACAGAAATATGTGTTAAATTCAACTCGTTTTGCTATTTTTTAACGAATCTTACTCTCAAAATTATATTATTCATTTTTCAAAAATTATGGTATAAAATCGGCCCCCTAAAATTCTTGTGTGTCCGCCACTGGCGGAGGGAGTATATTTTATGCAACTATCTTAGTTATAGACTTTTTCCTTTAACACAGACATGAACTTTGAACAATTACTTTCTTTCTTGCTTATTAAACTTTTAGTGGTGAAGCTATTAAGAATTATTTTTGTGTATTACGTTTCGGTAGTTTAAGTATAGGTTCACAAGTTCATGGTTTGGTGTGAAGTTACGGTCGGATTGTGTTTATGTTTAAATGCGCTTTTGGTTTGTGTTTATGTTTAAATGTGTTGAGTTTGTACAACAAAGTGCTCTCAGATTACTGTTTTGTCTTCTGTGGTTGAGTTCATGTTTGAGAGAAGTCATTTGAATCGTTTCGTTGTATGTTGCAAAATGATAGCTTTAGAGTTAACCACTTTCCTGGTTCGACCCTTTTTGGTTGCTTACAAGAGTTAATCGGAGTGGCGGATCCAGTATTTAAAATATGGAAGGATACAATACAATCATATTTTGTGAATATACTTCTATTTTTTAAAATTTTTGAGACAATTTCATATGTTTTCAAAGAAAAAATAAAAAAAAAAATTATTTAGGGGATTCTCTTACAGATTCATGCTTATGTACTAAAATAAGGTCTGTTGACGAACAGAGTATGTAAGGTTAAATTTGGAAGTCTAAACTTTTAATACATTAGCACCAGTGGTCTAGTGGTAGAATAGTACCCTGCCACGGTACAGACCCGGGTTCGATTCCCGGCTGGTGCAAAGCTATGACGAATTTAAGCATATGTTGCAGTTGGATGGGTCCGCTGCTATTTCTGATTAAATGTGGAAATAATGGTGATGAACAAAAAGCCTGGGCCCGGAAATCTAGTCCGGCCCGGGACTTTGACCTCGACAGGCTTTATAATTTTAGGCAAAACCCGACCCGACCCGGTTAAAAACCCCGGTTTCGGCCCAGCCCGATTAAAAACCCGAAAAAACCCGGTTAAAATCTGATTATTATAATATATTTTCTTATATATTTATGAATTCATATTTATTATAAACATAAATAATATTTCAAACACATATATGTTTACATATTTGTAATTAATAAAATTATTTATATACTTCATTGCATAAATAATGAAAGAAGATATAGTAAATACACTATATATATTTGGATAACAATGATAAAACATATTATTCTATAAAAATGTTTATTTTTTGTCGAACTTAAATATTTTCAACTAAGTGATATTTTCATAAAATAATCCATGTAAACTAATGCATTTTTACGATGATCTAGTTATTAACATATGTAGTCTTCAGAAACTCTAATAAAACTTGATCCGATTTAAATAAGAAAAAAACTCGCCTGATCTGATCAGGCCCGAAAAAAGCCTGATTAGGCCCGCCTTGAGGACCCAAACGGGCTTTTACATTTTCGAAAAGCCAGGCCCAGCCCGGTCAAAGTCAAAATCCGGGTTTTTTAAGGTCCGGTGGAACTTTTGTGCATCTCTATTTTTACTCCACCAAAAGAACCATTTTTAGCACCGAAACGGCTGGCATAAAGCACGATGAGGCCACACTGTCACTACCAGAATAGTGCAAGTTTATCGTAGATGGCACAAGCCACAAGCCATCTCAGAGTGACGCAAAAATCACTTTCATAAATTACCACCCTCTACCTTACAATAACAAGTATTAACCCCTTCATCAATATATTTTGTTGAGGGGGTATTGGTGTTTTGTAATATTTAAATTTCATAATTTTATGATTTTGCCATCTGGCACAATGGGGTAATGACAAATTATTTTTTCTGCTTTAATGATAATTTAGTAGTCCAATGCATTGTCGACGCTGTACTTTTTGTTGGTTTGGTCTTAGATAAATTTATCAGTTAAGACGAGAAGGCCAGAAACAACAGTAAACTCTAGAAAGAAAATTATTGCGGACCTGAGGGGTTTGAGTTTGCGAAAATATATTAGAAAGTGCAAAATATAAGCATTAGCACCAGTGGTCTAGTGGTAGAATAGTACCCTGCCACGGTACAGACCCGGGTTCGATTCCCGGCTGGTGCAAAGCTATGAAGAATTTAAGCATCTGTTGCAGTTGGATGGGTCCGCTGCTATTTCTGATTAAATGTGGAAATAATGGTGCTTCCTGAGCTTTACTTCTCTTTTGCTCCAGACCTGCATATCTTTATCCTGATTCTGCTCATTTTACTCATACTAGTATGTAAGTTTTGCAGTTTACCGAATGAAACTCAAGCATTGGATAACAACGTATAAAAAACATTAGAACCTAAATAAATCTAACATGCATGCTTAGATTATTACAATGTATAAGAGCAAAGCTTTACAAATCACAATAGCTTGGTTTATATTAACAGTGTAAATTTTTAAAAGCAGTGTCGCACAAAGACCAATCATAGCATAAGTGAACTAGAGGAATTATAATATTTAACCTCCATAAAAGTTAAAAAAAATCACTTGATTCACTATTCCAACCTTCTGCACTTGATCAAAAGAAAAGAGTACTGACGCTATTCATTCTGTAAATTTGACCCTTTAATGCATTAAGACATCTAAATACAATTTCTACTATAAAGAATAAGGGTAATTACAATACTCATCCTGTAAATTTACTGAGCCTATAGGAACATACAAAAGAACCTACAAAAACCTTTTAATCAGCAAGTTTCCAAAATTAGCACAAAGTACAAGGGCAGTACAATGAAATTGTCGACGGTTCACTGCATTAACTCAATTGATTGTTTTCAGTATCATCTATTGCACTATCAGAGCCACTCTTTGATATGCACTGAAAGTTGATTGATTCGCCTTATGATGCAATACTATTCAAACCATGTAAGTCATGCCAACTTGAATCAGCTGCTGATGAGGCACGCTCAAGTTGGCAATTCCCCTTCTGCAATTCTTTCTTAAAAAAGCATAAAAGTAATTGATGATTAGCTTTTTGATGAACCAGGAATCCTTTCTCGCTCTGATATCCCCGTGACCGAGAAGATAAACCACCCCAGATTCTTTGGCTTTGCGTATAAATGATAGCTCCTTTTCTAAACTCTGTTCTGGATCGGACATACTTGGGTCTTCCCTGTTAACCTCATCTGAAGTGCTTGCTTCTGTATGTGACTGCATGGCATCGTAGTCAGCCAAGAGAGGGATTCCAAGAGAATAGACACTGCCGTTGGGAGCAACAAGAACTCGTGAAGAGGCCTCATCTTCAGAATCTGAATCATCCTCACCATCACTCTCCAACGACCGTTCCTGGGCTTCTCTACGGATAAACTTCTCAAGGCTCTCAATCAACAACTGTTCAAAAGTTTGATGGTTCTCTTTGCGAACATCCTTGTAGCCGTATCTGTTAAAGATGTTACCGATTTAGATCAATTAAGTCCCAATAAGCTCTAACATGATACATGATAGATGCACATAAGAAAGTGTTTTTATACATCATATAACTCCCAAAACAATTTGTTTAGGTCAGGTGAGAACTGAATAATTGAAAAGGCATCTACACAACAGCGTAGGCAGACAACTGAGAAGAACATTCTCTTCCTACTTATAAGTTTTGCTTCCTCTTCCTCCTACCCAATGTTGAATATTAATCTCTATACTAGTTACTCTACTGCCCACTAATATTGACTCCGTACAAATCGGTTAAAACAAAGTGCTCAAGTTTAAGTAATTCTATATGCAACTTGTAATTATGACATCTAGTGCTGCATTCCCTGCATCACAACTTGGGTAATGTTAGTGACTGCAAAAGATGAAGACGCCCATGGTAGCTAGAAAAAAAGGATGAAAACTGGAAAACTCATGGTAGCTACAAAAAATAAAAATATGTCATAAGTCATAACATCAAGCAAGTTGAGAGCAGATACAGGCTTCATATCATAGACCCAGCACAACCAGTTAAACTAAAAGATCAGATTTGGTTTCTTGCAAGTGATTTGTATCATAGTGGCGAGAGCATATACTGCCCATGTGATAGTCGCCAAAGATATAAAGCCCGATATTATCCCAAATATTAAACCATTATTAATTTTATTCAAATCAAACATTATAAGTTTGTTATATGCAAATGGAAAATCGATCCAAAGCATGCTTAGCAAACTAGGTTTTGGCGATACAAAAGGCACGGATGTATTACACATTGCAAAACGTCTAGAATGGATGAAGGGCTGTTAGGAGGCAAAAGTTATACACTTACCTGGCTATGCAACGAAATATGTGATAGCTTTTGGAGCAAACACGGCGGAACAGGAACCTTTCACCCTGTGGCACCACAGGAACAGGAACATACTTGACGCAGACAAAAATAATCATAGAATGAACAGCGGGAAGACTCGTCAAGAAATGTCCAAATATTGCTGGCACGCCCTTTACCAACTCATTGTATAGCAAACCAATGCCAGGAGCTCTAACTGTTCCAAGATTGCAGCCAAGCTGCCGCATTAATTCCATGGACATCTTTTTCCTGACTTCAGTTTCATACTTGAGCTTACTTCCATAGTTCCAGATATACATTATCAAGAACATAACAATAGCGAACACCAAAATAATCCAACTTCCGTCACCAATACTAGATAAAACTGCTGAGAAGAATGCTAGTTCCATCCCCAGGAAAATGATAACAAAAATCAGCACAACAACAATGTTAATCTGCCATATAAGGAGCATTACGAGTGTAACTAAAATCGTGGTCATCATCATCACTCCGAGCTCAGCAATGACTGTAAAAAGATTACATAAAACAAATTAAAAGACCTATATGAGAGATGCGGCAGTATGTGTAATTATAAACTGAAAAATTGCAAAATAAAACTGATGTCAATTGCAACAATCAGTTCAACAGACTCTTACCGTATGCATTTCCAATCTCATATATGTTTGAGATAGAGCACACCAAAACTATGGTAGATGCAAGTAGAAACCAGTTGAGGACAGGGATATAAATTTGACCCATAAACTTCCGAGAAGTATGAATGATTTTAAGCCGAGGAAAACAACCGAGTGCTGTGGACTGTCTAATACAAGAGAAAGTTGCAGTGGTCATTGCCCGACTGGCAATTAATGCGGCAACATTAGCAATGACAAAGACCAGCCAGAAAGCACCACCTACAAACAAACCAATACCCACCAAAACATAAATTACATGCAAACCTAACACCTGCTAATACAAAATCCAAGATATTAATATGTATAATCAATAATGTTCCGCACAAGCTTCATATATGCAACTGAGTAGTGGACAAAGACACAACCACAGGAAAACATTCTCCCCAGCAAAGGCTAATAATGATAGCTAATTAATTTTCGGGTAAAAAAATTGATAAAGAAATGCTTAAGTAGCAATTAGTATATAGCAAGTCCTCAAATTTATATTCACAAACACATAAAAAATTCGCTTTATCCATATAATTTTTTATTTGTGTAATTAGGACCTATCTTTCACTAGTTTTATTTCGGAAATTCTATCTTAAATGTCTAATATCATAAAAAAAATCCCACTAAAATTAGGCCACATTTTTCATTGGATAAACATTGAAATTAGGTGGCAAAGAATCCTTAACCAGAGGTTAACATTAAAAAAGATAGATTAGTGTGAGTAAGGAAAAGCTAACATCTTTAACCATACAAGATTACAACCTTACTTGCTTATGAGCTAAGACGGAAACAAACAACATTCAACAAGAAGTGTACTGAGAAGTACTTAAATCAAGAAACTGGGTATATATTTATAGAACTCCTCAAGGCATATATCACTTCATAATTTCTAATTTCTTGGTAATACTCAAACCTTCCTCGGAAATAGAAAGCACATCTAAGACTCTGAATTCATTCTAATTATACAAAATTAACTAAATAAAAGGGTTTAAAAAATTCAGAAATTGGTATGCATAAATCGAGCTTTTTTTAAGTTTGTCCTCTTGTCATTTTAGTTTTAAAACATATAAACGAAGAAATCAATTTCTCACAAGGTGACGCATCATTATTTATTAAAAGAATGACACAATTCAATTCTATTTACATCTTATACATATCTAGTTTCATTCAAGTCTATGTAAGTTTGTATGAGCCAGTGACAACATGAACCTTACTTGGGGTAGAAGCGAAAAAAGCTTGGGTTGTATCAGCATGGTTATTCATGAGGTATGCAGCTTGGCCCAGGTACCCCAACACAAGGCAAGGCAGGACGAGCAACACAAAAGTAAGCTGCATATATAGCAGCTATTTTATAATATGTAACAGAGCAACAATAGATATAAAGAAAGACAAGCACGGCAATATATATAATTACTAGTAATTAAGATTAAAAGAGTAACGAAACAGATCTATCAACTGCCTATTATACCTGCACAGATCTAACGGAAAAATAGCAAAGATCGGCAAACATAGCCTCGGAACCTGAACACATGACCATTATGTAGAAAAACAGATCAAGCAAAGATATAAATATACATATTAGTAATACAGGTATTGCATTGAGTTATAAACAAAAGAAAAAAAGTACAAACAAACTAATAGTAACATAACAAATGAATAAGTGATTCCTAACAAATTTGTCTGCACGTGACGAATCTATAATCACAGTAAAAAAAAGATCTTAAGATAACTATCAGTAATACTTGAAAACCTTTATTCACTGCATCAAACTAGGTCCAATACGAAACGAAGAAATGGAATCTCGTACAGCTGGGGGTAGAATTATCAAGGAATGGAACATACATTTAGGAGCTTATCAAGGAATGGAACATACATTTAGGAGCAAATGAATTATGTTAGGACAGTGCACTGTGAAACCATTATCGATATTCTTCTTACATCCTTAAAAATCCTTAAAACACTGACGTCTGTAAGGGTATTACAGAAAAGCACAACGCCATCTAATTCTATGAAGATTAGAATATCTTTCCTTGTTAATTTATGCATTCATTTTATCACGTCCTGTACATCAGGAGCAAGCACTGATTTTTGCATGCTTTATACTGGAACAATCCAAGGTTAAAAGGCTTGTTTATTAGATAAACGGGAAAAATGTGATAGTACATTTATATTAACTTATCAAAAGAAAGCTTTGAAAATGAGATGAAAAGTATTCTTATTGACCTAAAACTGTAGGATTAAGTGGCTACCCGTTGCACAAAGAAGACAGCCTCCAAGGGAATACCAAGCCTTAGTTGAATTCCTCTTGAAATAATAATAGATGTGTACAGGGTTAAATGCCTTCAGAACACTGGTGTCATATATTACAAGGTTGTAGATGCCAATGCCCCCGAGTAAGCAAAACCATATGAATAAAGCAGGACCAATTACTAACCCCACTTTACTTGTCCCATACCGCTGTAAACTGAACAAAACTACAAGAAAAGCCACTGATATCATCACTACATGATCTGCATCAAAGCCAGGAACAGAAAAATATTAATAAGGATAAAATTCAAATTGTATGAGCATAAACATCTACACATAATGATGATAAAAAGGAGAGTAAGACTCAAATGCTTATTTTGTGATCTCCGCTATTAGAAACCTCACTTCTGGATGGTACATACGTAATTATATAAGAACTTTCTATATGCGTTATGTTAGTTTTAGGTATAAATGAGTTTTTTCGATATTACTTTATTTCAAGCATACAATTTACATATTTATGTAGCAGTAACTTAAAATATCTGCTAAAAATTCACCTGATCATACCATAACAATAAAAAGGACTACAAAATCCAACATACTATATCCTCATAATCCATGATAATTAATTTTTTTCTCTTTACCTTCTCTATCAATTTGCAGTGAGGACTTTTGTATTGCATAAAAAACAGTCAACTCAAACCTGTCTGTATTTACTTAACTAAAATATTACCTTAAGAAACTCAGTGCATTTCATGCAATACTATATGAATAGACAACAGAGAATAATGCAGGTTGGTTGCAATTGTAATAAGTAGATCATGTCACCTTGTTTGATCCCAGGAACTCCAATCCTCAATCCGCCAACAGCAGACATCACTGCAATTACGAGCATTGAAATAAGTTGACTTCCAGATAAAAGTTAGTCAATCAGTCTGAGCAATACTGCTAATTGAATTTTAGATACTAAATATCTACAATCACTGCAATCTATGCTATGGTAGTTCATCAAAAAATACACTACATAGAACAAAAGAGAACATTATATAATTAACCTGACAAAAGAAAAGTGTACTTAAAAAATAACCTGACATTGTTGGCGTAACAACGCCATCAGCAATCACCATGGAAGTTCCAGCAAGAACTAACATCAAAAGAAGTTTTTTCAGTGTCAATGAAGATTCCAGTCGTTCCTTGATCTTCAATGACCTCTCAAGCTCCGGAGATGGCACCTTCAGTCTGAAGCTTGAAATACGAGCATCAGATGGTAGTTGATTTGGTAGAAGACTAGCATTCGCATGTCTGCAGATCAACGAGTATAGAGCAAATGTACCACCTATAGCAAAAACACAAAGAGAGGAATAGCACTCATTCAATTGCACCACATGACAAGCTGAAAAATATAATGTAATCTAAGAGCATCAAAAAATTTAAAATGAAGGCCTGGTAGCAAATACTTCATACCTTCACCATCATCGTTAGCCAGTAGAACAATCAAGACATATTTGACTAGTGGAACCAAAAACAATGTATACAAAACTAGTGAAAGCGCCCCAAGAACATCCTCATTTCCGTTTACTGGAGCCTTGCTGAACATCACACTAAATGTATACAATGGGCTCGTTCCAACATCACCAAAGACAACCCCGAGCGTCTGGAAGGCCAAAAGAATGCTCCTTCCCAAAGTGACATCCTACATAGTATATTACTATATTAATATCGAGCATCCACAGTTAATCCTCCCTATTTGAAAATTCCAAATAATTTAATTCTCATTATCTTCCCGCCATAATTTATCAGTTTCTTCTCCCCCACTTCTCAAAAAAAAAGGGAGATGCTAGACAGTTTTATATAAAACCACATGTTGTACAATGAGAACTACGAACTACCTACCAAAAAACAACTAATAAACATCAAGAAAAGACGTAGACAGAATATAGATATGCAGCTAGAGGTTTAATGTGAGTATAGCAGAAGGTCAGCCTTACTAGGACAAGATTTTTTAAAACTACGCAATCTCATTTTCTACTATGAAGGTAATAAGCAGGTGAGAAAACAAGATGTATTCCTGCTCCAAAAGAGCAAGTAAACATTAATCATGACCTCATCTTAAGGATATCTACAAATAACTGTTCCAATATACACTCAATTAAAGTACTCCGTAATCTGACAAAAGTTTGTGTTGAAGTTCCTGGCAGATATTGAAAAACAGTGTCCTTCAGCGAAAGCCTACATTAAGTCATGGTTCAGCATATCATTTCATCATAAAATTTGGCTTCTTTAAAGACAATCCAAGTCTTTCAACTTTTTTCTACTTCTCATTTCATATGTTCTTGTTTTCTGCTTTTCTTCTCACAAATAAATTCTTCCCCGATAACAAGCAATAAAACTCGACCAAGCTTATATTTCAAATCTGAATAATGACTCTTCTCCCTTGGAGGTGTGTGTGTCGGCGGGGAGGTTTCCCTGTTTAACATCTAGAATATCGGGCATTCTGTTTGAAAATGTCAACATACTATTGCCCACAGATGCAAGGTTTATTGTTTGATTTGTTTCAGACTAAATCATCATTTCTAAGGTTCAGCATATACCTTCCTCAAATTTAAACATTGTCTGCAGCCTTTTAGCTTTTCTACACATGCTACAAATGTTCAAAATATGTCTGATGCCTTTCTTATTAGTGATTGTTAAAGAGTATAAGATCCTGTCGGACCTTCATCTACCACCTTAAGGTTTTAGATGAGTTGGCTACTTAACATGATATCAGAGCTTGGTTAACGGAGGGACTCGGGTAGGGATGGCAAAATAATCCGATCTGACGGATACCCGATCCGAAACCCAAAATTTTGGATTTACCGAAACCGGTTTTTTGGATATGGATTTAATTTTTAAACCCGAAAATTTTTGGATTTGGATTTGGATATTAGGTATACCGATCCGAAACCCGATCTGAAATCCGAAACTCTATCCGAACCCGATCCGAACCCGAAATCCGAAAAAAACCCGAATTATTATATATATATATATATTAATTATATATATAATATTAAATTTTTATATATTACACATTATAATATTATAATATATATATATATTAATAATATACATTATACATATTATTATATAATTTTTAGAACATATATTTTTATATTTATGTTAAAAAATAACTAATTATAAAGTTTAATTAAATATAATTATTAAATCATTTAGACGGGTGATAAGGTTTATAAGATTAACAAAACATCTTTTAGTAATAAATCAAAAAAACTTGGTATCAATTGAGTTGATTTTTTAAATATTAGCTATACATATAAATAATAACACAATTAATGATGTGGTGTAGTGGTTGAAGATGACACGTTAAAACTCTTTCTCTACAAGTCGCGTGTTCGATCCCCAGCACTTGCAATATCAATAATTATACAAATTTTCATATTTCAGATTCGGGTTTCGGGTTCGGGTATGAATATCCAATTCAAAAAATTTCGGGTTTCGGGTATACCCGAATCCGATCCAAAATTCGATGGATCGGGTTCGGGTATTCATTTTCGGGTATTTTTCGGGTTCTGATCGAGTTCGGGTATAGATAAAATTTTCGGGTTTGGATATGGATTCTGCAATACCCGATCCGATCCGACCCGATTGCCATCCCTAGACTCGGGTTCGAGTCCTCCCACCCCATTTATTTAATTTAATTATTTTTTATTAGTATGTGTATTGAAATTGGTTGTATTTGTCGCTGTCAATCGTAACGAAACGTATCGTACAATTGAGGGGGAGTCCCTTAAGGTTTTAGATGAGCTGGTTACCTAACACTGATAAACTTCCTTAAAAGTACGTAACATGCTATATCGTATAACCTTATGTGGATGAAGTTCTGTCTCAAGAAACAGATCAGACACCAATAAATGATGGTGTATAACAGACATTGGTTCTTACAAATTTCTATCTCCCATTCTACAGTTTGTGAATAGTGCATTAATGTCTACTGTCTAAAATTAGAGAAAACCATCTTGTACAGCAAATTGACTATATAAGGGCATCTACTTCAGGGAAAAACATTCTTTAAATTTAGAAAAAAGATGCAGAATCTATAACCCATATGTTATAGGCTCCTGCTTTCAAGACTGTTTTTTTACCTTCTATTGTTGGAAATTTATAAAACCTCTTTGAATTTATATTCTCTCGTACATCACTCTATCATACATTGCTAAGTAAATAATCATTACCTATTTTTATACGATATATATATATATATTACGCTGCAAGAAAAAAAAAAAAAAAAAGAGAAACATACGTTGAGCAGGTAGAGCCAAGCCAAAAACTGTCAATTCAACTCGTTTAAAACCTTGAAGCCAAAGAATCCTAAATTTTAAATGTGAACACAAACTCCACTAAAACTCAAATACACTCAATTTCGCTCGAATCAACTATAATACTCATAGCTCCAACTCCAGTCCGATAGACTCGCCTCAAGTTCAAATCACATTAAACATATATACAAACTAGTGAATTCACAATTCAATAAACAATAACAAACATCAGCTAGTTTACGAAAACCTCAACTCGTTTACACTCGAAACCTCTAACAAGTGATCCGTAAACACAAATTCACTTTCCAAAGCTCAACTTATTAAGCTGCTAATCACTACACACCTTCTCATTCATCAAAAAAATTATGGAATTGCATAAAACAAACATAATCACATTAAACATATCTACAAACTAGTAAATTCATAATTTAATAAATAAAAATATCAAACATCAGCTAGTTTACGAAACCTCAACTCATTTAACAACTATTCCGTAACCTCAAATTCACTTTCCAAACCTCTTTTCAAGCTGGCTGCTAATCACTACACACCTTCTCATTCATCATTAACATTCAAATAAGTGCGAAAATCACGCATTCACTTTCCGAAACTCAGTTTAAGCTGATAATAACTCCAAACCTTCTAATCCATCAATAAACATTACGTAAACACACAAAACAAATGAAAAAAATCAACAACCTCATAATACTCGTTCCGATAAGCGCCAGGAACATCCAGAGCTTCGACATCGAAGGAATCGACACGAGGACCAGTACGAATCAATCTCATCTCGCCATTATCTTCTTCATCGGAATCAATTACATCCTGTGGATGCAAATCTTCGTAATCGTCGTCGTTATCGTTGTCGGAATCGTCGTCGTCGTCTTGATAGACCCAGCGTGAATCGATTGAATCCATTGAAGAGCCTCTCTCGCGGTCGGATCCTGTTAGTTCAGCCATTTTTAGTGGTTTCTCTCTCTAGATTACACTATCACTCCATCTCTCTCTCCCTCTCTCTCTCCGTATATAGATGTAAGATTATACAGTTTCTATACTGATATACGCGTATAGCAAGTTTTACACCTTTCTTGCTACTTTAAAGAACTGATATTTTTTTCGAAAAATAGTGTGTTCTTGTTTGTGTAGATGATCAGAATATATTCATTTTATTTTTAAGTTGCATATATTTAATTTAATTTAATTGAAAAGATTAATATATTCACCTTTTTAAAAAATAATATAACTTATTTCCTAATCTTTTCCTTTTTCTCTGAAAATATTGTTGAAAAAAAAGGTATACGAGACACGTTCATGATTACAGATTTCGGAAAACAAAACTAATAGATAGAGAGGTGATTTATCGATAATTTTCAAAAACCGAATAATTTTATTGATGATTTGTTCAATTGATCAAATTTTGTGACCGGTTTTTTACTATTTTAAAAAATTGATCAATTTTTATAACCATATTAGATGAAATATTTGTTTTTCTATCGTAGAGAACCTGCAACCGATACCCTTCGCGTGCGCACCGGGTAAACCCCGTGGGTTCACGCAATAGACTGCAAACCACGTAACCAAGGTAAACCGCATCTAAGCGACAGTCGAACCAATGGATATCCGATTTGTACCTATAAGATCGGGTTTTACCGAACCCGAATATTTCGGATTTGGATTCGGATTCGGGTTTGATTTTTAAACCCAAACCATATTCGGGTCGGGTTTGGGTTTAAGATATACTGTTTCGACCCCGACCCGAAAACCCGAAACTCATTTTGTTCCGACCCGGACCCGAACCCGAACCCGATCCGAAACCCGTGTTAATATATAAATAATATTTTACATTTTAAAAGTAGTAATATAATATATAATATAATATATTACTAATATTAGTACTAAAAATTATACTTTTTACAAACTATTGCATTAAAGTCGTTTAAACATATTTTATGCATGTCCAATACAAGTATACTAAATGTCAAGATTGTTGCATTATTTCACAAACAATTTTATTCATAGAGGTGTGATCACTTGTCTTCTCTGAACCCTCTTATTCAACCCCAAAAATATCAATATCGTCATATTTATGAGAATTTTGCTCAAATCAGATCCTAGTAATCCTTCACTAGAGTTTGTGCAAATTAAGGTGCAATTTGGTAGAGATCTACAAACCCGAACCGAAACCGAACAAAACTCGATGGGTTTGGGTTCGGATTTAGTGGTTCGGATTTTTCCGGGTTCGAGTTTGGAAAAAAAAATCGGGTTCAGGTTTGATTTTTTTTATCGTAGGTAACCCAGAGTCGCTACCCTTCGGGTGCGCACTGGGTAAACCCTACGGGCTCACGCAATAGCCTGCAAAACACGTGAACCAAGGTAAATGTTGAGTGCCATTTTTGACACTTTATAACGCTCCGTAAAACTTTGAATTGGTGTATTTGTACTCGAGTTGTTGGTGTTTTTACGTGTTTTTGTAGTGTTTTTTCCAGGTAATCAGGTAAATTAGCATGGTTGTAGTGCTAATTTGGTGTTTGGATGGTGTTGGAATAAAGGCTCGTGAAAAGACCGGCTCAAATCAGCAAGGAGAAAAAAAGAAATCAGAATTTTATTCAGGAGGATGGCGCGCCCGCGCTGAGTAGCGCGCGCCCAATGAGCAGAAACTCAGCGCGCCCGCGCTGGTCTAGCGCGCGGTCGCGCCAGGTCGGGGTAGCAGAATCCTGTTTCTATTGGGATTTTGAGAGTTTGAAGCCCTGGTCAATTCTACAGCATATATATATATATAAAGACGTTTTTCATAGAGAGAGAGGGACGTAACGAAGCTTAAGGAGAAGACGACAAGAAGACCTATAGCACAATTCAATGAAAGAGAAAAAGATCTAGTTTGTTAGGTCACACACACTGTAGAAGGGGGTTGAATACAGTGTATACTACAACCAAATCGAATTAAGAACACATGTATGAAACACATAATAATCTTATTAATAAAACATTATTGCAATGAAACCGTTCTCTCTCAATGATGAACAAATATCACGAGAGCTGCTAGGGTTACAATGAATAATATTCTCGATTAAGATAACACTTATAGTGTAAACCCTATGCTGTGTTTATATACTACACAGTTACAAGATAATCTTCTAATTGATATCGAATATAAGTCTGCATCCTAAAATTTATCAATTAGTTATTTTTTCCTCCAAGTATTCTATTCTTCATAGAATTCTTCTCCATGCATATCTCTTCTTGTTTTAGTCTTGATCTTCTTTCCTTTCAATCAGCCGCCTTCCTTATCTGAATGTCTTCTTAAGTCCTGATATTATCTCCTGATAAATATCTTCTGATATCTTAAGTTCTGACTTCAGTATAAGTACTAATTTCCAGTTAAGTCCTGATTTGTCCTGTTAGTCAAGATCTAAAAACTAAACACAAATCACTATTAGACATAACATCACAAATATATCTAACAATCTCTTCCAACTTGTAAATTAGCATAATATACAAGTTCAATAGATATTTGATGATGTCAAAAATATTAAGTATAAATACATATGAGAATTTGATTAAATAACTACAACTCACAGTCCTTGTAGCTTTTACCATCCTTAAAGTCTAATATCAGATTTAAACTGTATATCCTTCAAAATTTATCAGCTGTAGTTCTTGACTTGGCTTCAGTGTGTGATCTCTCTAATGCCAGGAGTTGTTCCGAGATAGTTCTTCAACAGACTCCTCTCAGCATATTCAAGTTCATTTTGCATCCTCCTTTTTGCATCTTTAAGTTCAACTGTATCTTCACATGTCTGAAAGATAGCAGCTCTGAGATCATTTATTTTTGCTTTCCTTATTTCCTGATCCAGTCTGATCTGATAAGCTTTGTCAGACTCCAGATTAAATTCCAGTCCCTTAATACCCAAAAATGTAGTGATCTTGGCGGTATTAGGCTTCATTTCAACTATATCACCATTGTGAGCTCTGTACTTATGATAGTATGGTCTGTCAGACTTTACAGAGTAAAGTTTCTTCTGTCTTTGAATATTAGATTTTAAGCAACTGGCAGCACCATTTGTTGATCTGTTCTTCACTTGAAGTAAAAATAGCACATGTTGCAATTCTTCAAAGTACTTCAAACGAATAGCATCCTTTCTTATTTGGAATACCCTCCCATCTGTCATAAAATATAACATGATATCTTCTTTCAATACAGAGTGGTAGACCATTTGTACAGACTCCAATTGATTTAGTCTTTATGGAGTTGTCCCTACTCCTGGTTCACTCAAAGAAGTTGGATCAGAGGTAGTATTATTTACTCTCTTTTCTTTAGAACTACCCAATCCTAATTTGTCTCTAGCTTCCTTTCCCCGAATAACTCTTGCTTCAAAACCACTTGATATAGTCTTCAAAGGTTGAGTAGATTGTTGAGCTTTAGTAAACCCAGGTAGTAGAATTTTTGAAGGTTTAACATGAGCAATGTCAGAGGTTTCCTTTCCTTTATCTTCTGATATCAAGACAACTTGAGCTCTGTTAGAGGTTGCTTGCTTCATTGTAATATCAGAATTTACAAAGTCTTGATCTTGAACAACATGAGCTCTGTCAGAGGTTGTTTGAATATTCTTCTTCTTCTTCAAAATCAGACTAGTATCTTCATCAGAATTTACTTGTTCATCCATGGTTGGCAAATAGATTTTTACAGAACCATCAACTTTAGCTTTGCCCTTGAACCTTGGATCTACCTCTACTTGTGATTTGGCTTTGGATTCAGATTTGGTTGCCTCAGAGTTTGTCTTCTCTTTAATCACAATGCCCTTAGGCTTTGGAGGTTGCTTTGCAGTAATAGAAGCTTTAGACTTGGATTTGTCATTTTCTGCTTTAAGTCTGGCTTTTTCTTCCTTCGGACTTTCAAAGTCCATTCCTGGATTATCTTTGAGAAATAGTCTTTTTGAAATTTCTTCATCCAGCTTCTGTAACTTGGGGTCTTGATAGTAGACTGTTGTTTCCTTCCCCATAAGCTTCAGTGTCTGCATAACTTCTGTGATTCTTGACTCTCACCCTGTATCAGAACATCAGGCTTAGTCAGAACTTGCTTATCAAAACTTTTTCTTCTATCAGCATCAGAACTTGATCTCTGTGTAGAAGTTCCTGCTTTCCTAGATAAAGAGCATTTGCCTTGACCATGACCTCTACCCTTTTCAGAATTTCCCTGGTCATCATTTCCATCATCCTTTTTCTTCAGTGCTAAATTAGTAGAGCATTTGGACTTAATCACTTTCTCCCCCTTTTTGACATTATCAGGTAATAGGAGAGTGAGAAGTAATTCCACTGAAGATTGAATTTCATTTAGTTGAACTTGTTGAGAAGCTTGATTCTTTAGTACTTCAGCAATCTGAGCTTCTTGTTTCTCATGAGCTTTCTCAATAGCCTCAACTCTGTTAAAGGTAGGCTTGAAAAACCTGTTCTAATCCAGTTTAACATTCATGTCTTGCTGAATTAGTGTTTCTTGAATTTTGTTCACCTTGGCTTGAGTTATTGAGTGTTGACCTTAAAGGTGCCTGGTACTCAATGCGGTAACTCTGAGCTGTGCTTTGAAGTCATCATTCACCAGCATCTCATCAGCTTTAGCCAGGTGCTCAGCAAGAATATTTGCAGTAGGAACAAAATCAACTTTGTTCCACTCCTTGATCCATTCCCTTCCTCTATTAGTTTCACTCCAAGGTACTGGTGCATCCTCTCTCACAAACTTTTTAATCAAATCATCTTTATTACCTGTTTGTAGAGGTGCATGTCCTGAAGGACCAGTTGCATCAGCATTTGCATTAGTAGAAGCTTCACCAGTATTTTCAGCATTTGCAGCATCAGAACTTACAGAGCCTGTGGAATCAGCTTCCTCTGATAAAATGATAGTGTGTGAGGCTATAGAGATTTCAAAATCATCCTCTAAGTTCTGATCAACATCCAAATTCTGATGCTTACCTAATATCTGATCTTCATCATCTAGATTCAGAAGAGGTGTTGTTGGAATATCTGCATTGAAATCAGCATCTAAAATTGGTGTTGTTGGTGGAGTATGTTGAAGAATGGTTGGAGCTTCTAAGTAGAGAACCTCAGGTACAACCAAGTTGTGAATATCTATTTCAGCACTTGTACCTGGGTCTTCAGCATGTACTTGTTCAATGATAGGAGACACATGAGATGTAGGCATTGGTGATGTAGCAGTCTCTGGCTCTTGAATTGGAGATTGTGGAGGTGTAGATTCAGTGGCTTCAACAAATTCTGGTTGTGGAGATGGAAGGGATTCAATCACAATTGGCTCATTTGGGATCAGAGATTCCTGATCCCCTTCCTTAGCTGCTGCTTCCAATCTAGCAACTGGTGCAAATGTTTGATCATAATCAATTCCCTTCTGTTGAGAATATCCTTTTCCAACCAATCTTGCTTTATTCTTTGTAATTATGCCATCACTGCCAGTTTTGTTTCTGAACACCCATTTTGTACCAACAACAGATCTGTTATTTGGTCTTGGCACTAGGGTCCAGACTTTTATTTCTTTCAAATTCATTTAACACTTCCCGCATTGCTTGCACCCAATCAGCATCTTGAAGAGCTTCTTCCACTTTCTTTGGTTCAGCCTGAGAAAGAAAAGAATGATAGAGACATTCATTTGATGTTGTTGTTCTAGTTCTAACACCTGCTTCAGGATTTCCAATAATCAAGTCAGGTGTATGTGCTTTAGTCCACTTCCTTGCAGATGGAAGGTTATCTCTAGAACTGGATGATCCCCCATGATCCATGTTATCTCCATCAACATTTTCTGATGCTCCCCCTGAAATTATGCTCTCTGAGTTGGATCCTTCAGAATTTAAATTTCCAGAAATATCAGAACTTGGCCCATCAGAACTTGATGAATCAGAATTTGAGTTCCCAAAATTATCAGAACTTGGCCCATCAGAACTTGATGAATCAGAACTTGAAGAGCCTGTTCTAGGTTCTGATGCTTCTTAAGATGTGGTTGGATCTTCAATATGCTCCCCCTGCACAGGTGATTTTCCTTTGGCATAGTCACCACAGTTTCAATAACATCAGAGTTTGCAGTATCAGGATTTAGACTATCAGAATTTACAGAATCAAAATTTAAAACTTCATTCTCAAATCTCAACTGATCATGATCATTGAAATCTTCAAGTCTATTAATCTTCGTATCATCAAAAAAGACGTTGATAGATTCCATGACTACCCTTGTTCTTAAATTGTAGACTCTGAAGGCTTTTGTGGAAAGTGGATATCCAACAAAAATTCCTTCATCAGCTTTTAGATCAAATTTGGATAGCTATTCAGGATGAGTCTTAAGAACAAAACACTTGCATCTAAATACATGAAAGTACTTCAGATTTGGCTTCTTTTTCTTCACCGTCTCATATGGTGTCTTTCCATGCTTGTTGATAAGTGTTGCATTCTGAGTAAAACAAGCAGTCTGCACAGCTTCAGCCCAAAAGTAGGTTAGTAACTTTGCTTCATCAAGCATAGTTCGTACAGATTCAATAAGAGTTATATTCTTTCTTTCAACAACTCCATTTTGCTGTGGAGTTCCAGGAGCAGAGAATTCCTGCTTTATTCCATGGTCTTTGCAGAACTCTTCCATAATCATATTCTTGAACTCAGTGCCATTATCACTTCTTAAAATTTTCACAGAGTCTTTGACCAATTTATCCAGTTGTTTGACATGATCAATCAAGATAGATGCAGATTCACTTTTTATGTGCAAGAAATACACCCATGTGTATCTGGTAAACTCATCTACTATGACCATAGCATATTTCTTCTTTGCAATAGACATGACATTCACTGGACCAAATAGATCAACATGTAGTAGGTGATAAGGCTCAAGAATAGAAGATTCAGTCTTGCTCTTGAATGAAGATTTTCTTTGTTTTGCCTTTTGACATGAATCACAAAGGCCATCAGGAGCAAATACTGATTTTGGCAGTCCTCTCACAAGATATTTCTTGACTAGTTCATTTATATTGTTGAAATTTAAATGAGAGAGTTTCTTGTGCCAATCCCAGCTTTCTTCAATTGATGCTCTGCTTAACAGACAGATTGCAGAACCATCAGAACTTGTTGAAAGCTTGGCTTCATAAATGTTACCATGCCTGTATCCTTTCAGAACAACTTTGCCTGTAGATTTGCTTACAACTTCACAGTGTTCTTCAAAGAAATCCACATGATAACCTCTGTCACAGATTTGACTAACACTCAGCAGATTGTGTTTGAGTCCTGAGACTAGAGCTACTTTTTCAATGATGACATTCCCAAGATTGATATTGTCATATCCCAGAGTTTTTCCCATGTTGTCATCTCCATAAGAAACTCCTGGGCCAGCTTTCTCCACAAAGTCTGATAGCAGGGCTTTATTTCCAGTCATATGTCCTGAACATCCACTGTCCAGAACTAGGATGTTTTTCCTGTTGCCCTGCAATCACAAAGACCACTAATGATTAGTTTTAAGGACCCAGACTTGCTTGGATCCTTTGGCCTTATTAAGTTTGTTAACATTTGCAGCGAATTTAACATCAGAGTTTATGTTAACATTTTTCTTATCAGAATTTACAGTATCAGACTTTGCATCAGAACTTACACTAGAAGGAATAATTCTAACTTTCTTTAAAGAAGGTTTTATTTGATAATAATCATAGTACAAACTATGATATTCCTTACAAGTATAAATGGAATGTCGTACACTACCACAATGAAAACAAGGATTTTGTGGCTTAAACCTAACAGACTGACTCTTAACTCCTGACTTAGAAGGTAAGGAGTTTACATTCTTATTCTTCCTGCAAAAAGAAGCCAGATGGTTAGAATTTCCACAGTTATAGCATTTCTTTCTAGGAGCATTAGGAACAGACATATAATTATTGTTTTTATTCACACCTTCCTTTCCATTCTTATTTTTCCTAGGTGGCTTTACCGTGTTTATATTCTTAATCTCTTTTAGCTTATATTTAAGCTGCTTCTTTATCATTAAGCCTATGTTAACTTCAGCTGGTTTATCCTGTTTTAATTTGTCGGGAGGTGACTCTGCCTTAACTTCTGTCTCAATATCTTCCATCTTTTCAGAATCAAACTTTACAGTTTTTGCTACAAACTTAACAAGATTTACCTTTGGCTTATTAGTCTGTTTAACAATAATTGGCTTAATTTTTTCAGTTCCTGTTTCACTTTTATCATCTCCATAACCTAAGCCCTCTTTCCAGTTTCCACTACTTAGTAAATTATGAGTTGTTCTGCTAGAGTTAGTCCAAGTCCTGATAATCGCTCTTTTCTTTTCTAACTCAGTTTTTAGAGATTGATTCAATTTTAACACTTCATCTCTAACATAAAAAGCATCATCTCTTTCTTTCTGAGTTTGATGGAACATAACTAACTCCTTTTCTAAATAGTCATTCCTTTTCTTAAAAGCCAGATTTTCAGAAGTTAACCTATCACATGTTAAAGTCTGATCTCTATAGTTAATGAATATGGTTTTAAGATAAGATCTCAACTCAGTAATATCATCAGTATGAAAAGCATAAGTTGTTTGAGGTACCTTTAACTCAGCAGCTTCAGAACTGCTATCAGCATTTGCCATCAAGGCATAGTTCACCTTATTTTCAGAATCTGAAGTGTCTGTCCAGCTTTTCTTCTTTGTGATAAGTGCCTTGCCTTTGTCACTTTTTCCTTTCTTGCAATCAGGAGATATGTGGCCTTTCTCACCACAATTGTAGCATTTAACATTTGAGTAATCTCCTATGTCAGACTTTCCTACTTTGCCTTCAGATTTTCTGAATCCCTTCTTATCAGAACTTCCACTTTTCCTGAAAAACTTCCTTCCCTTTCTGAATTTCCTGTAGGCTATCTTTGTCATGCCCTTCACCATAAGAGCACACAATCTCATCATCTCTTCATCAGCATCCATCCCAGATAGACTTTCAGTTTCTGAATCCTCATCATTATCAGAACTTGATGACTCGGTATCAGACTTTGTGATGAGAGCCTTTCCTTTTCTTTTCTTTGAGACAACCACTTTGGGGGATTCCTCCCCAGCCTTAAGAGCAACAGTTCTTGACTTTCTCCCATGCCTCTTGCTTCTTTGATCTATCTCAAGTTCATGAGTTTTGAGCATACCATAAATTTCATCAAGAGTAGTTTCATCGAGAGCATAGTTATCTCTTATAGTAGTTGCCTTCAAATCCCAACTTTCAGGAAGAGCTAGAAGGAATTTAAGATTAGTATCTTCAAGATCATATTCCTTATCCACCAATGACAGATCATTCAAGAGTTTGATAAATCTGTCATATAAACCAGTTAATGACTCATCAGGTTTTGAGTAAAAGTGCTCATACTCTTAAGTGAGTATAGTCCTCCTGTTCTTCTTAATTACATCAGTTCCCTGGCATCTTATTTCCAAGGTATCCCATATCTCCTTTGCAGTCTTGCAGTTAATTACCCTGTTTGACATGACATTATCAATGGCACTATGCAGCAAATGCCTTACCTTTGCATCATTGGCAATGGATGAGATATCTTCAGCTGTATACTCACTTTTCTCCTTTGGTACAGTCTTTGCTGGTTGATCTGCAACTACACCAGAGATCTTGGTTGGCTTATGAGGTCCTTCTTTAATTCTGTCAAGGTATTCTAGATTTGTAGCTTCCAGAAACATAGTCATCCTCACTTTCCATATGGGATACTCAGAAGGTTTCAGTATGGGAACCATAATAGTCTCATATCGATTATGGATTTGAGTCTTTGGAGTTTCTTCAGTTTTGGTGGGCTTGGTTGAAGTTTGTTCTTCTTCAGACATGATTGTTTTGGATCTTTACTGTATATGTGTTAATAGATTAGCTCTGATACCACTTGTTAGGTCATACACACTGTAAAGGGGGTTGAATACAGTGTATACTATAATCAAATTGAATTAAGAACACAAGTATGAAATACAGAATAATCTTATTAATAAAATAATATTGCAATGAAACCGTTCTATCTCAATGATGAACAAATATCACGAGAGCTGCTAGGGTTACAATGAATAATATTCTCGATTAAGATAACACTTATAGTGTAAACCCTATGATGTGTTTATATACTACACAGTTACAAGATAATCTTCTAATTGATATCGAATATAAGTCTGCATCCTAAAATATATCAATTAGTTATATTTTCCTCCAAGTATTCTATTCTTCATAGAATTCTTCTCCATGCATATCTCTTCTTATTTTAGTCTTGATCTTCTTTCCTTTCAATCAACCGCCTTCCTTATCTGAATGTCTTCTTAAGTCCTGATATTATCTCCTGATAAATATCTTCTGATATCTTAAGTTCTGATAACTTAAGTTCTGATATCTTAAGTTCTGACTTCAGTATAGGTACTGATTTCCAGTTAAATCCTGATTTGTCCTGTTAGTCAAGATCTGAAAACTAAACAAAAATCACTATTAGACATGACATCACAAATATATCTAACATAGTTTATTCTTGTGAATCTTTATTCTAAGTTGTAACCTTGCTTATTTGACCATGCAATGAGTGAGGTTCACAAAAGACTTATATAATAGTACCCATGTAGCGAGTGTTAGGTTAGCGGATCCCAGACTATAAAAGCCTTAGGTCACTAGGCACAAAGTCCCCTAAGAACTTAATAACTCGAGTACTAAAGAGCCCACTCGTGATAAATTATACATAACACTTATTTTTTTTCTTTTTTTCTTTCTTTTTTTCATAAATTTCTGAACGGGTGTGTTTCGCTCCATCTCGCTCAACCCTAGACTACTCATATAAATATGAGCCGGCTACTAGCCATTTGATACCTAGCCACAACAACTAGCAATGATATCCAATTTTCTCCAATTTTTAAAAATCCGTGTTATTCTATCATTAAGAGAATATCCTAAATTCTAAATATAAACAAGCGATTAAATCTCAACAAACAACAAACCATGATCATGATCTAGCACTCAAGCAACCTATAAGACTTAGTGAAATACAATTGTCTCTAGCATGCAAATCAATTCGACAAGACTTAACATCACTAAATATGACATCACTACACTAGCATCAATATCACAAATCAATCAGAAAAATCATCTAAGGGATCATGTTATAATGCAAATGCATGAAACTATATGAACAAACTATCATAAAATTACCAAAATAAAAAAAAACTATCATGGCAAAAATATGCAACTATATGCACTAAACTATCATGAATATGCAACTAAATGCGACTCACACAAAATATATTCCTTAAACTACTACCCCCAAACTTAAAATTTTCACTGTCATCAGTAAAGGTAATAGTAAGGAATCAGGCATACCTACTCGGAATCAGGATCATCACCCTCAACGGGTGGAGTGTCAGGCGTGTCTAGAGGTGGGTACACGGAGTCCTCACCAAATACTGGCCACTGGATGTCAACTGTAATATCTCATATTTTTGAATACTATTATTATTATTATTTGGAAATTGTTTATGTGATTTTATGTGAATTTTACGGAATTATCTAGTAATTGGAGTTGATGCTTTGGATGTTTATATATGATATTCTTTGAATATTATAATTTTTCTATGTTCATATTAAAATATAGATAATTTTGATATTTTTCTGGTAATTTTTGGACTGTTATATGATTTTACAATGATTTATGGATTTATAAATTATTTTCTGAGTAATTATAAAACTACTTTATAAAGCCGAGAATCATCCAACTTCAACTATTTTTACATTTTTACAACCCGAAACTCTTCGAAAAACTCCTTCCTAACCTAATCTGGATATTCTGAACATTTTCCGTATTTTAACTTTTTCGATCCGGATTACGGTTTGACCCGTACGCGTCCCGGCGCAAAATTTTCGATACGATAAATATTTTAATAGATCAACAAAACTGTATTATTGAAAGACGGGATATTATTATATTATTTTCGTATAAAGTGTTTTATAAGAAGCCCAGTTTTGATAATTATCCAAATCTGATACCAAATTGTATCGTTTTATAGTTACTTAGCGGCTAAGTAATCTATTTTCAGATCCAATATGATCCAATGGGATACTGGTTATGTGTTTTAAATGAATCTATCCGTAATTTGGATGTGTGTTTACTTATGTTACTCGTTTTATTTCGTTTTATATGTGTTTGAATGCATTTTATGTGTTTTCGGGGTTTTCTATTAATTTAAATATCGTTTCAAAAATAAATGGACCAGGACCCCACCGGGATGTCAAAACCCACAAAATTCATGTTTTTATTTTTATAAAATCAATCGTATTTCAAATACCCAGGATTTTTGCATTTCCGAATTATTCGCAATTTTTGGGGAATTTCGATACAAATTTTGTATTTCATCGTTTTTAAAATTATTTCCTTAATTATTTCCCTTAATTTATTTTAGAGTATTATTTTTTGTATAAGTATAAATACCATCAGATTAATTATTTTATTTATTTTTAGGAAATTCAAGAACAAATATTGGGGGTGAAAATTTTTCTTAAACCTTTGATCAATGATTTTGGGCTTACCAGGAAACCAAATCAGGTGTTCTAGTAATCAAAATGATCCTCTCGACGAGAGCTTTCGATTGATACCAAAATCAAGATCTGAGAGTAAGTTTTGTGAAAAATCGATTTTAGTATTCTTGGCTTGAAATCGTTTTTGGATTTCTGATGATTGTTGATTGTTTTTGAGGTTGTAGATAGCTTTATAATGATCATTATTGTTATTCCTAGTGAACTAACAATGAGATTTACAGAAGGGGGGGTTGAATGTAAATCTCAAAACTTTTTCAAGTTTTGAGCAGTTTCAAAGGCTGTGTGTTTAAGATAAACAAGTGTGTGAATTGCTTTAAGCTAATACAGACAGATATATATATTCAAACACAAAAGTACAGAACACAACAGACCTTAAAAACTTTTCTGGTGGATTTGTTGTTCCACCAGAGATGGTATTTCAGAAAATCTGTGATTCAAGAAGTTGATCATAGCTGCATCCTAGTACAAACTAGATAATTTTTCTCTCAAGATTTTTCTAAACAGCTCTGGAAAAACTCTCTTCTAATTACTAGCTGCTACTTGGTTTATATAACACCAAGTTTACAAGTGAAGACAAAGATAAAAAGTACAATAATAAAATAAGTTCTCCACTTGTTTCTTCTCCATTTTACTCCAGTGCATTGTTGACTATTGCCTCTTTATACTAGAGTAGAACGGCTGCTTTTTCTGATGTTCCTGAAATAGGCTACCACATCTCAGTTGTCTCTGTCAACCCATGTGCCTCTGTTTGTAGGTACAACTACCACTTGTCAACTGCTATTTAACAGAACATCCGTTGAAGCCTTCATCCGTTGATGGCTTTATCCGTTGATGTGTTAGCAGTTGAAGCTCTATCCGTTGATGCACTCATCCGTTGAAGGATGTTATCCGTTGAAGCTTTAGAGACATCCGTTGAAGCTTTGTTTCTCATCCGTTGAAGGTCTTTAAGTTATCCGTTGACACCATTTCATTTATACAAAATTACAAGGCATGAGATATTTACAATTGGCCTTCCTATCTGCATATCCTTTAGTAGTCAACATGACTTATAATTTCCCTCAACATTTAAGAATTATATCTCAAATTCAGAGACTGAAATATGCTACAACACTAGACTTATTTCTAAGTAAAGCTACACCATCAACGGATAGCCAAAGTGGTCTTATCCGTTGAGGCTACAAACACTAGATTTCTACTTAAGTGTTTTGTTAAACATATCATCAAACTAATGCACATATATTCCTAACAATCTCCCCCTATTTATGTCTATAAGAATTGTAGACATAAATTCAAGGTTAACTTGATGATAACAAAACACTTAACAAATATATGAACTGAAACTAAGTAGAAATTTAAAAGTGCTGCAAAAGTGTATGTACTAGAAGGTAATTGAAGATTTACAGTGTTTCCAAGGGTGCTCCTCTAGCCTGAGCAAATCATCTTTTTCTTCTTTGATCCCTGGTTTTCTTTCCTAGCCCTTTGTCATTTTCCTCAATTTGGAGTTGGAGTTGTCTGAAGAATTCAGCTTCATCTTCATCACTGATATCCAACTTAGATTGCATTTCTTTGAGAGTTTCATTGCTGGCAATCTTGAGTTGGTCTTCAAGTCTGAAAAATCTTCTGACTCCTTTATCATCTCTGAATTCCATCAACCAATGAGGTGATTTGTGAATTGTAGTTCCCCTTTCTTGAATGAGTAAGGTTCTGGGCAAAGCATTGGGCTCCCTCCAAGTTTTCCTTATGTTGGCAATCTTGTTGAGAATTTCAGTCTTGGCAGTCCTGGTAAAGCCAGAATCCTTTTGTATGGCTGAAAAGACTCTGATCAAGGTAGAGTAGCCTTCATTCAGAATCCTGTAGAGAGGCCATGTTCTTTCCCCAGCTCCTTTGTATCTGAACACCAATCTCTCTGGTAGCTGTCTGTAAGCAGCAATTCCCCTTACATCCTCCAGCTCATCCAGATAGAGTTCAATGTCTGAAATTTCTTTTATGTCACAGATGTGAACATAATCATCTTTAGAAATGGGTGGCTTAGGGTTAGGTTTATATTTTTGAGTGAATTTCTTAGAGTTTAGGGGAGGTGTAGATTTGGATTTTCTTTTCTGTTTCTTTGGTAGTGGAAGAGTGGTTAAAAAGGTAGGCAAATTGATGGTGTCCCAATCAATAGGTTCCTCTTTTGGGATGATTGGTTCACCATGGATGTTTATAGTGGGATCAGCAACAAAGGGTTCAGGTATGGAAGGTAGAGATTTAGTTTCTTCAGTGTTGCCTTCACTCCTTCTATGTGCCTTGGCCTTTCTTCTGTTTCCCTTCTGCCATTCCTCTTTTTCCTCCATGCTTTCACCAAATATACTCCCAAAAACCTCATCTAAGTTTCCAATCTTGTCTTCACCCCTGACTTCAATTCCTTTCTCATTTTCAACTAGACTTGACTTTAGCTTTTGTTCAAGCTTTGCTTGTGCTCTTTTGTCAGCCTTGAGTTTTTCAGCTTCTTTCTTTAACCTTTTGGTTTCTTCCCTCTTGGCTATTGAGAATTTGGGATGTCCTTGCATCACACATATGCTCTTTCCCTCTCTAAAGATAATAGCCATGTTTCTCCTTACTGCCTCATCCATGGTCTTCTTGTGTTTTATGATGCTTGTACCCAAAACTTTGTCTTCATCAGGCTTTGGAAGAGGAAAGTCCACTTCTTTCATCTGAGCAAAGTCTAGAGGGTTCTTTGTGGAGTCCTTGCTGGATCTGGTGTTGGGCTTGAGAACCATAGGTTTTAGATTCTTGAAAGAAGTCTCTCCAACCTTATTTCTCCTTTCTGGCTTGTGCTCCATATTGATTGGTTCAACCTTTGTGCTATGTTTCACAGATATTGATTTATCTTGTGTTGAGCCAAACAGCTGTTGCATCCTTTCATCAATTCTCCTCCTTTGCTCTTTCACTTGAATTTCAGCTGCTGCTAGCTGGATTAAATCAATTCCATCAGGCTTTCCTTTGATTTGAATGATTGGAGAAGTAGTGATGGCAGGAACTAGCACTTTAGATATTTGGATTTTTGTAGATGGCTCTCCTTCCCCTTCCCTTTTACTCTCCCCCTTTTTGTTATCATCAAGGAGAGGGGTCAAGCCCTGTGCTTTTGCCAGCTGCATAAGTAGATTTGTTTGAGATTGTTGGTTGTGAAGAATGGTGGCCACAGAATCTTCAATAACTTGAACTCTATCTTCCAATTTGGCCAGCCTCTTTTCAGTATGTGATTCCTTTTTCAATCTCAACAAAATGTCCTGCATTGTACCAAAGGGCATGACTGAATCCAATTTTTCAGAATTGTAGGATTTCAAGTCAGCAATATCCTTTCTGAGTTCATCCACACTCAGATTCTGTCTTACTTGCTGCAACTTCATGAGATGCAGTGAGTCCAAGTGAGCTGTAAGGATAGCCTTTGTACCAGCATGAGAAGTTTTCTGAATGGCCTGTTTGATAGTAATGATTTGTTTGACTAAGGAGACATTGAATTGCCCTGTTGTAGACTTCTTTGTGAAGGCCCATTCAGGTAGATTTGGAATAGAACTAGGGCCTTCATCTCCCCCTAAGTTCATGCTTCCATCAGAAGAAACAAAGTCATCATCATCAGAATTTACTCCAAATTCTTCAAATGACTCACCAGCTGTTGAAGGCATCTTGTTAATAGCAGTTTTGTCCCTTTGAAGAGATGCTGTTGTATGTACTAGATGTAGTGTCTTTTCTGCCTCCACATTGCCCTGTGCAGCCAATACTTGATAGGCTGAAACAGGATGAGTAAAAGTGTCAGCATCCAAGGAAATGTTATCAATTACAGCTTTGTAATGTTGCTGAAATTGTCTTTCCTTTTCAGCATCATTCACAATCATTGACTCACTAGCAATGGCTGGATCCATCCTTATATCTGTTGTACCTGTCTTTCTCTCATTTTCTCTATGTTCTTGCATCAGGGGCTCCCCCTGGCTCACACAACTCACTCCCTCACCTTCACCTACTAAGGTGGTACTCCTCTCACTTACTTTTGCCATGCTGGAAGAAATAGCATGCATATTTGAGCTCTCAATCTCTCCTTTTGCCTGGGAGCAACCCAGCCTCTCACTCAAATTGTCACTCCCTTCCCTCAGTCCTAGAAGTGATTGTACAGTAATCAAGTCTTCTACACTTGGAATTGTTTTAGTTGTGTGTGTAGAGACTATCAACGGATGAGGAATAGCCGTTGAAGGTGAAACTGATGGTATCAACGGATAACTGCTGTTAAGCTTATCCGTTGAAGAACAACCACTTGTCAACGGATGAGTGATATCCGTTGAAGAAGGAAAAGAAGTAGAAATTGAAAGTGATATAACTGTTGAATCTGTGTAGATTGATATGAGTTTTGGTGACACAGATCCTTCAATTACATCTGAAAGAATTTGCGGGTGATCCAACAAATCATCTAAAAGATGATGATCACCTGTATTTGAGTGGGGCTCCTCCCTGAGTTATAAAGAGGGAGAATCAGGAATTGATGGGAATAACATATCCACATCTAGAGATGGTGAAGAAGTGTGCGGTGATTGATGTGTGTTAATTGTGAGAGAATGGGGCTGTGACTCCACATTTGTTGGAGCCACATCAAACTGAGTTTGAGAAGGCATAGATACAGATGGATGTATCTGTGCAGTGTGTGCATCCTGTGTAGAAGATTGGGTTCTACCTCTCTTTCTTCTAATAAAGGCTTTTGTTGGTGAGTGTTTGGCTTTAGTGTCCCTCCCTCATTTGTGTGTTCCTGGTTGGGAACTATTTTCAATAGTTACATCCTTTTGGGAGGATGCAGCTAGGGATATGCTAGTAACCTTTTCAACCACCACAGCTTTTTGAGAAACTGTGGCTTGGCTAGCTTGGGAAGCACTTTTCTCTCCTTCCTTATCCTGGGGGTTTCTTTGATGTTCACCCCTCCCCTTACCACTCACACCCTGTTCACTCCCCTCAGGGTTAATGGTAGGTGTTACAACTGTTGTCTTTTGAGAAACAACAGAGGTGGTTTTCTTTGTCTTTGATTTTGAAAGTTTAGTTTTGGTGACCTTGGTAGGAATCTGTTGGGGCATTGTCACAGATTCCATGGCCACACTAGAAGATAAAGAAATAGAGGGGTTGGAAGAAGTAGGAGTTGTAGAAGCAATTACCTCACCTACCTGAGGTGCATTCATGATTGGTAAATATACCAATGGCACACTGCTGTTGAGATCCATTCTCAATAAATCTGCAAGAACTCTTTTCTCTTGTGTCCAGCACTTGAGTTTATTATTCTCATTCGTAATGACCAAACCTTCAGCAACATGGTTAGCCAATAACATAAAGAATCTAGCATAATAGATGTTATTAGGTCTATTAGCTTTGTTACCTAATCTAGTACCCAATTCTAGCATAACATAGTTGCTAAAATTAAAATACCTATCAGAAACAAGCATATAGAGCATATTAACAAGAGATGAAGTTATGGCATCAAAATTGCTAATTTTCCCAGAGAAAACCTTGATAAAGGCATCCCCAAGAAAACTCCATTCTTTCCTAAGGCCTTTTCTTTTAATACTCCCTAAACTAGCAGAGTTAAGAGAATAACCTATGGAATCTAACATGCTGGATACATCATTATCAGTGTGTGGTGTCATGGCATTGTTCTCAGGTAATTTAAAACATGCTAGTAAGTCATCACAGTTAACACAGTGATTTTTACCTTTGAGAGTGAAGGAGATAGTCATATCTATGGAGTTGAACTCAGCAGTTGTCCAAATCTCCTCAACTACTTCACAGTAAATCGTTGGGGCTTCCAGCATTGCATAGCTAAGTTTACAGTTTTTGATGAAGTCCATCATTTTGTGATAATCTGAGTGGGCTTCATTCTTTTCTACCAAAGCTATGAAATTGTTCTTCTCATAGATGAACCCAGATTGAGACATAATCTTTACTACTGGTGCCATTTTTGTGAGTAGAAATTGCAGAGAATAACTTGAAGGTTTTGCAGAGAGAAAATGGTAAAAGCTTTGAAATTTCAAGAAAGCGTAAAGTAAAAATGAAAAATCAGAAGGGCTTATATACTTTCTCAAATAAAAAAAACATAAATAAGAGATTAAACAATAAATATGTGTAAGTGAATTTCAGCCGTTTAAGAATAAACTGTAAGTATTCTAAAAACTACCTTTAAAATAAATACATACAGCTGTATGTATGAGTATCAACGGTTAAGACAATAGAATCAACGGCTGTGAAACACTTGAATCGACTGATGTGATATTTCAACGGATAAGGTAAACTGTCATCCGTTGAAGAGCACTTCAGTTTTATCCGTTGACGGATAAAAAATTCCAGAAATGTATATGACTTTCAACGGATAATGAACATCCGTTGACAGAACAATTTTGACTTTCAACGGATAGGGAATATCCGTTGATGGAATAAACTGTGTTAAAAATTAAATTTGTTCTTGCAGCTGATACATTTCAGGCTTCAATTCAAATTGCAATAAGGACATGAATTTTAATAGTAATTAAGCATACCTAGCTCACTTACCAATCTTGTGAATGTTGATTCATCAAGTGGCTTGGTAAATATGTCTGCAATTTGTTGTTCACTTGGAACAAAATGAAGTTCCACTGTACCTTTCATCACATGTTCCCTAATGAGGTGGTACTTGATATCAATGTGCTTGGTCCTTGAGTGCTGCACAGGATTCTCTGTTATGGCTATGGCACTTGTGTTGTCACAAAAAATAGGAATTCTATCAACATGTAGTCCATAATCAAGGAGTTGATTCCTCATCCATAACACTTGAGAGCAGCAACTTCCAGCAGCAATGTATTCAGCCTCAGCTGTAGAAGTAGAGACTGAATTTTGCTTTTTGCTAAACCACGATACAAGCTTGTTTCCCAGGAATTGGCAGGAGCCTGTTGTACTTTTTCTGTCTATTTTGCAACCTGCATAGTCTGCATCTGAGTAGCCAATTAGATCAAAACCAGACTCTCTAGGGTACCAAATTCCTAGATTTGGAGTCCCCTTGAGATATCTGAAAATTCTTTTAATAGCTACTAAGTGAGATTCTTTAGGGTCAGCTTGAAATCTAGCACATAGACATGTAGAAAACATTATATCTGGTCTACTGGCAGTTAAATATAAAAGTGAACCAACCATGCCTCTATAACTTGTAATGTCCACAGACCTTTCAGTCTTATTTAATTCAAGTTTGGTGGCAGTGGCCATGGGAGTTTTTGCAGATGAACATTCTATTAAGTCAAACTTCTTTAAAAGATCATAAATATATTTAGTTTGACTAATGAAAATTCTATCACTAACTTGTTTAACTTGTAAACCAAGAAAATAGGTTAGTTCTCCCATCAGGCTCATTTCATAATTACTTTGCATTAGCTTAGCAAACTTTTTACAAAGCTTATCATCTGTAGATCCAAATATTATGTCATCTACATAAATTTGAACAAGTATACTAGAGCCATTAACATTCCTAAAGAAGAGAGTTTTATCAACAGTACCTCTAGTGAAGTGATTCTCCAAAAGGAATTTTGATAAGGTTTCATACCAGGCTCTAGGTGTTTGCTTCAGTCCATAGAGTGCTTTCAACAGATAATACACATAGTCTGGAAAATTTGGATCTTCAAACCCTGGAGGTTGACTTACATAAACTTCTTCCTCCAATTTCCCATTTAGAAATGCACTCTTGACATCCATTTGATAGACTTTGAAATTGGCATGGGCTGCATAGGCTAGAAAAATTCTGATGGCTTCAAGTCTTGCAACAGGAGCATATGTCTCATCAAAATCTATTCCCTCTTGTTGAGAATAGCCTTTAGCAACCAATCTGGCTTTATTCCTTATGACAATGCCATTTTCATCCATCTTGTTTCTGAATACCCATTTTGTGTCAATAGGACTCTTGTTCTTTGGTTTGGGTACCAGCTTCCAAACTTTGTTTCTCTCAAATTGGTTCAGCTCTTCCTGCATAGCTAATATCCAATCTGGATCCAATAAAGCTTCTTCCACTTTCTTAGGTTCCTCCTGAGATAGAAAACTACTATACAGACATTCATCTTGAGTAGCTTTTCTTGTTTGCACTTTAGATGATGCATCACCAATGATCAGTTCAAAGGGATGATTCTTGGTCCATTTCCTTTGAGGTGGAAGATATACTCTAGATGAGGTGGCCTCAGTATTGTCATGATGTGAGACAGAGTGTTGATTAGTTGAAACTCCCCCTGAGTTGTTGGTCCTTTGCAGGGAACTTGGAGTTCTATCAACTGATGATGTAAATCGATTATCCGTTGATGAACTATGATCAACGGATGCTTCATTTTGTACTTCAACAGATGATGCACTATGTCTTTCAACGGATACTGCATTGCCTCTATCAACTGATGCAGAATTTTGTGCGTTATCCAAGGGCATGTTTTGAATCCCTTTTGAAGTGTCATCTCCATCAGCCTCCTCTTCACTATCATCACAATATATCTCAATGTTGTCAAATTTGAGTCTCTCATTGTGTCCCTCATCTGTTAGTCCATCAATCTTTTTATCATCAAACACAACATGCACAGATTCCATAACAATGTTGGTTCTTAGATTATAGACCCTATAAGATTTTCCAGCTGAGTAACCAACAAATATCCCTTCATCAGCCTTTGCATCAAACTTCCCTTTATGGTCAGATTGATTTCTCAGTATAAAGCATTTACATCCAAAGACATGAAGAAAGTTTAGAGTTGGTTTTCTTCTCTTGAACAACTGATAAGGAGTCATGCCTTTAGCTTGATTGATCAAAGAAATATTCTGAGTGTAGCAGGCACAATTAACAGCTTCAGCCCAGAAATATGTTGGTAACTTTGATTCTTCAAGCATTGTTCTAGCAGCCTCAATTAAAGATCTGTTCTTTCTTTCAACTACCCCATTTTGCTGAGGTGTTCTTGGAGCTGAGAACTCATGCATGATTCCATTTTCTTCACAGAACAACCTCATTGTCAAATTCTTGAACTCAGTTCCATTGTCACTCCTGATATTCCTAACCTTCAAGTCAGGATGATTATTGACTTGCCTGATGTGATTGATAATGATTTCACTGGCTTCATCCTTTGATCCAAGAAAATAGACCCATGAAAACTTTGAGAAATCATCTACAATCACTAAGCAATATCTTTTTCTTGCAATTGACAATACATTGACTGGTCCAAACAAATCCATATGTAGCAGCTGTAATGGTTCATCAATTGTTGTTTCAAGCTTCTTTTTGAATGATGTTTTCCTTTGTTTGCCTTTCTGACAAGCATCACACAAACCATCCCTTGAGAATTCAACAAGAGGAATTCCTCTAACTAAGTCCTTTTTGACTAGATCATTCATTGTCTTGAAATTCAAATGGGATAGCTTCTTGTGCCATAGCCAACTTTCAACTGGACTTGCTTTGCTGAAGAGACAAGTAATAGATTCTGCATCAGTAGAGTTGAAGTCAGCTATGTACACATTTCCTTTTCTAACTCCAGTTAGAACCACTTTGTTGTCTTTCTTACTGGTGACAACACAGGCTTCAGAATTGAAGGAAATTGTATTCCCTCTATCACATAGTTGACTGATGCTCAGCAAGTTGTGCTTGAGACCATCAACTAATGCAACTTCATCAATGATGACATTCCTTGTTGAAATCAAGCCATATCCTATAGTAAACCCTTTGCTGTCATCTCCAAAGGTTATGCTAGGGCCAGCTCTCTCCTTAAACTCTGTGAGCAGGGAGAAATCTCCTGTCATGTGTCTTGAACAGCCACTGTCCAAGTACCATAGATTTCTTCTGTTTCCCTGCACACCATAAAATCAATCAAGTTGATTTTGGTACCCAAGTTTCCTTGGGTCCATTCATGTTAGCCTTTCTCCTAGACTTCATTCCTCCTGCATCTTTAGACTTAGGTAACTTTGAGTCAACCTTGATCTTAGATGTAGTTGGTTGAGGTGTAGGGTTAGTCACAGAATCATTTAGCACATTTGGAATTTGATAAGGCATGGATTGTGCAAACATGTTATTCCACATAGGCATATTGTATGGCATTTGAGGCATACTAAATGCAGCAAGATAAGGATTGTTAAAATATGGCATGTTTGCAAAATGTGCATAAGGATTCTATTGAGATATAACAGGCATAGCATGCAGAGGTGATGCAGACATATTAGGCATGGAGGAGGGTACAGGTATGGGAGTTTTCTTAATAGATTTGCAATTAGCAGATAGATGATTAACACTACTACAATGCACACAGCTTTTTCTAGGAGCATACTTATCAGGTGTGTAATTATTATATTTGTTAACCCCTACCTTCCCATTTCTATTAGATTTCCTTTTAGTTTCCTTTTTATCCTCAACCACTTTGAGCCTATTCTTTAACTGTTCTAAGGTCATGTGTCCTATATTCACCTTACTGAAATCTTTGGATGTGCTTGCTTCTTCTTTGACAAAGTTCTTGGAAGTTGAACCAAACTTTTTGTTGAGTTTCTTTAGATTTTCACTGTTAGAAACATCTGCCTGTTTTAATTGAGGAACCTTCAACGGATGCTCCTTTTCTTCCTTCAACGGATAATTTTTATCATCCGTTGATTCCACATCCGTTGACAGCCCATCAATTAATTCCATTTTCTTTTTGTTTTTATCCCAGGCAGTCTCACAAAATGATTCAATTCCTTGGACCTTGACAATTTGAGCACTAACATCCCTAGATGTCTTCCAGGCTTTAATCACCTCTTGCTCTCTCTCTAATTGATTAGAAAGTATTTCTACTTTCTTAACAGATTCAGCTAGTTCATTTTCAACAGATATACAATGTAGCTTAGTTTTCTCTAGGTCAATCAACTTATCTTCTAACACAGCATTTCTATTACTTAAAAACAGATTGTTCTCTTTAATCCTACTATTTTCTTTAGCAAGAGATTTAAGAGACGCACGCAAGTGATACAATTCAGTAGACATGTCATTAAAAGCATCATTGCACTCTTCTTTAGTTAACTGTGTTAAATCAGTAGTGATTACCTGGTTGCTTGATGAACTAACTTCATTTTCCTCAGAATCAGCCATGAGAGCCAAGTTGACATATTCCACATCTTCATCCTCTTCTTCTCCATCAGCTGCCCAGTCTTTTTCTTGAGTAATGAAAGCCCTCTCCTTTTGCTTGAGCAGATCAAAATATTTCTTTTTGTAATCTACTTGGTCAAATTTCTTCTTTTCAGAAGTTGGCTTTCTGCACTCACTTGCAAAGTGTCCACTTATACCACAATTGAAACACTTGAACTTGGATTTGTCCACCATGTTCTTATGAGGTTTAGTGGCTCTAGTGTTTTTCTTAAATTTCATCTTTGCAAATCTTCTGGACAGAAATGCAAGATGCTCATCAATACCATCAGAGTCATCTTGGCTGGAGTTGTCTTTATTCTCAGCAACTTGCTCCTTACCCTTGCTTGATTCTGATTTGCTTGTGCCATCTTTGGAGTTTAATGTTGATCTCACAGTTTCTTGTCTGCATTCTTTCTCATTTTCAGCTACCAAGGCAACTGAACCTCCTTTCTTTCTTCCCTTCTCCAATACCTCATCCTGTTCCAGCTCTAGTTCATAAGTCTTCAAGATTCCATATAATCTTTCAAGAGTGAAGTCCTTATAATCTTGAGAGTTTCTCAAGGAGACAGTCATGGGTTTCCATTGCTTTGGCAAGGATCTTAAAAATTTCAGATTTGAATCCTTTACCTGGTACACTCTACCATACAGCTTCAGTCCATTCAACAGCTTTTGGAATCTATTGAATGTGTCATTTAAAGATTCATTTTCTTCAAAATGAAAATACTCATACTGTTGAATGAGAAGCTGCATTTTGTTTTCTTTTACTTGTTCTGTACCTTCACACAGTAGCTGAACTGTGTCCCAAACCTCTTTGGCAGTTGTGCAATTTATCACATTATCAAACATATCCTTGTCAAGACCATTAAACAAAATGTTCATAGCCTTCTTATCCTTGTGGACTTCTTCTGTGTCTTCCATTGTCCATTCTGCTCTAGGTTTTGGAATGGATTGACCAACAACAATTGTGGCTGTAGAAACTGTGGCTACTTTGTGGGGAATGTGAGGACCATTCTCAATGCAGTTTACATAACCTTCATCTTGGGAGAGTAGATGAAGGTGCATTTTCACCTTCCAATGGTGATAACTGTCTTTGTCAAGAACTGGGATTTTTACTCCAATATCCTTCTTACTCATCTTTGTTAGTTTCCAAGAACTTTAAACTCTTTGTGTGTTAAGAGCCTGCTCTGATACCAATTGTTATTCCTAGTGAACTAACAATGAGATTTACATAAGGGGGGGTTGAATGTAAATCTCAAAACTTTTTCAAGTTTTGAGCAGTTTCAAAGGCTGTGTGTTTAAGATAAACAAGTGTGTGAATTGCTTTAAGCTAATACAGACAGATATATATTCAAACACAAAAGTACAGAACACAACAGACCTTAAAAACTTTTCTGGTGGATTTGTTGTTCCACCAGAGATGGTATTTCAGAAAATCTGTGATTCAAGAAGTTGATCACAGCTGCATCCTAGTACAAACTAGATAATTTTTCTCTCAAGATTTTTCTAAACAGCTCTGGAAAAACTCTCTTCTAATTACTAGCTGCTACTTGGTTTATATAACACCAAGTTTACAAGTGAAGACAAAGATAAAAAGTACAATAATAAAATAAGTTCTCCACTTGTTTCTTCTCCATTTTACTCCAGTGCATTGTTGACTATTGCCTCTTTATACTAGAGTAGAACGGCTGCTTTTTCTGATGTTCCTGAAATAGGCTACCACATCTCAGTTGTCTCTGTCAACCCATGTGCCTCTGTTTGTAGGTACAACTACCACTTGTCAACTGCTATTTAACAGAACATCCGTTGAAGCCTTCATCCGTTGATGGCTTTATCCGTTGATGTGTTAGCAGTTGAAGCTCTATCCGTTGATGCACTCATCCGTTGAAGGATGTTATCCGTTGAAGCTTTAGAGACATCCGTTGAAGCTTTGTTTCTCATCCGTTGAAGGTCTTTAAGTTATCCGTTGACACCATTTCATTTATACAAAATTACAAGGCATGAGATATTTACAATTGGCCTTCCTATCTGCATATCCTTTAGTAGTCAACATGACTTATAATTTCCCTCAACATTTAAGAATTATATCTCAAATTCAGAGACTGAAATATGCTACAACACTAGACTTATTTCTAAGTAAAGCTACACCATCAACGGATAGCCAAAGTGGTCTTATCTGTTGAGGCTACAAACACTAGATTTCTACTTAAGTGTTTTGTTAAACATATCATCAAACTAATGCACATATATTCCTAACAAGTATAATCGATTTATGTGTTTATTTGACTTGTTGTAGTCCCGAAATAATCTAACCGAGTTCTTGGTTTTGTATGTTTTTATTTTCGATTTTTATAGATTATTCATGATAGGTTGAGTGATTTTGATTGCATAAACTGATTACAAATGATCTAAGCTTCATTTTGGTACTAAATTCATTGATTTTGGTTAAAGAATCAGAAAAATCGGAGTTTGGCCGGCATGTTCTTGAAGGTCGCCAGATCTTTATTGATTTTGATCGAAAAACTGATTCCGACGACTGCTAGTGGACGCTATTGTTATGGTTGAATTCCTATACTAATTACAGACGAGTCCTGCTGAAAAATGAGACTAAATAGTATGGTTTTGGTGGGAGAGAAGTTCACCGGAGTCCGGCAAGGACCCGCCGGAAACTGGGTAATTCCCAGAAACCGGTCGGGTGTTCTTGAGGACCCGGTTCGTTCTTCACGACCAGTTTCCATTTTAAACCTGACCCGTGTTTGATTCGTTTTGCCCTAATTCAGTTTCACAAAATTTGTTTCTGCACTTTAGCAAATTTATTACTCCCTCAGTCCCTTCCAATTGTTTACATTTCTGAGGAAGTGTCCGGCACGCATTTTAAGGTGCATAAAAAGTATAGTTATGTAACTTATTTTTACAATTTTCTTATTCTTAATAAAATTGAATATTTTAATTTTTATTCAGAAAAACAAAATTGTAAAAAAAAATTACAGAACTATACTTTATATGCACCTTAAATTGCGTGTCAGACACTCTCTAAAAAATGTAAACAATTGAAAGGGACGGAGGGAGTATTTTAAAAAGTCAATTTCTATTTTCTGAAAATCATTTCTTTAAATTTTTAAAAATCATTTTATTACTATTTTAAATTCTAAAAATTATTTACTTAATTATTTTAAATTCCAAAAATTATTTTCTTTTATTATTTTCAAAAATCTGAAATTTTGTTCATTTAAATTGATTAATTATTTTGATAATTAATCAGTTTATTTAGATAATTTGTATTAATCTTATTTTACTTCCAAAAATTATGAAAAAATCATTTTTAATTTTGATTTTTCCTAAATATTGATTTAAAAATATTTTAAGCTTTTAAAATTCATATTTTGGTATTTAAAAATCAATTAATATTATTATTAATTGATTTATTCCTATTTATTCTTATTTTATTCATAATAAATAAACCGTTCGTCCGTACAATAGAAACGAACGCCTCTAGACTCAGAAAAATATTCCGCTTTCATTAAAAATACTTTCGAGACCCAAATTCTTTTGTTTCGAAAGGTCGCTTATTTTACGAATCTTTCTGAGTCGATTTTTGATCGACAAATACTGTCTGAAATCGAGTCGAACCTTTTGACGAAACGAGTCATATGTGATATGAATTATGTGATACATGAGTTTATGTGCTATATGAATTACATGCATACGTGGGTCAAGAGTCTAGTGTTTGACTGTCTTCTTTATGTGCGGGCTATCGTATGGGTAGACATTAGGGTTTTGACGCGTAGTTCGTCGAGTTATTATCGATTAGACGATTAAAGTGCGATCTTTTAATTATAGATACAAGTCTTTCAAGACAATCAAGACCAGATGGTATGGATGAAGACTATAGTTGAATAGTATGGAATATTGGGTTGCAGCACTGCATGAGCAGCAGGCCAAAGGATTAGAAGAATAAAGACGGTGATGTTTTGAGACAGAGTGTCAGAATAGATGCGTCTTTGCGAGTGTGGCTAACTGCTAAAACCCCAAAGGCAAGTATCCCTATCATCACTTATTGTTCAAGTGATATTTATTTTAAATCTTATTATGCAAGTATTGCTTTCCCTATTCTCAGTTCGGAATAGATAAATGTTTTACACATCGCTGAATTAAATGATTCTGTTTATGCAAGCACTCTTCTGTTATTCTATGTTCAGAATAGCTAAGTGATTTTACTTATCAAATTACTGGATTTATAAATGTTTTGGATTTTGAGAAAAGTGATTTGGTTGCGAATATTCCTGCCCAAGAGAATGGGGGAATAAAATTATTTCTGGTGTCAATTATTATGACCCATTTTTCAATAAAAGGTTTTAAGATTGGATCATAATTGCGTAAGTGACCGGGATGGACAGTCCAGCGGAGGGCTATTTCTAAGCGTCATATGGAATATTATGACACAATTTTTGCCACAGGCAGGTATATTGCCTTTTGTTTGAGTACTCGTGTTTTGGGGTCATGCTTCTATGAATCATGACTCAGTGCTATCACACGGGCTGATCATCATGTGATAGTACGTCCGTCGGAGAATGATCCCAATCTAAATTATCATATCATTTTTGCATTCATAGAATAAATGATTTATTAACTATTTCTGTTTTGATTTAAAAGTGAAATGCAGTTTTGATTCAGGTTCTGATTTATGCTGATACTTACTTTGTTGTTAAATATCAAAGGTGGTATTAGTATAGATGATTGATGTTGACTTCAGTATGGGATGTTGTGAGCATCAAAGTTCATATTGATATCTAATTGGGTATGACAACAAAATAAGTGTTAATATCAAGAGTTCGGTTTTGAATAAAGTTTATGATTCAATCCATAGTCATTGCTTCTTGTTATTGTTGTTTACGATATTTCTGTAAACACTATATTACGAGTTTTAATCACGTCAAAATTTAAAGTATTGCTGAAGCATTTCGCTCAAAAATATCAAAAAGATTTTTGAATACAGTGAGAAACAATTATCCGATTCTTTAATAAAATTTATGTTTCAGCAATTATGATTTTAAATATTCTGCACTATTGCAGACATCGGTTTTATATCAAAATGACCATATATATATATTACAATGATCTTGCTGAGCATTTCTTCCGCTCCTACTTGCCTGTTTTTAAATTTAACCTCCAGTGAGGATTAGTTTGCGTTGTTTAGCCGCGTAATTTAAGAAAGCAAAGAAAAAGCTTTTGGAAGGTGGTGGGTCCAGGGTTTGCGGACTAGTGTAAGTTGTATTATGTAAAGTGTTAGATATATTTGATAATGTCATGGCTATATGATTTATGTTTAGATTTCAGATCTTACTTAACATGACAAATCAGTACTTAACCATTAATCAGTACTTATACCGGAAGTCAGGACTTAAGGATATCAGTACTTATATTATCAGGAGATAATCATCAGAAGTTAGATATCAGAACTTAAGTGTTGAAGGACGTTCAGATAAGGACAGTAGCTGATTAAAGGAAAGAAGATCGAGATAAACATAAGAAGAGATATGCATGAAGAAGGAGTTCCGTGAAGAATGGAATACTTGGAAGAAAAGATATCTGATTGATATATTTTAGGAAGCAGAATTATATTCCATATCAATTAGCGATTATCTTGTAACTGTGTAGTATATAAACACAGACATAGGGTTTACACTATAAGTGTTATCATATTCAAGAAGATTATTCATTGTAACCCTAGCAGCTCTCGTGATATTTGTTCATCACCGAGAGGTAACAGTTCCATACTGTAACAGAGTTTATTGTTTCAATAAAGTTTGTTTTCTGTTACTTAAGATATTAAAGTTTGATTTGATTGTATTATACACTGTATTCACCCCCTCTACAGTGTGTGTGACCTAACAAGTGGTATCAGAGCTAATCTGTTAACACACATACAGTTAAAGATCCGAACACAATCATGTCTGACACAGAAACTCCAACTAAGCCTACCAAAACTGAAGAACCTCCAAAGACACAAATTCAAAGTCGGTATGAGTCTATCAGAGTTCCCATACTGAGACCATCTGAATATCCCATATGGAAGGCAAGGATGACCATGTTCCTGGAAGCAACAGATCCAGAATACCTTGATAGAATCAAGGAAGGGCCTCACAAACCAACCAAGCTCGCTGTTGCAGTTGCAGGTGAAGCAGCAAAGACCGTACCAAAGGAGAAGAGTGATTATACTGCTGAAGATATAGCATCAATTGCTAAGGATGCTAAGGTACGACACTTACTGCATAGTGCCATTGATAATGTAATGTCAAACAGGGTAATCAACTGCAAGACTGCTAAGGAGATATGGGATGCTCTGGAAACAAGGTGTCAGGGAACTGACACAATTAAGAAGAACAGGAAGACAATACTCACTCAAGAGTATGAACACTTTGACTCAAACGCTAATGAGTCATTGAATGATTTATATGATAGATTTGTCAAACTTTTGAATGATTGATGATTTGTCATTGGTTGATAAAGAGTATGATCTTGAAGATTCAAACCTTAAATTCCTGTTAGCTCTTCCTGAATGTTGGGATTTGAAGGCAACGGCAATAAGAGACAACTACAATCTTGATGAAATAACTCTTGATGAAATCTATGGAATGCTCAAGACTCATGAACTTGAGATGGAACAAAGAAGCAAGAGGAAAGGAGGAAAGTCAAGGACAGTTGCTCTTAAGGCTGAAGAAGAATCCCCCAAAGCAGCTTCCTCAAGGAAAGACAAGGGTAAAGCTCTTTTCATAAAGTCTGATACTGAGTCATCAAATTCTGAAAGTGATGATGACTCAAATTCTGAAAGCTTGCCTGAGACTGATGCTGATGAGGAGATGATGAAGCTGTGTGCTCTTATGGTTAAAGGAATCACAAAGATTGCATACAGGAAGTTCAGGAAGGGAAAGAAGTTTTCCAGGAAAGGCATAAGTTCTGATAAGAAGAATTTCAGAAGGTCTGACAGAGGAGATTATACCAATGTTAAATGCTATAACTGTAGTGAGAAAGGCCATATATCTCCTGATTGCAAGAAGGTAAAGGGTGACAAAGGCAAGGCTCTTGTCACAAAGCAGAAAAGCTGGACAGACACCTCAGACTCTGAAAGTGAGGAGAACTATGCATTGATGGCAAATGCTGATAAAGAAAGTACTGAGAGCAGTTCTGAAGCTGCTGAAACAAAGGTACCTCAGACTACTTATGCTTTTCATACTGATGATATTAATGAGTTGAGAAGATATCTTAAAACCATGTTTGTTAGTTATAGAGATCAAACTTTAACATGTGAAAGATTAACTTCTGAAAATCTTGCTTTTAAGAAAAGAAATGATTTCTTAGAAAAAGAGTTAGTCATGTTCCATCAAACTCAGAAGGATAGAGATGATGCTTTTTATGTTAGGGATGAAGTGCTAAAAATGAATGAATCTCTAAAAACTGAGTTAGAAAAGGAAAGAGAGATTATCAGGACTTGGACTAACTCTGGCAAAACAACTCAAAATTTGCTAAGTAGTGGAAACTGGAAAGAGGGCTTAGGTTATGGAGAAGATAAGAATGATAAAGGAATCGAAGAAATTAAGCCTGTTGTTAAGCAAAAGCCAAAGTTAAAACCTGTTAAGTTTGTAACTGTAAAGTCTGAAAATGAGAAATCAGAAGTTAAAGAGGAATTAACTTCTGACAAACTAAAACAGGAAAAGACAGCTGAAGTAAACATAGGCTTAATGACAAAGAAGCAGCTTAAGCATAAGCTGAAAGATGTTAAGAATGCAGACAAGGTAAAATCACCTAGGAAAAATAAGAATGGAAAGGAAGGTGTGAATAAAAGCAATGATTATAAATCTGTTCCTGATGCTCCTAGGAAAACATGTCATAACTGTGGAAATCCAACCATCTGGCTTCTTTTTGCAGGAAGAATAAGAATATTAACTCCTTACCTTCAAAATCAGGAGTTAAGAGCAAGTCTGTTAGATACAAACCATAAAATCCTTGTTTTCATTGTGGTAGTTTATGGCATTCCATTTATACTTGTAAGGAATATCATAGTTTGTACTATGATTATTATCAAATAAAACCTTCTCTGAAGAAAGTTTTCATTGTTCCTTCTAGTGTAAATTCTGATTTAAAGTCTGATAGTGTAAGTTCTGATAAGAAAAATGTTAACATAAACTCTGATGCTAAATCCGCTGCAAATGTTAACAAACTTAATAAGGCCAAAGGATCCAAGCAAGTCTGGGTCCTTAAAACTAATAATTAGTGGTCTTTGTGATTGCAGGGCAACAGGAAAAAAATTCTAGTTCTGGACAATGGATGTTCGGGACATATGACTGGAAATAAGGCCCTGCTATCAGACTTTGTGGAGAAAGCTGGCCCAAGTGTTTCTTATGGAGATGGCAACATTGGAAAAACATTGGGATATGGCAATATCAATCTTGGGAATGTCATAATTAAACAAGTAGCTCTGGTCTCAGGACTTAAACACAATCTGCTGAGTATAAGTCAAATCTGTGACAGAGGTTATCATGTTGATTTCTTTGAAGAACACTGTGAAATTATGAGTAAATCTAAAGGCAAAGTTGTTCTGAAAGGATACAGGCGTGGTAACATTTATGAAGCTAAGCTTTCAACAAGTACTGATGGTTCTGTAATTTGTCTGATGAGTAGAATATCAATTGAAGAAAGCTGGAATTGACACAAGAAACTCTCTCATTTAAATTTCAACAATATAAATGAACTGGTCAAGAAAGATCTTGTGAGAGGACTGCCAAAGTCAGTATTTGCTCCTAATGGCCTTTGTGATTCCTGTCAGAAAGCCAAACAAAGAAAATCTTCATTTAAGAGCAAGACTGAATCATCAATTCTTGAGCCTTATCATCTACTACATGTTGATCTATTTGGTCCAGTGAATGTCATGTCTATTGCAAAGAAGAAATATGCGTTGGTCATAGTGGATGAGTTCACCAGATACACATGGGTGTATTTCTTGCACACAAAATGTGAAACTGCATCTATCTTGATTGATCATGTCAAACATCTGGATAAATCGGTCAAAGATTCTGTGAAAATCTTAAGGAGTGATAATGGCACTGAGTTCAAGAATTTGATAATGGAAGAGTTCTGTAAAAACCATGGAATAAAGCAGGAATTTTCTGCTCCTGGAACTCCACAGCAAAATGGAGTTGTTGAAAGGAAGAATAGAACTCTCATTGAAGCTACACGTACAATGCTTGAAGAAGCAAAGCTTCCAACCTATTTCTGGGCTGAAGCTGTGTAGACTGCTTGTTTTACTCAAAATGCAACACTCATTAACAAGCATGGAAAAACACCATATGAGATGGTGAAGAAAAAGAAGCCAAATCTGAAGTACTTTCATGTATTTGGATGCAAGTGTTTTGTTCTCAAGACTTATCATGAACAGCTATCCAAGTTTGATCTAAAAGCTGATGAAGGAATCTTTGTTGGATATCCACTTTCCACAAAAGCCTTCAGAGTCTATAATTTGAGAACAAAAGTGGTCATGGAATCTATCAATGTCTCTTTTGATGACAAGAAGATTACTGGTCTTGAAGATTTCATTGACCATGATCAGCTGAGATTTGAAAATGAAGACTCAAATTCTAATACTGAAAATCCTGACAGTCTAAGTCCTGATACTGTAAACTCTGATGGATTAAACTCTGATGTTATTGAAACTGTGGTGACTACATCAAAGGAAGATGCACCTATGTAGGGGGAGCATACTCAAGATCTTACCACATCTCAAGAAACATCAGAACATACATCTGGCTCTTCAAGTTCTGATTCGTCAAGTTCTGATAAGCCAAGTTCTGATAGTGCTGAAAATCTAAATTCTGAAGAATCCAACTCAGAGAGCATAGTTTCAGGGGGAGCATCAGAAAATGAAAATGAAGACAACATGGATCATGGGGGAGCATCCAGTTCTAGAGAAAACCTTCCATCTGCAAGGAAGTGGACAAAATCACATACACATGATTTGATAATTGGAAATCCTGATGCAGGTGTCAGAACTAGAACAGGTACTTCAAATGAATGTCTTAACAATTCTTTTCTCTCTCAGACTGAGCCAAAGAAAGTGGAAGAAGCTCTTCAAGATGCTGATTGGGTGCAAGTAATGCAGGAAGAGTTAAATGAATTTGAAAGAAACAAAGTCTGGACCCTAGTGCCAAGACCAAAGAATAGATCTGTTGTTGGTACAAAGTGGGTATTCAGAAACAAAACTGACAGTGATGGCATAATTACAAGGAATAAGGCAAGGCTGGTTACAAAAGGATATTCTCAACAGGAGGGAATTGATTATGATGAAACATTTGCACCAGTTGCTAGGTTAGAAGCCATAAGGATATTTTTGGCTTATACTGCTCACAAAAAGTTTACTGCATTTCAAATGGATGTGAAAAGTGCTTTTCTCAATGGAGAATTGGAGGAGGAAGTATATGTTGAACAACCTCCAGGCTTTGTAGATTCCAAACATCCAGATTATGTCTACAGGCTTGATAAAGCACTTTATGGACTTAAGCAAGCTCCTAGAGCATGGTATGAGACTTTAGCTCAGTTTCTTCTGGAAAGTGGATTCAACAGAGGAATAATAGACAAAACACTGTTCTACCTCAACCATGGAAAGGACTTACTTCTGGTCCAGATTTATGTTGATGATATCATTTTTGGGTCTACAAATGACAGACTTTGCAAGAAGTTTGCCAAACTGATGCAGTCAAGATATCAGATGAGTATGATGGGAGAACTTAGCTATTTTCTGGGCCTTCAAGTCAAGCAGAATGAAGAAGGCACTTTTATTTGTCAAACTAAGTACACCAGAAACTTGCTGAAGAAATTTGGAATGCAAGATTGTTCAAGTGCATCCACTCCCATGGCCACTGCAACAAAACTGGATAAGGATACTGGTAAATCAGTAGATATTACTGATTACAGAGGTATGATTGGCTCTCTACTCTATCTAACTGCTAGTAGACCTGATATCATGTATGCTACCTGTCTTTGTGCATGATTTCAAGCAGATCCAAGAGAACCTCACTTAACAGTTGTGAAAAGAATTTTTAAGTATCTTAAATGAACAGCTGATCTGGGATTGTGGTATCCTAGAGAATCAGATTTTAAACTAATAGGTTACTCAGATGCAGATTTTGCAGGTTACAAAATTGACAGGAAAAGCACAAGTGGAAGCTGCCAATTTCTTGGAGGCAGATTGGTTTCTTGGTTCAGCAAGAAATAAAAGTCAATTTCCACATCAACTGCAGAAGCAAAGTATATTGCTACAGGAAGCTGTTGTGCACAGATTCTTTGGATGAAGAATCAGTTACTGGATTATGGGTTAACATATTTCAAAATCACTATTTACTGTGATAATCAAAGTGCTATTGCTATGACAGGTAATCCAGTTCAACACTCTATGACAAAGCACATCAGCATCAGGTACCACTTTATAAGGGAACATGTGGATGAAGATACAGTGGAATTGCACTTTGTTCCAACAGATCAACAACTAGCAGATATCTTCACAAAACCATTGTGTGAAGCCACTTTTACAAGATTGGTAAATGAACTTGGAATGGTTTCATGTTCTTTTTCTAAATCTGCCTAGTTTTGTTCTGATGCATCAGACTTTATGATCAGTATTTACAGAATGTAATCTCTTTGTGTATTCTGTGATTAATTGAAATATGCGTTTAAGTATTGATTGTTGTCTGATCTATGTTTCTAAACTCTAATAAGTGATATGTCTGTTTAAGTAACTATTCAATCCTTTGAGGATAACTGTGCTAGATACTGACCTAGTAGTCTTCAATAAACAAATGATCCCATGTAAGAGGTAATTATTTCTGTGGAAATCTTATGACACAAGCAAATTATGATAATTGAGCTTAGTTGAGTTTACTTTGTTTATCTTATTACTAAGTCACAAATTAGAATAATGCTACTCATCTGTTAAGTTCTGATACTAGTAAAACTGCTGAATGTACTAAGTGTTGATAAACCTCACTTATCAAAAGAAAAAGCAAAAGGATCAAAAAAATAAAATAAGGTACTCATTTGAGATCTAGAGTAAAAATGTAGAAGGGACGACCCAAGTGCATCGCTGGTATTAAGTAAATATGCATTAGAAAAGCAAAATATTTTCATGGTGACTTTTCACACTCTATGATTACTGGAGAAATACTCTGATAATAGCATAAATTCTGATAAGCAGTCGTGACTCACTTACACTGAGAAGCCACTGTAAAATAGAATTTAACAAGATGCATAAAATTAGCACAAAACAGTTGAGGTGGACTCAAGCATGAACTCATTCATCAGTAAGTTTCAGGATAATGACAGCTCTTTAGCAAAATTTTAGTTTGCCTTATTTCTAAGATGTACTGAAGTGAATCAGACTTTACTCTTTGTCTGCTATTTAGCTTGATGCACACACTAATCACTCCATCTGAATGATGAAAATTACTGTGGTGGTCTATGTTGTTTTAGATAAACAGTCATTGTGTCATTTTGCACTAATTCTGAGGACAAGTCCTGGTTGCATATTCTGAAGATTAAGTTCTGAAGAGTAAAACTCAGAACTTGTATGAGGATTTACTCAGATAAGCATTCCTTTTTCGAGTTAAGAAATTATGTTCTGATGACTGTTAAGTTCTGATATAAGTCTAAGTTCTGATATTACAGTCTAAATTCTTTACTTGACTTATCTGTGGATAAAATTTGATAACAGTCTCGGTTCAAACTAGAATATGTTGAAGTGGAAGATTAATAGTCACTCTGGTTAGGGTTAATGGTATTCGTACTTGAACATTCCACTTTTACTTGTTTCTTGTGCGCATTAAACCATGTTTTCTCTTTCCAATGAATGTTATTCTTTTTCCAAGTCTGGGGAGATGAGGTAGAATTAATTCTACCTGTCAGCATTAAATTCCTTTGCGTCTCCTGGCATTCACTTGCCTATATAAGAAACCACTTCACATCAGCCTTCCCATCAAATTCTTTCTCACAACTTACCTTCATACGTGTTCTTTTAAAAATACAATGGTCAGATACAACATGTTTTTGAATTACCAAACATTTAATATGGACCTAAGCTGTGCTGAATGGCATCAGGAATGGCACGTCACGGCCGTTCCTGAGGAGATATGGGACTCTGTCCCACAGGAGGTACTGACCCACCTCCTGTTCTTCTATATGGATTACCATCGCCATCTGGAGCGATTGGAGAAGGAAAGGCTGGAAGCTATCCGCCAGCAAGAGCGAATCATCCGACTCGCCATTCTCTTTGTCGAGAGTAGGAAGAAGAAATGATTTATTTTCTTCTTCCTGTTTTTCTTCATCATCAGCCTTGCCCTGCTTCTTGAGCTAGGACAAAGGCTGTTGACGTTAGGTTTAGTAGCTTAGGGAAATCTTGTACAAGTGCTGATGTAATTTCAATTTCATGAATGTATTCACTTGATATATTAATGAAATTTGTTTTTGTTTCAAGATTTTGTCTCTGAGATACTCTGTAATGCATTGATAAATCTTGATAGATATTCATATTCTGATGACCATATAAATTCCGTTTTAATTTAAGTTCTGATTTTCCTTTATCAGTACTTACTCATATGATTTATCTTGGTCATTTTCACTTGATTTCTTTTCAGAATATTAATGTTGCAGTGAAAATTAATTAAATAAGTGGGAACGGTTTCAATTTTGAATTAAAACTGTTTCACCTTGATTAATGGAATATCTGGGTAAGTGGAACGGTTTTTCCTTGAAAACTGGCAAGTGGGTAAGTAATGATTACTGTTTTCTCGAGCCCAGTATCTATCCGTTATTACTGCATGTCTGACAGGTGTCCCAACGGTTACTTTTTGTGTATAAGTAACAGAGAGAAAAGATTGTCAAATCTTTTATTTACTTTTCTCTTTTATCTCTCTCTCTCTCTTTACTTTCATCCTTTCTCATCTACTGACAATTTTTCATATAGACATTTTTTTCAAACACAATACAGGCAACTGTATTTCTCTCAAATTTTAATGGCACCCAAGGACATAATCTTCCATGGAGCAAAGTTTGTTCCTAATAACTTCTCTGCTATACTCAACACGTCAGAGGCACCCTCTGAACTTCATTTCATTCAGGACTTTCTCACTAATTCTGAAATTGGGTACGCTTTAACTGAGCCTGAATCAGTCTCTGGAGTTCAAGTACTGGAGTTCTGGAGGAGTGGAGTATATGATGATGGTGGTGCTCAAGGGTCCCCGAGTATTATCTTTTCATCAGGGGAAAATGAGTATGTTGTGACTTTGTCTACGGTTTGACAAGCACTGCAGCTACCTGAGAACTGTGTTTATTCTACGGTTGATGAACCAGTTCTTCAGAACATGATGGCCGGTCTAGGATATGAGGGAACATTGGCAAAACTTGGCAAGTTGAAGAGATCTGTCATGAGGAGGGAATGGAGTTTCTTCTTTGACTGCATTACCAAGGCTTTCGCCAATAAATGCTCAAATTTCGATGCAATTCCCATATTCAGCCAACAAATCGGGTATGCTCTTATAAATCAAACTGATTTTGATTATGCAAGTGCTGTCTTAGGTTTTATTGGGGATAGGATGACAGAAGATCGAAATACTGTATATTTTGCCAGATTTTGTCAGCTTATTTATAAGTTCTATTGTAATCAGCCCCAAAATTTTGGTGATTTAATTCCATCCTTCAGAATTGCTAAAAGAGCTTTCACTGACTTATTATCTACTGATAATAAGAAGGCTGTGTTAAGACCCCTCTTAATACCTTTATCTGTCAAACAAGCCTTAATCACCTATGACCCTGTTAAGTACACTGCACTTTTTCCTGATGTTCAACCATCAGAACCTCATCCCTCAACACCTACTGTGAAGCCTTCATCTTCTAAATCTAAGAAGACAAAGACTGTTCCTAAAACACTTCAGAAGAAAAGGAAGATTGCCTTGAGAGATGAATCTGATACTGAGGACCAGGTTCCTTCTTCAGAACCTGTTGTAAGTGAAGCTGAGAAAGAGACTTCTCAGAAGGATTCTGGAATTGGGGGATCTAGGCTTCTCAAAAGGCTTAGAAGAATGACAGTTCCTGAAACTCCCAAGGAATCCAAATCAATAAAGAGATACAAGAAACATAGGGCAAAAAGGCCAGTTTCAGATGATGAAGAGGAAGCAGCTAAGGAAGGGGATCAGGAATCTCTGATCTCACAAGACAAGGAATTTGCTACAGTCACTTCTTCTCCATCAACTCCATCTAAGGAAGCTGTTTCTGAAAAGGCTAACACATCATCTGTGTCTCCTGTTGATCCAGGCACAAGTGTTGATATTAATGTTCAAAACTTGGTTGTGCCTGAAGTAATTCTCTTAGCAGCTCCAACAGCAACTAATCCTTCAACAACACCTGTTACTGATGCTGTTCAAACTCCAGAGTTATCTACAACACCTTCTCTGCATCAAGATGCTGATGATCAGACTTTAGGTGAGCATCATGATATGGCTGTTGATCAGAACTTAGAACCAGATCAGCAATTAGAGGATGCTGAAGCCTCCATTGCTACACACACTGTTGTTTTATCAGAAGATACTGATTCTTTAAGTTTTGATGCTGCAAATGCTGGAGATACCGGTGATGCTGCTCCAACTGCAGATGCTGATGCAGCAGGTCCTTCAGGACATGCTCCTCAACAAACTATTCTTAAGTCTGAACTTATTAAGAAGTTTATTACCCGAGAAGCACCAGTGCCTTGGAGTGAAACTCCTGCAGGACGGGAGTGGACTAAGGAATGGAACTCAGTTTCATGTGTTCCAAATGATATTCATCTTGCTGAGCACTTGACTAAAGCTGATGAAATGTTAAATTCTGATGATTTCAAAACCCAGCTTAGAGTCACTACATTGAGTACTAAGCATCTACAAGGTCTTCATTCACCTACTCGTGCAGAGCTACACAAGATTCAGGAAGAATTTATTAAGCAAGGAGAAGTTTGGAAAATTGATAAGAAAAAGTTCTTCCAACCTACCTTTGACAGGATTGCTTCTATTGAGAAGACTCAAGATCATCAACAAGCTCCAATTTGGTGATATTCTGAAAAATCAAGCTTCTCAGCAATCACAACTTAATGAAATCCAATCTTCAGTGGAATTGCTTGTCTCTCTTCTATTACCTGCTGATGCCAAAAAGGGGGATAAAGTAATTAAGTCCAAATGCAAGACTGACAAGACACTGAAAGGGAAGGATGATGGAAAAGATGATCGAGGAAGCTCTGGAATGGGTAGAGGTCATAGTCAAGGTAGAGGATTCACATCAAGACAAGCTGAAATCATAAGTCACAGGACAAGTTCTGATACTGGGAAAAGAATAAGTTCTGCTACTGGTAAAAGAATAAGTTCTGATGAACTTTTAGATCTTGATGAGGAAATGTCAAGATAGTTATTTCTTCAGGAAAATCCAGAAATGGACTTGGAGAGTTTAATGGAAGAAGAAGCCAGACTTAAATCAGAGAAAATTGCATCTAAATCTGAAGCTTCTAGTAAAAAGCCACTTTCAAAACTCAAAGGCATTGTGGTCAAAGAAAGGACACATACTGAAGTAATATTGGCTAAATCACAACCGCAGATAGATCCAAGATCCAAGGGTAAAGAAAAGGTTGGTGAACCTATCAAGGTTTATGTGCTTCCTGAGAATGAAAAAATTATTGATGAAAAGGATGATCTTGCTCTGACTTCAAGAAAAGTTCTTAAAACAACCTCTGACATGGCTCAAGTTGTTCAGAGTCAAGAAATTGTAAGTTCTGATATTCAGAAGAAGCAAGTAACCTCTGACATAGCTCAAGTTAACTTGATATCAGAAGATAGACCAAAGACACTCCTACCAGGATTCACTAAAGCAAAACAGACTCAACCTTTGAAGACTACTGCAAGTGGTTTTGAAGCTAGAGTAGTTACTGGAAAGGAAGCAAGAGATAAAACTGGATTGGGAAGTGCTAATGAAAGAAGAATACATAACACTACTAATGATCCAACTTCCTTGAGTGAACCAGGTATTGGAGCAACTCCTGAGAGACTGAATCAACTAGAATCTGTACAAATGGTTTACCATACCTACTTGAAAGAATACATCTTATTATATTTCATGACAGATGGTAGGGTCTATCATATAAGACAAAATGCCATTCCATTGAAGTATTTTGAAGAATTGGAGCATGTACTATTCTTACTTCAAGTGGATGACAGATTGACAGGGACTGCTGCAAACTATTTGAAGGATCAGATTCAGAGACAGGCTTTATTCTGTTAAGTCTGACAGCACATACGTTCCAAAGTACAGAGATCACAAGGGTGATATAGTTGAAATGAAGCCCAATTCTGCTCAAATTATAACTACCTTTCTAGGGTACAGGGCTGTGGAATTCAATCTTGATTATGATAAAGCTTATTTGATCAGACTGGATCAGGATATAAGAAAAGCAAAGATTAATGATCTCAGGGCTGTAATCTTTCAAATTGGTGAAGATACTGCAGAGCTTAAAGATGCCAAAAGGAGAATGATTGATGAACTTAGATATGCCGAGAGATGTTTGTTGAAGAACTATCTCAGAACAACTCCTGACATCAGAGAGATCAGATAATGAAGCCAAGTCAAAGATCTACAACTGCTTAAATTCTGATATTTGTACAGACTGAAGTTGTTATCAGAAGTTAAATATTGGTAAAGCTTTAAGGACTGTAAGTTGTAGTTATCTAGTCTAATTCTCATGCATTTGTACTTAATGTTTTTGACATCATCAAATATCTGTTAAACTTGTATATTATGCTAATTTACAAGTTGGGGGAGATTGTTAGATATATTTGATAATGTCATGGCTAATATGATTTATGTTTAGATTTCAGATCTTACTTAACAGGACAAATCAGTACTTAACCTTTAATCAGTACTTATACTGGAAGTCAGGACTTAAGGATATCAGTACTTAAATTATCAGCAGATAATCATCAGAAGTTAGATATCAGAACTTAAGTGCTGAAGGACGTTCAGATAAGGACAGTAGCTGATTAAAGGAAAGAAGATCGAGATAAACATAAGAAGAGATATGCATGAAGAAGGAGTTCCGTGAAGAATGGAATACTTGGAAGAAAAGATATCTGATTGATATATTTTAGGAAGCAGAATTATATTCCATATCAATTAGCGATTATCTTGTAACTGTGTAGTATATACACACAGACATAGGGTTTACACTATAAGTGTTATCATATTCAAGAAGATTATTCATTGTAACCCTAGCAGCTCTCGTGATATTTGTTCATCACCGAGAGGTAACAGTTCCATACTGTAACAGAGTTTATTGTTTCAATAAAGTTTGTTTTCTATTACTTAAGATATTAAAGTTCGATTTGATTGCATTATACACTGTATTCACCCCCTCTACAGTGTGTGTGACCTAACATAAAGCTTTTTGTATATATTATATTATAGTTGTGTTATTTTATAGTTGGGCCTAGTATACTTCTCTTCGAAGTTATAATACCGGGTTTAGTATTGAGTTTGTAAATTTGTGAAAAGAGTTTTAAAAGAAAGTGAAAAATTTATTTATGGAATTTGGATTTCTTGTTTCTAGAACTGTAACCTTAAAAGATCTTGGTTTAGTTTGGGGTCATAGATGCTAAATATCTTCCGCTGGCATTTGTATTTTGATTAAACAGGTGAATTTGGATTGAGATTTTATAGTGATGAACAAATCCCTTGACCCCATATTTGGGGGCGTTACATCAATACCGGTAGCTCTGAATGCAGTTCCAAGTGCCTGGGTGAGATCACGTGCAAACCGACTATGGATGTCATGCATCGCATCCATCCTCCTCGCTAGATGCCTATACTGGCCGTGCTCAAACCAGCTCCAACATTTGCTCCTGATTCCTCCTATTACTGCTGCTGTGATCCCGAGGGACCAACCTCCTCTCCCAACTGAGCTCTCCATGTTGCTCGACGAGCCTGTGAATTCCCACCAGCATACGTCTGATCCGCTAGCCTTCCACCTGGCAGATGGTCATAAGAATAGCCAAGCCCCTTAGGATAGGGCTTTCCACCATACCACTCTGTCATGTTCAACAGTGTCAAACTATCGATAGAAGCACTGGGAAGCTGCAGCTGCTCATGTACGGGCCAATGAACATGAACTGCCACGCACAACTTCATCACAACGGACACATAGGGTATAAAACCCGTAGTACCTCCTTGCAAAAACCTCAAAATACCTTGATGGATAACCATCCCAAGGTCTACATAGGCACCTTGAAGAATACCCCATAACAGACGAGCATGCTCCACAGTAATCTCATGCAAATGAGAAGATGGCATGATGTTAGCATAAATAAACGAATTCCAAGCACGTGCAAACCTGTTCATGCACGAGGCAGGGAACGTGGAATAATCAGTCGTGCCCCTCTTGAACTTTCAATGAGTCTCAGGCACACAAAGAGTAGCAACTATCAAATCCAAATCAAAATCCTCTGGAGTCTTATTGTTCTAGGTGTCCTGACCGAGCTTCCTCACGGGCTGCTCAATCACCCTCCTTATCACATCCGCACTGTACTCCACTGTCATCCCCCTAACCATAGTAAAACCGTTCTTCTCCACCTTTGCATTAGCATAGAACTCACGAACAACACTCATGGGTACAACAGCGGGTGCCTCGCAAAAAGAAACCCAGCCCATCTCCAAGATCATCTCCAACAACTTACCATTTTTCCCTGATGGCAGAAAACCTCGCTCATTTTCTATAGGCTTCGAGAGAAGTCTCGTATACTCCGCTTCAGCATCGGGAGTCAAAAACCTCGGCCTCACATTACCTGCACTTGAAGAATCAGTGGTGTTGCTGCTGACTTGAGTTCCTTGTCTCTTGGGTGCCATTGGGATTGAATAAGAGAGAATAAAAGATAAGTGTTTGAGAATTTGAGAAGTGGTGGAGAAGTTTGTGTATAAGTGTATGTATATATAGGAGGTGAGAAGAGAATTAGATATGGAATAGAAGTGGGAATTGATTATGGGAATAGTGAGAATAATGAGTTTAATTTGGAGAGGGAAATTTGGGATGTGGAAGAGTAAAAATCGGATGGAAATTGATTTTCTATTAAAAACCCCGATTTTTCTTCACAAACTGCTGTTTTTTTTCTGAATCGGGACCCTAGCGCGCTAGACCATCGCAGGCACGCTCACCTTCTGCCAAATCGGTGCGGCCGCACGCTAGATCAGCGCGAGCGCGCTTGATTTCTGGAATTCCAGCGCGGCCGCGCGCTAGATCAGCGTGGGCACGCTAAATCAGCGCGGGCGCGCTTAGCTTCTGAAGTTGGCCCTGAAATTTTCTGTTTTTCTGATTTTTTTGTGTTTTTCTCTTTTCTTCTTGCTTCCTCTACCTACTAATGTACAACAAACTTGGGTTGCCTCCCAAGAAGCGCTTGCTTTACGTCGTTAGCTTGACTTAGAAATACGAGATTAAACGGAAAATAAAATGACACTAACCACCTCGCGGTTTGCCATGTCACCATAGTAATGCTTCAACCTCTGACCATTTACCTTGAATGTTTGGCTCGAATCATTCTAAAAAATCTCCACCACTCTATGTGGAAACACAGTATTGACAACAAATGGCCCTGACCACCCTGACTTCAGCTTTCCAGGAAAAAGACGAAGATGAAAGTTAAACAAAAGAACTTGTTGCCCTGGCATAAATGATTTGAGCATTAGACCCCTATCGTGCCACCTCTTGACTTTCTCCTTATACATTTTATTATTTTCATATACTTGAAGTCAAAACTCGTCGAGTTCATTCAATTGAAGCATCCTCTTATTTCCAGCTGCATCCAAATCAAGATTCAACTTTTTTAAAGCCCGATACGCTTTATGGTCTAGCTCCACTGGCAAATGACACCCATTACCATAAACCAACTGAAACGGTGACATTTCCATTGGAGTCTTGTATGCTGTTCTATACGCCCAAACAGCTTTGTCAAGCTTTAATGACCGATATTTTCTTGATGGACACACAACCTTTTCTAAAATATGCTTGATCTCTCTGTTAGATACCTCATCTTGACCATTCGTCTGAGGATGATAAGCCGTAGCAATGCGATGATTCACATTATATCTCTGCATCATAGCAGTAAACTTATAATTGCAAATATGCGAACCCTCATCACTGATTATGACTCTTGGCGTTCAAAATCTTGTGAATATATGCTTGTGAGGAAAATTTAGCACTACTTTCGCATCGTTCGTTGGCAACGCCTTAACTTTAACTCATTTCGACATATAATCAACCGCCAACAAGATATACTGATTGTTACAAGATGAGACAAATGGCACAATGAAGTCTATTCCCCACACATCGAAGAATTCAACCTCGAGAAGCACATTAAGAGGCATCTCATCCCTCTTGGACATATTACCCACACGTTGACATCGATCACTTTTCAAAATGAACTGATGAGCATCTTTAAACAAAGTCGTCCAAAAGAAACCTTCTTGAAGAATACGAGCTGCTGTCTTTTCTCCACCATTATGTCCTTCATAAGCCATTGAGTGGCAATCTCGCAAGATCCCCCCCCCCCCCCCGTTTTGCTGTAAGGAATACATCTCCTGATGATTTGGTCAGCTCCTTGTCAAAAAAGAAACGGCGCATCCCACATATACCACTTCACTTCATGTAGAAACTTCTTCCTTTGAGCATATGATAAGTCGGGAGGCATGATATTACTCACAAGGCAGTTCACAATGTCTACAAACCACGGTTCTTCCTCTTGTACTCCAAACAGCTGCTCATCGGGAAAATACTTATTTATTAATATCTTATCCAGTGAAGTTGCAATTGGATCCTCTAAACGTGAGAGATGATCAACGACTTGATTTTCAGTCCCTTTTCTGTTCTTGATCTCTAACTCAAATTCCTGGAGTAAAAGAACCCATCAAATCAATCTAGGCTTTGAGTCCTTCTTCGAGACGAGATATCGAATGACAGCGTGATCAGTGAAAACTGTCACCTTTGTCCCAAGGAAATAAGATCAAAATTCCTCGAAACCGTAGATGATAGCCAAAAGTTCTTTCTCCGTAGTAGTATAATTCAGTTGAGCACCATTAAGAGTCTTACTAGCATAGTAGACTATATGAAATATGTTGTTCTTTCTCTGCCCAAGAACTACTCCAACCGCATAGTCACTTGCATCGCACATCATCTCAAAAGGTTCGCTCCAATCGGGTGTAGTTATGATAGGTTCCGTGACTAAACTCTTCTTTAAGAACTCAAACGCAGCCACACACTCATCATCAAACTTAAACGGGACATCCTTCTCCAGAAGATTGCCCAAAGGTTTAGAAATTTTTGAGAAGTCCTTGATGAACCACTTGTAGAAGCCCGCATGACCAAGAAAACTGCGAACCCCCTTAACAAGAATTGGTGGGGAAAGATTTTCGATGACCCCCACTTTGGCTTTGTCCACCTCAAGACCCTTAATAGAGAATTTGTGCCAAAAAATGATGCCCTGTCGTACCATAAAGTGACATTTCTCCCAGTTGCGAACCAAATTGGTCTCAACACACCTCTTGAGAACATCGCCTAGATTCTGGAAGCACTCATCAAATGAATCACCAAACACAGAAAAATCATCCATGAACACCTCCACATTCTGACCAATCATATCAAAGAAGATAGCCATCATGCATTTCTGAAATGTGGTTGGTGCTCCACATAACCCAAAAGAAACTCTTCGAAAGGCAAAAGTACCAAATGGACAAGTAAAAGTAGTATTCTCCTGATCTTCTGGAGCATTGCAAATTTGATTATAACCATAATAACCATCCAAAAGACAGTAGTACTCATGTTTAGCCAATCTGTCAAGCATCTGATCAATAAATGGCAGAGGGAAGTGATATTTTCTTGTGGCTTTGTTCAGCTTCCTGTAATCCATGCAAACTCTCCACTTCGTGACTGTTCGTGTAGAAATAAGTTCATTCTTCTCATTAACGACCACATTGATACCTTCTTTCTTTGGCACACACTGAACTGGGCTCACCCATGAACTGTCAGAAATAAGATAGATGATCCCTGCATCCAGCCACTTAAGAATTTCCTTCTTCATGACTTCCTTCATGATTGGACTTAGCCTTCTCTATTGCTCAACAGTAGGCTTGCTTCCTTCCTCTAGCAGAATTTTGTGCATGCAATACGAAGGGCTGATTCCCTTGATATCTGCTATAGTACAACCAATTGCCGATTTGAATTCTCTAAGAATTCTCAAAAGCTTCTTGATAAGTGGCATTTTATACCACTTAGAGCGTCTCATAACGGCTTAAATTGGTGTCTTGAACTCGAGTATTTTGTGTATTTGACGCGTTTTTGAGTGTTTTTGTATTTCAGGGTATAACTTGCTTAGATAGGTGGATTTCATTAAAATAAGATTAGGGAAGTGCTTGGAATCAGTCCCGGGTTGATGTGCAAGGAATTCAGCAAAAACAGAAGCAAAATATTATTTTTTCCAGAAGAGATGCAGGCGCCCGCCTGATGGGAGCAGGCGACCGCCTGGTAGCAGGCGCCCGCCTGGAAGAAGGAGGCGGCCGCCTGGGTGCGGATTTTCAGAATCTGGATTTTATAATTCTATTGCGATTGGACTTCTGTTAGCGCTGGTTCTTTTGGGTTATTATATAAACCTTTTGGGAAGACGTTTTCTTCATAGAAGATAATCGAGAGTGAAGGCAAGAAGATCGAGAAGATCGTTTTAGCACGCAACAATGAAGAAGAGGAAGCATACATTTATCTTGTCATTTTTTTAATTCATTGTAACAGGGGATGCTAGTTTTCTTTATGCTTTGAACCTTAATACTCTTGTGACGTACTTCATTACTTATTAAGTATTTTTATTAGTTTAATCGTTGTGTTATTATCATGCTTTCATATGAACCCATGGTGACGATGAGTTCTATTATGGGCTAATCGTGATCATGGGATCATAGCAGATTTACTATGGATTTCTTTAAGTTAATTGTTTAATACCTTGGTATGTGGTGATTGTATGATATCTAACATAGGTTGTGCTTATCCGTCTTATGTTTGTCGCGAACATGTAAGATAGCCTGTTAATCTCTTGTGAAGCGACAGTGAATCTTGAGATTTAGAACTTGCCATGCTAGCATAGGTTCGTGTATTGTATGCATGATTAGTGGGTAACTCTAACCGTTTTACTTGCCCTGTGTAATTATAATGAATAACTTGCGCTTAAATCGTTATGTTATCAAATTCTGTAGACATATAGGATCTCAACATAATTGATGCCTATTCAACTTCTATCTTAATTATGGATGCTTGGTAGAATGATATTCATACAACGAAAGTTGGCGTTTATCAGTTCCGTGTTGTTTGATTAATATCATCACCATTACATGCTAATGGTAATAACAATGACTATTGAATGAAGTAGTAATGAAGTTGTGATCTCATGAGTGTTTAATATTGTTAATTCAAGTGTTTAATTCCCGTAGTTATTATTAGTTAACCAATCTTAATTGTTATTGTCTTGACATTGAAAAATAATCATACATTGGTGAGTAAGTGTTAATTAGATATAATTAATCAGAGTCTCTGTGGGAACGAACTAGAAATCATTCTATATTACTTGCGAACGCGTATACTTACGTGATTTATTTAGCGCATGCTTTGTGCCTAACAAGTTTTTGGTACCGCTGTCGGGGACTCGATGTTAATTTGTTTAGTTTTATGTATTTGCCATCAGTGGTCATTAGGATTCATTGATTAAGACTTGTTACCTACTGCTTCCCGTTGTGTTTCAGGTACTCTAGCGAGTGTTTATGCAAACACATTCTCACACTCGCAAGAGAAATCTGGATAAAGCTGAGGAGACAGATACAACTCTTGACTTTCCGGAGAAGATAGTTTTTGAAGATTCGGATAAAGAGAAAGAAAAGAAAGAACCGGAAACAATGGGTGATCGTGTAGTTTAAGCTGATCTAGCTCTTATGGACTTTTCTCGGCCTAAAATTGATGACATTCAGTCAATCATTCGTTCGGTTATTCAAGCCAATACTTTTGAAATCAAGTCGGGCACTATTCAGATGGTGCATAATTCTGTTTCTTTCGGAGGTGTTGCAACTGAAGACCCCAACATGCATATCAGGAATTTTGTCGAGATATATAGTACTTTCAGATATAATGGTGTTACTCATGAGGCTATCAAGCTGAGGCTTTTCCCATTCTCTTTGAGAGACAAAGCTAAGGACTGGTTACATTCTTTACCAACTGGGTCCATCACTACTTGGGAAGATCTCGCGCATAAGTTTCTGGTGAAGTTCTATCAAATGGCCAAGACTGCAGCTATGAGGAGTGCTCTTACTCAGTTTGCGTAGCAACAAGGAGAATTTATGTGCGAAGTTTGAGAGCGCTACAAGGAGATGTTGAGAAAGTGTCCACATCATGGTATGCCTGACTGGATGGTGATCACTGATTTCTACAATGGTTTGGGGGCCCAATCTCGGCCCCTGCTCGATGTAGCTTCTAGAGGCGCCTTGTGGGCCAAAAGCTATACTGAGGCCTATAATCTCATTAAAACTATGGCTGCAAACGAGTATCAAAACCCAACTCAAAGGATGATGCCTGGGAAGGTAGCAGGTATTCTGGAAGTTGATGCAGCTACAGCTATTGCAGCGCAGCTACAAGCGCTGTCTATGAAGGTTGATTCTTTAGCCAACTATGGAGTAAAACAAATAGCTAGTGTCTGTGAGCTTTGTGCAGGATCTCATGCTACGGATCAATATTCTCTTGTTAATGAATCTGTTTAGTATGTGAACAATTTTCAGAGACAGGCTGCCCGCTACTTATCATCCTAATAACAGAAATCATCCCAATTTCAGCTGGAGCAATAATCAGAATGATGTTCAGCAACCATATCCGCAAGCTGCAAGTAAATAGTTTAATCCACCTAGATTCCAGCAACCTCAACAATTTGCTCAAAGGCAATCATATCCTCAACAAGGAGGTGTTGCTCCACCTTCTAGTGCTGATTTTGAGGAGTTAAAGTTGTTGTGCAAAAGTCAGGTTGTTTCTATCAAGACCTTGGAAAATCAAATTGGACAAATAGCCAATGCCTTGCTCAATCGTCTACCTGGCACACTTCCCAGCGATACTGAAGTGCCAGGCAGGAAAGAAGCTAAAGAGCAAGTCAAAGCTGTCACCTTAAGGTCTGAAAAAGTTGTTGATGCTGAAAAAGCAAAAGAGGTAGAAGTTGAAGTTAGGGATAAAGAAGAAAAGCAAAAGGAGAAAGAGGGGGAACCAAGGAAGATTATTGTTGAACACACTCTACCTGAGGGTAATACAGGGGATAAATAGCTATATCATCCACCACCTTTTCCTAAGCGATTGCAAAAATAAAAGCTGGACAAGCAATTTTGTAAGTTTCTGGAGGTGTTCAAGAAACTTCACATCAACATACCTTTCGCTGAGGCTCTGGAGCAAATGCCTAGTTATGCGAAGTTTATAAAGGGTATTCTTTCAAGGAAGATGAAATTGGATGATCTTGATACCGTTGCTCTGACGGAAGAGTGCAGTGTCGTGCTGCAGCAAAAGTTACCTCCAAAGCTTAAGGATCCGGGTAGTTTCACCATTCCTTGCACCATTGGCAAGTTGTCATTTGACAAGTGCCTTTGCGATTTGGGAGCAAGCATCAATCTGATGCCGTTGTCTATCTTTAAAAAGCTGAATTTTCCTGATCTGAAGCCCACCTACATGTCTCTATAATTGGCTGATCGTTCGATTACACACCCATGAGGCATCGTGGAGGACGTGCTAGTAAAGTTGGACAAGCTCATCTTTCCTGCAGATTTTGTCATTCTGGATTTTGAGGAAGATAAGAAGATTCCCATAATCTTGGGAAGACCTTTCTTGGCTACAGGCCACACCTTGATAGATGTGCAAAAAGGTGAACTCACTATGAGGGTGCAAGATCAAGATGTGACATTCAATGTGTTCAATGCAATGAAATTCCCTAAAGAAGATGAGGAGTGCTTCAAGGTGGATTTGGTTGATTCTGCATTTACTTCAGAACTTGATCATGTGCTAAGGTCTGATGCCTTAGAAAAAGCCTTATTGGGGGATTTTGATAGTGAAGATGATGAAGGCAATGAGCAGTTACAATATTTGAATGCTTCTCCTTAGAAATGAAAGCTAGACATGCCATTTGAATCTCTGGGAAATGCTGATCTCAAGAATACTGAGGGAAAGCTCAAACCATCTATTGAGGAAGCACCTACTTTGGAGCTTAAACCATTGCCTGAACACTTAAGGTATACTTTTTTAGGTGATGCATCTACTTTTCCTATATTGCATCTAACCTTTTAGGTAGTGATGAGGACAAGCTCTTGAGGATTCTGAGAGAATTGAAATCAGCCATCGGATGGACTATAGCAGATATAAAAGGTATCATCCCTTCATACTACATGCATAAAATTCTACTAGAGGAAGGTAGCAAGCCGACTGTTGAGCAAAAGCGAAGGCTTAATCCTATCATGAAAGAAGTGGTGTAGAAAGAAATTCTAAAATGGCTGGATGCAGGAATCATATATCCTATTTCTGACTGTTCTTGGGTGAGCCCCATGCAATGTGTACCTAAGAAAGGAGGTATAACTGTGGTAGCAAATGAGAAGAACGAGCCCATCCCCACTCGAACAGTCACAAGATGGAGGGTATGCATGGATTACAGAATGTTGAATAAAGCCACGAGGAAGGATCACTTCCCTCTTCCATTTATTGATCAGATGCTTGACAGGTTGGTTGGTCATGAGTATTATTATCTTCTGGATGGCTATTCGGGCTACAATCAGATTTGCATTGCACCAGAAGATCAATAGAAGACTACTTTCACTTGTCTATTCGGCACGTTTGCTTTTCGCATAGTTTCTTTTGGCTTATGTGGTGCACCTGCCACTTTTCAGAGATGCATGATGGCTATATTCTCTGATATGATTGGAAATAATGTCAAAGTATTCATGGATGACTTCTCTATCTTTGGACATTCGTATGATGAATGCTTGAATAATCTCCGTTTGGTGCTCAAAAAGTGTGTGGAAACCAATCTGGTGCTCAATTGGGAAAAATGTCACTTCATGGTGCAGCAAGGCATCATTCTTGGGCATAAGGTCTGTAATATCTGGGATATATCGTGTAATTATTTTTTCTAATAAATAAATATTATGCATGTTCAATATTTATTCTGTTAATTAATTGTTAAGTGGTATATGTATTTGTATGTTTAAAAATAATATCAATTGAGTATTTTAATTTTTCTATGTCCAAAATAAAATATAGATAATTGTCATATCTTCCTATTTATTTTTATGTTGATTTATGATTTTATAGAAAATATATGGATTTTATAAATTCTTTTTCCGAAGTATTTATAAACTATTTTATACAATCGGGAACCAACCGACGTCACCCGTTTTTACGTTTTTATAACCCGAAACTCTTCCGAGAACTCCTTCATAACCTAATTGCAATATTCCGAGCATTTTCCATGTTTCGACATTTTCGATCCGGTGTACGGTTTGTCCTGCGCGGGTCCCGGCGTAATATTTTCGATATATTATTCGTTTCGGTAAATTAATAAAACACGTATTTTCGATAAACGTGATCTTTTTATTAAACTATTACAATTATCACCTCGTAATACGTGTAACCAGGCGCTGAGACCAAGACCGCAGTACAAATTGTACTGATTTGGATAATTATCCCGAAAACCGGTACCGTTTGGATATGTTTTTATAAATAAACGTACTATTTTATATACGGAATGATCCAACGGGATAATAATTTTCCGTAATTATAAATAGCCTTTACCGTATTTTATGTCGTACCGAAAATCATTTGCAAACAGTAATTATAGAATTTTACAAAGAAAATACTTATATTTTTATATAATCTTCTGAAAATCAAACAAGCTTTTGAAGGTGTTAGTGATCTCTGTTTTCAAAGCTCGAGTAACAATATCGAAGGGTTTGAAGAGTACTATCAGATGCTGGAACTCGTTTTACTGCAGAATCAAAGGTTGATTTTATATATTTTTATTTATTTTTGAATTATTATGATTAAAAATATGAATTTTTGTACAGATGATTGTTTGAATGATTTGATGCTTGCATGTTGTAGAGCTTGTTTTCCTGATGATTTTCATATATCATATGACTGATTTGGAGTTCAATAACATGTTCAAAATTGAGTTTAATCTTCAAATTTTAAAATTAGGGTTTATAACCCGTATGAATGTTCTTAATTGAAATTTAGGCCTTTTTGTTCTAGGGGTTATTAGGTGTTGAAATATAGTGGGTTGTGTTCCTTATGAAATTTGCAATCGATTGGTGTATAACTCGTTAACAGAGGATACCTGAATCGAAGGAAGTTGTGTTTTGAAGTTTACGTCGGGTCACCGGAGGCATGGCATTCATGTTGGGAAAGTGAGGTGGCATAGATATGGAAGTAGGCATGGCAGATTTGTAATTAACAGACAAATGATTTACACTACCACACTTGACACAGATTTTTCTAGGAGCATATTTATCAGGTGTGTAGTTATTGTGTTTGTTAATCCCTGCTTTACCATTTCTATTATTTTTCTTTTTAGCCTCTATTTTAACCTCAATCTTTTCAAGTCTGTCACTCAATTGCTTGAAAGTCATATGACCAACATTAGCCTTCTTCTCCTTCTTCACTTGAGTAGATTCTCCTGGAACAAAATTCTTGGAAACTGATCCATATTTCTCATTTAACTTGACAAGCTTGGCTTTACTCACAGGCTTGCTCACAGTCGACGGATGAGGATTTATATCACTCGACGGATAACCCTTTTTGTTATCCGACGGATGACCCGCATCATCCGTCGAGTCTACATCTGTTAGCAATCCTTCCACCAAATTGGATTCCAGCCTCTCCTTGTTCTTCTTCCAGGCTGCATCACAAAAGGACTCAATCCCTTGAACTTTGGTGATTTGAGCATGAACATCTCTAGATGTTTTCCATGCCTTAATCACCTCATGTTCTCATTCAAGCTGCTTCTTCAAGATCTCTTCTTTCTTCAAGGACTCAGTTAATTCATCCTTAGCAATTTTACACTCAACCCTTAATTTTTCAAATTCAATGAACTGAGACTCTAGCACATTATTCCTCTCACAGAAAAACAAATTGTTTTCTTTGATTTTAGCATTTTCCTTAATAAGAGACTTAAGTGTAATACGCAAATGATATAATTCTGTAGACATGTCATTTATAGCATCATTACACTCGGCTTTAGAAAAATGTGCAAGGTTAGTGGTGATTACCTGATTACTTGAAGAACTTGTCTCTGTCTCATCAGACTTGGCCATTAGGGCTAGATTGACATAGCTGACATCCTCATCCTCATCCAGACCATCTGCAGCCCAGTCATTCTCCTGTGTAATGAAAGCCCTTTCCTTTTGTTTGAGCAGCTTAAAGTATTTATGTTTATAATCCACATGCTCAAACTTCTTTTTGTTGGAATCTAACTTTCTACACTCACAGGCAAAAAGCCCTGCCAAGCCACATTTGAAACACTTGAATTTTAATTTATCCACCATGTTTCTATTTGGCTTAGCTGCTCCAAAGTTCTTCTTGAACTTGAGCTTGGAAAATCTCCTGGAAAGAAATGCTAGATGTTCATCAATATCTTCCATGTCATCTTGGCTCAAAGAATCTTCATTTTCTGCTATCAGCCCTTTGCCCTTGTTTTCACAGACCTTTGAAGTTGATTCAACAGCTTCCATCTTCATCTCCTTCTCTTTCTCTAACTCAACAATTAGTTCAATGGATCCTCCTTTCTTCTTTCCTCTATCCATCCTCTCATCTTACTCTATTTCAAGCTCATAAGTTTTCAAGATGCCATACAGTCTCTCCAAAGTAAACTCCTTGTAATCTTGAGAGTTTCTCAATGAGGCTGTCATAGGTTTCCATTCATTTGGAAGAGATCTAAGGAACTTCAGATTGGATTCTTTCTTCTGATAGACCCTTCCATGTAACTTTAGAGCATTTAGTAGTTTTTGAAACCTATCAAAAATGTCAGTGAGAGACTCACTTTCTTCACTATGAAAATGCTCATATTTTACTGAATCAGTAGCTGCATCTTGTTTTATCTAACTTGCTCAGGCCATCACAGATAATATGTATTGTATCCCAAACATCTTTGGTAGTTTTGCAATTGATGATGTTGTCAAACATGTCACCATCAACTCCATTGAACAAGATATTCATGGCCTTCTTATCTTTCCTGACTTGTTCAATATCAGGATCAGACCATTCATGCCTTGGTTTGGGGATATATGACTCATTTCCAGTTGCAGCTCTCATTGGTACATGAGGGCCTCTTTCTATGCAATCTACATAGGCCTCATCTTGAGAAAGTAAATGAAGATGCATCTTTACCTTCCAGTGATGGTAATTATCTTTATCTAGAAAATGAATCTTGACTCAAACATCCTTCTTGTTCATCTTGCTGTTTTGTTGTGATCTTTAAACTCTTTATTTATCAAGAGCTTACTCTGATACCAATTGTTAGTCCCTAACAATGCAACAAGAATTACACAAGAGGGGTTGAATGGAATTCTTGAAACTTTTTCACAAATAAAAGTATTCTAACTTAAATATATATATATATATATATCAGTGTGAATTGATTTGCAGAGTACGGAATAATAAGTAGAAATGAATCAAAACACAAGTAATTAAAAATACAGGTCTTTAAAAACTTTCTGGTGGATTTGAATGTATCCACCAGAGATATATAATATATCAAGAGAACTTTGTGTAGCAATTAGCTCACAGCTGCTTACAAGTTTTGACAACTAAGATTGCAGAGAAATGCTAAGAATACAACTTACAAATGTTTCTCTCTTGGTTGCTTAGTTAGTTGTTCTATTTGCTACTTCTTGGTTTATATATCACCAAGATTACAAAGTAATAAGATAGGATAATAAAACAAAAACTATCAAGTCTAATACTATGCTTCTTCATTACTCTTTTCCAGCATCTTTGAATATCTTCATAATAGCATGGAAATGGCAATGCTTTTTTGTTCTCTAAAACCTAGTTGAATAGGCTTCCACATTCCATTTGCATACACTCGACGCATGTGACTGTGTTGTCACTGTCAACAGATATTTGAATTCTTTATCCGTCAGGTTCATGATCATCCGTCGAGTTCATGATCATCCTTCGGGTTGTCTTGTTGATCATTCATCGAATGGCATTGTTGTTTATCCGTCGGGTAGCAATCTGACACTTGACTTCATTTCATTTATGCAGAATTACAAGACATCATTTATGTACAATTAATCAACCTATTCTGCATATCTAGTTAAAGTCAACATGACTTGAGTACTACTACAGAATCTAAACAATGTGTATGCAGAAATGTGCTACAAACTTATTGTTACATAAGCTACTCACTCGATGGATAATAAATCATCATCCGTCGGGACTATATTGAGTCATCCGTCGGGACTATAATCCTTATTCGTCGAGTGCTACATTTTTCACTAAGTAAAATCTACCAAGGTATTTTGTTAATGAAATCATCAAGTACACAACATATTCACAACAATCTCCCCCAATTTATGTCTACTGGAATTGTAGCCATAAATTAAGAGAAACTTGATGATAACAAAACACCCTAAAAATACAACTTTGAAAGTAAGTAGATAAAACTGTAAAGTGCTTTTATTAACAAAATGTACAAAGTTTAGCTCACAGTCATTTTCAAGGTGCTCCTCTAGCCTGAGCAGATTTATCTAGTTCCTTGAAGGTCTGGATCTCTTTCCAAGCTTTCTGTTGTTTTCTTCTATATGATTTTGGAGCTGTCTGTGGAATTCCAGTTCATCAGATTCTGAGAGATTTAGCTTTTCTTGCATCTCCAAAAGAGTCTCATTGCTAGATATACTCAATTGGTCTTCTAATCTAAAAAATCTTCCAACTCCTTTGTCATCCATGAACTGCATCAGCCAGTAGGGCCTTAGATGCACTCTTCTCCCTGTGTAAGGAATAATTAGAGTCTTTGGGAGTGCATCTTTAGCTCTAATACTCCTCAGTTCTTCAATCTTCTTTAGAACCGGTCTTCTTGCAGTTACATTGAACCCAAAGTTCTTCTTGAAAGATGAATAAACCTTTATCAGTACATCTTGGCTTTCTTGAAGGATCCTGTGAAGTGGCCATTGAATCTCCTTTCCTCCCTTGTACTTGAAAACTAACCTTTCAGGTAAATTTCTGTATGCATCAATCCCTCTCACTTATTCTAGTTCATCTAGATAGAGATTTAGATCAGAGAATTCCTTGATGTCACACAAGTACATGTAATCTCCCTTGTTGACTTTAGATTGAGCTTTAACTAGAGATTTGGATTTGAGAGGTGACAACTTCACTTTCTTGACTGCTCTTGACTTTGTTCTCTTTGGCTTTTTAAGGATTGGCAGATTGAAGTCAGGAATTGGTAGGCTCTCCCAGTCTATTGGTTCATCCTCAGGCCCAATAGGTTCATCATGAATGTTCCTGTAAGGATCCACCACCTTGATGTCTTCAAATACCACAGAGAGTTTTGATGCTCGAGTTGTAGTTGGAGTGGATTCCTTGGGAAACAGATCCTCCAATTCCTTACCAACAAAGTTCAATTCCCTTTTGGTTCTTTTGGCCAATTCCTTGTATCTCTGAGATTTCTTCTGTTGTGGTTCAACTTGCTTCTTTGGATCTTGAGATTCAGTGATTTCAGATGGCTGAGTAGGAATTTGTTGTGTTGGTTTCACAGTTTGTAGCTTGGCCAAGATAGCAGATTGCTCTTTATTTTGTTTAGCCTTTTTGGCATCTAGAATAGCTTGCTTCTTTTCTTGCTTCAATCTTGCCTTTTCTTCTCTCTTTGCTTGAGCAAATTGAGGATGTCCAGCCACCATACGAATTTCTTTCCCACTTCTGAAAACTTTAGCAATTCTCATTTTTAAGGCTGAATCAGCTGGATCCTTGTAGAAGGCAATTGATCTTGACAGAAGCTTCTTCTCATCAGGCTTAGGTGTCTCATACACTGTATCCAAAGGGTTCTTTAATGATGATTTTGGATAGTTCACCCTTGGCTTCAATATGATTTTAGCCTTTGGAGATTTGATGCAGGATGGTTGTCCTCTTTCCAGATAGTTCATGCTCATTTCATTCACAGAAATCTGCTTGACTTGAGAGTAATGAATGGCTGACTTTTCTGGCTTCTTTACTAGCCCAAACTTCTTTTGTATGTCCTCATCAATTTTCTCCCAGTTGATTGGCTTCAACTGCTCCTTTTCAGCTTCTCTTAAATTGGTTGATGCTTCTTTGATCAGATCAATATTGCCTGTTACTGGTGGCTTGGTGAAAGCAATTGTAGGCACAATTACTATACTGATTTGAATGTGAAGCTTCTCCCCCTCACTTGGTCCTTTCTCCCCCGTTTTGTTATCATCAAGTTTAGTAGAGGAGGAGGTTTGTGCAGCCACCAGTTTTTGAAGCAAGTCTGTCTGTTGAGCTTGATGAAGATGAATGGCTGTTAGAGATGCTTCCATAGCTGACATTCTTGTATCCAAGGCATCTATCTTTGTGGCAAGATCAAAATTTTTCCTGAGTTGTCTCTTGATGTCAAGCATTGTGGCTTCTGGAAGCTTAGATTCCATCTTGTCAGAAATAGCCTTATTCATCTCATCAATATCACCCTTGATGGTGTTGACATCTCTAGCATGTTGGAAGCCTTGAATTTATTGTAGTTGCAGAGAAGCAAGATGTGCTTGAAGGAGCTTCTTGGTGTTGGCATTTGTAGTGGTTTGAAGAGCAGAATTTTTCTGATTTGCCTGAAAGAAATCGTAGTTCATCATGGAGTCCCTGTGTCTATCGTATTCGATCGAGATCCAAGATTTAATTCAAGATTTTGGAAAAGTTTTCAAGAATGTTTGGGAATGAGACTGAATATGAGTACGACTTACCATCCACAGACGGACGACCAAAGCGAAAGGACAATCCAGACAATTTAAGACATGTTATGTGTTTGTGCCATTGATTTCAAAAAAAGTTGGCACGAGCATTTACCCTTGGTAGAATTTGCTTACAACAACAGTTATCATGCCAGTATTGGGATGCCACCCTATGAAGCGTTTTATGGACGCAAATGTCGATCTCCCGTATATTGGGACGAAGTAGGAGAACGTAAAATACTTGGACCTGAATTGGTGCAACAGACGAAGGAAGTTGTTGAAGTTATCCAGAAGAGATTGATAACAGCACAAGACCGTCAAAGGAAATATGTAGATCAATCAAGGAAATATATAGAATTTGAAGAAGAAAATCTGGTAATACTGAAAGTATCGCCGTGGAAAGGATTGACATGATTTGGAAAGAAAGGAAAATTGAGCCCAAGATATGTCGGACCTTTTGAGATTTTAAAGCGCGTTGGCAAAGTAGCTTACAAGTTGGCGTTACCTCCGCACATGGAGCACATCCACAATGTTTTTCACGTGTCGATGCTTAAGAAGTATTATCCAGACTCCAGGCATGTAATCGAATACGAGCCAATATAGCTTCAAGCAGATTTGTCATATGTAGAGAGTCCGATAGAGATTCTAGAAGAAAGAGAGAAAGTATTAAGGAATAAAGTGGTAAAATTAGTCAGAGTACTGTGGAGAAACCCAAAGGTTGAAGAGTCAACCTGAGAGTTAGAAAGTGACATGATAGAAAAGTACCCTCATTTGTTTTCTTAGGAGATTCTGAGGACATGATCCTTTTAAGGGGGGAATGATGTAATATCTGGGATATATCGTGTAATAATTTTTGCTAATAAATAAATATTATGCATGTTCAGTATTTATTCTGTGAATTAATTGTTAAGTGGTATATGTATTTGGATGTTTAAAAATAATATCAATTGAGTATTTTAATTTTTATATATCCAAAATAAAATATAGATAATTGTCATATCTTCCTATTTATTTTTATGTTGATTTATGATTTTATAGAAAATATATGGATTTTATAAATTCTTTTTTTGAAGTATTTATAAACTATTTTATACAATCGGGAACCAACCGACGTCACCTGTTTTTACGTTTTTATAACCCGAAACTCTTCCGAGAACTCCTTCCTAACCTAATTGCAATATTCCGAGCATTTTCCATGTTTCAACTTTTTCGATCCGGTGTACGGTCTGTCCTGCGCGGGTCCCGGCGTAATATTTTCGATACATTATTCGTTTCGGTAAATCAATAAAACACGTATTTTCGATAAACGGGATCTTTTTCTTCAAATATTACAATTATCACCTCGTAATACGTGTAACCAGGCGTTGAGACCAAGACCGCAGTACAAATTGTACTGATTTGGATAATTATCCCGAAAACCGGTACCGTTTGGATATGTTTTTATAAATAAACTTACTATTTTATATCCGGAATGATCCAACGGGATAATAATTTTCCGTAATTATAAATAGCATTTACCGTATTTTATTTCGTACCGAAAATCATTTGCAAACAGTAATTATAGAATTTTACAGAGAAAATACTTATATTCATATAATCTTCTGAAAATCAAACCAGCTTTTGAAGGTGTTAGTGATCTCTGTTTTCAAAGCTCGAGTAACAAAATCGAAGGGTTTGAAGAGTACCATCAGATTCTGGAACTCGTTTTACAGCATAATCAAATGTTGATTGTATATATTTTTATTTATTTTCGAATTATTATGATTAAAAATATGAATTTTTGTACGGATGATTGTTTGAATGATTTGATGCTTGCATGTTGTAGAGCTTGTTTTCCTGATGATTTTCATATATCATATGACTGATTTGGAGTTCAATAACATGTTCAAAATTGAGTTTAATCTTCAAATTTTAAAATTAGGGTTTGTAACACGTATGAATGTTCTTCATTGAAATTTAGGGCTTTTTGTTCTAGGGGTTATTAGGTGTTGAAATATAATGGGTTGTGTTCCTTATGAAATTTGCAATCGATTGGTGTATAGCTCGTTAACAGAGGATCCCTGAATCGAAGGGAGTTGTATTTTGAAGTTTACGTCGGCTCACCGGAAACCAGCGAACTTCCCGACCATTTTCCGGCCAACCTAAGGGTTATCTGTGAGATTTGATTGCAGATTTATGTTCCTTGTGAATTGTAGATGTAACCTGGAGGTTGTGAAGGTGTGACGGTGCCGGAGACGAGTTCTCCGGCGAACCCGTCGTTTTCCGGCGGGGTGAACTGCGAAATTACAGTTTAGCCCCTGTATTTTTGTAGGTGATGAAGTTTAGTCCCCCAGGTTTCCATAATTTGCATATTTTGGAATCCTGTTTTAAAATTATTTAAAAATCATATTTTCTATTTATTTTAATTATAAAAATTCGTTTTTAATTTCTGAAAATTCCAAAAATTATTATTTTAATTCCAAAAATTATTTTTTATTTAAAAATAAATCTGAATTAATTAGTTAATTAATTTTAGTTAATAATTAATTGATTAATTGGTCAATTAATTCAAAAATTAATTGATGAATTGATTTAATTAATTATTAATTGATTTTAATTAATTATTTAATTAGATTTAATTATTTATTAATGATTTAAAAATTTCGAAAAACAGTTTCGAGCTTTAAAATATTATTTTAAATGGTTTTTAAGGCTTGATAATTATTAGAAAATTATTTTGAAGCCAGATGTGGCCAACCGAACCCTGTTTATTGCTTTAAAATTGATCCAACGACCCGTTTTAATTTCGAAAAATGTTTTAAAAATCATATTAAATACCTGAAAGCTTGTTTATGACCCGAGACTCCTTTATAAATGATATATCATTGATTGTTTGACGTGTTACGTGTTATATATGACTTGTTGTTTGACTGTTGGTCTATATGTTCGGTGTTTACTTGTTTATAGCGTAACTTTCAATCCGTTAGTCGGATTTGGGTAAAACGAAGGGTAGATAGTGGTGTATACCGACTAGAATCGTATGAGTTGAGTATTGATAGATGCTTATGATATATGAGCAGAAGAGACAAGGCTTAGGAAAGGAAAGCAGATAGTCGAGGAGTAAGACAGCTGTGATTGGAAGTTAGTGCAGTATAGCAAGCTAGTACCAGACAAGTGTTCTGAACTTTCTCGAGATATATTGTAATTGATTGATAGTCCTGTTTTATATTACAAGTGCTTTGAAGCACTGAACCCTAAACCTTGATTCCAGTTGTTGATCTTTGAGATGTAAACCTTATTCTTTCTGAACCATTGATTGTTATATACCCGAATATGAACCACATATATACGATACTACCCCACGAATACATACAAACTAAATACCAACCACTGAATCAAATAACTTACATATTCAAACCATTGTACCCTATGCTTTGAAAAACAAAATCTTTGTAACCTTGAAATGTTGATTCCTTTGTTATCCAATTCTTTCATTACCTAACAGCCATTCTTTGAAATTGCCATATTGTTCCTTTGTAAAGATTGAAACCATATCATTATTGAACATCCAATGTTGTTTATAATTTTGGTTTATTGCTTTATATTGATTATTCTGTTATTATGTTAGAATTGGATTGTTTTATAAAATTGTGGACCAGATTCGTGGTTAGACCAGATTGGTGGTCAAGTTAGGCCAATGTGTGCCTTGGATCCAGTAATTAGAGCAGAGTTGTGTGCCTTGCTCGGGGTTAGTGCGTGACTGATCAGCAGCCTAACCTTGTTTTTTTTTAAAATAAAAATATAATATCCAATTCTAAATCATTAATCATTGTTCACTTGATACCTTAACATTTTTCACTTGATGATCATTATTCTCAGTCTTGTCATTGTGACTTGCTGAGCTAGTTAGCTCATTTGTGCGATATTGTTTATGTTCTTTTCCAGTTAAAAATGAACCAGCTGGTAGCGAGGATCCCCAATACAGTGCGAGAGCTAGGGGTCCAGGTTGATCGAGTTAAGTTAGCAGACAGCTTTTGAGATAGTTTAAGTTTGTAAAAGTTTATAATAATGTTAAATGTTCATTTCCAAGTTTGAATAGTTGGGATTTGGACATTTGTAATATAAGTGTGTGTGTGTGGCTTGTGTACATACTTTAACCTGTTGCGGTCCGTGGTAGTTGGTAAGTAGGGTCACTGCATATTATTTTTATCTTTATTATTATTATAAGCAGGTTATAAATAAGGTGTGTGTGTGTGTGGACCCAAAACTTCTGACCCGGGTTTGGAGGGCACCACAGGTTTGGTATTAGAGCTACAGGTTATAAGTCACTGACACAAGCCTAGGTTGACGGGAATGGGTAGCGGGTTAGGATTAGAAGTAAGGAAATAGAAAGATAGAACGTCGAGAGGATGAGTGCGACGGTATAACAGGTATTAGTATAATTCGCGTTGTGGTTCGAGATTCTTATATTGCGATATGATTTCAGATAGCAGCGATGGCCGACTCTTTCATCTCCGTACCAGCTGATCACTCAGAGCCCTCAGTTGGAGGACCATCTTCAGATCCACGTCCTGTTGTTCCACCAGTGTTGGTCATTTTACCTCCACCTATGTTGCAGCCCGTACCACTGCAGGCTATTCCACCCCCAGGCATGAGGCCACCTATCAGAGGACCCCCACCTGCTGATTCAGGTTTTACTGGTCACTCAGTTACAGGGGTACCTTTTCAGTTCTCTTCTTATCCTGTCCCATATAATCAGTTCGAGGCTTGCCTTATGGAGCTGCGATTCCTACGGGGTCAGATTCAGGAGCTATTACATATTATGCGTACCAGAGAGGTTGGGAGTGGTGAGAGGCGACTCAGAGAGAGACTCCAGGTATTTCGGAGAGCAACTACTGTGAGGATTGCTGAGGCTACTCATGAGGATATTACCCCTGATTTTCTTGTGGACTGGGCTAAGTGGGTTCTGGAGGAGCTTGAGGAGCAAGTTATTACGACACCTGATTGGAGAGAACCTTTTGAGATGATGTGTGATGCAAGTGATTATGCAGTGGGAGCAGTTCTTGGGCAGCGAAATAATAATATCTTTCATGTGATCTATTATGCTAGTAAGACGCTAAATGGAGCCCAACTGAACTACACCACTACTGAGAAGGAGCTCTTGGCTATAGTTTTTGGTTTCGAAAAATTTCGATCTTATCTACTTGGGACAAAGGTGACAATGTTCACTGATCATGCTGCCATCCGCTATCTGATCTCAAAGAAGGATTCGAAGCCTAGACTTATTCGTTGGGTTCTCTTACTACAGAAATTCGAGTTAGAGTTCAATGATCGAAAATGTACTGAAAATCAAGTAGCTGACCATCTCTCTAGATTGGAGAATCCCAATTCTACTTCACATGATAAGACATTGATCAACGAATCTTTTCTGGATGAGCAGTTGTTCGCAATTCAAGAGGAAGAGCCATGGTTCGCAGACATTGTGAACTATCTTGTTAGTAATATAATGCCTCTTAATTTGAATGCGGCTCAAAAGAAGAAGTTTCTGCATGAGGTGAAGTGGTACATGTGGGATGAACCATATTTATTTAGACAAGGAGCTGACCAGATCACCAGGAGATGTATCCCATTCTGTGAGACAGAGGGGATATTACGAGACTGTCATTCCACAGTTTATGGTGGACATTATGGTGGTGAAAAGACAACAGCTCATATTCTTCAAGCAAGTTTTTTTCTGGCCTATGCTGTTTAAGGATGTACATAAGTTCGTTTTAAGGTGTGATCATTGCCAAAGAGTTGGGAATCTTACCAGAAAGGATGAGATGCCTTTAAATGTGATGCTTGAAGTTGAGGTCTTCGATGTTTGGGGAATCGATTTCATGGAACCATTTATCTCGTCCGGTAATAATCAATACATCTTGTTGGCAGTAGATTATGTCTCGAAATGGGTAGAAGTCAAAGCTCTACCGACTAATGATGCAAAGATAGTGTTGAGTTTTCTTCATAAGCAGATATTCACAAGGTTTGGAACGCCACGAGTTATCATAAGTGATGAAGGGTCGCATTTTTATAATCGTAAGTTCACTTCTATGATGCAACGCTACAATGTGAATCATCGCATTGCTACTGCACATCATCCGCAAACTAATGGTCAAGCTGAAGAGTCTAATAGAGAGATCAAGCGCATTCTAGAGAAAGTTATTTGTCCGTCAAGGGAAGATTGGTCTTTGAAGCTCGATAAAGCTGTTTGAGCTTATAGAACAGCATACAAGACTCCACTTGGGATGTCCCCGTTTTAACTTGTCTATGGTAAGGGATGTCATTTACCTACAGAGCTTGAACATAAGGCTTATTGGACATTGAAGAAGTTAAACCTTGATCTAGATGCAGCTGGGAAGAAGCGAATGCTTCAGTTAAATGAACTTGATGAATTACGACTTCAAGCGTACGAAAACAACAAAATGTACAAGGAAAAGGTAAAAAGGTGGCATGACAGGAAGCTATCGCCTAAGTCATTCATGTCGGGGCAACAAGTTCTTCTATTCAACTCTCGTCTCCAACTTTTTCCTGAAAAGTTGAAATCAAAGTGGTCTGGACCATTTATCGTCAAAACTGTGTTTCCACATGGAGCGGTGGAGATTTTTTAGAATGATCCGGGCCAAGCATTCAAATTAAATGGTCAGAGATTGAAGCACTATTATGGGGATACAGCAAACCGTGAAGTGGTTAGTGTTGTTTTATTGTCAACTTGATTGCATTACTCTACGTCAAGCTAATGACGTAAAAGAAGCGCTTCTTGGGAGGCAATGCAAGATATGAGACCATAGGACACCTTAAAATTTAGTACTTTATTCAAAAACCCAAAAAAATCAGAAAAATGTTGGCAGGAATTTTTTTTCCAGAGACCTTGCAGGCGCCCTCCTGCTAGGATCAGGCGGCCGCGCGCTAGCAGGCGCCCGCCTGCTGGTTCCAGGTGACCGCCTGCGCCCCTGAATTTTGAAAAATCATTTTTAGCCTATAAAGAAAATACAAAAACACAAAATAAAAACCACAGCAGCATATCACCACTAACCCACGATTTTACCCCCATACTTAGCCACAATCCCCACTCCTAATCAAATTCTAACCCTAATTTACCCTATATATACATACAATCTCTACATACACATCCCATACACTTTCAACTCTATGAAATCTCTCCTACACAAACACAACTCTCTAACCCTTATTTTCAGTTCTAATGGCCCCCGAAGAGATCACGAACTGTAGGGAGCAGTAGCACCATTCTGACTGCTGATTCTTCGAGAAACACTGTTGTGAGGCCCCGATTATTGGATGGGGCTGTTGAAGAAGAGTACACCAAACTTCTGACTAAGCCTATTATGAGGGAGAGGGGGTTTTGCCATCAGGGAGGGATGGTGATTTGTTACCGATGATTGCTGAGAAGGGATGGATTACATTCTGTGAGTCACCTGAGGCGGTTCCGATGAGTATTGTTCGCGAGTTCTATGCGAATGCCAAGGCCGACAAGAATGGGTTTTCTGTTGTTTGTGGGCTTATTGTGGATTATCAGCCCGAGGCGATTCGCCGTGTTATTGGGCAGCGACAAAGGAAACCACAGGAGGAGAATTGGAATGAAAAGTCCCCTGAGGACTTTGATATGGACTTGATTATTGCTACTCTCTATCGGCCGGGCACAGTGTGGAAGTTCAAAAGGGGAACCAACGAGTATTGCAATTTCCCCGCTGTCGTGATGAACATGTATGCTCGTGCTTGAAATGCATTTATGTGTGCTAATATCCTTCCTTCTGTGCGTGCACATGAGGTTACAGTGGAGAGGGTGAGGTTGTTATGGGGAATTCTGAATGATGAATATTATGTGGACCTTGGTGAGTACATCTACCAAGGGATTTTGAAGTTTTTGTGGGGGAAATCGCAGTACTCTATCCCGTATACCTCTATTGTCACGAAGCTTTGCAATGCATGTAGAGTCCAGTGGCCTTATGAGCAGCTGCAGATGCCGGCCGCTCCTATTGATTCATCGACGTTGAATGCGAGGCAGGAGTAGACAGGTGGAGAGCCCGAGTCACATGGTTTGGGATATCACCTTCCAGGAGGAGTTCTAGCAGCTGGTACTACCATGGTTAGGCCCAGTCAGGCTCGGGGAAAGGCAGGTCCTTCGAGAGCCCAGAGAGGAGATGGTTCGGGATTGGTTGATGTCCAGTACAGGAGGCTTTCCAGGAGGATGAATGCGATGTATGAGTCGCAGAGTCGGTTTGCGCAGGAGCTCACCCAAGCACTTGGGACTGCGTTTAGAGGCCTTGGAGCTGACATCCAGTGGCCCGTTTATGGTGAGGATTCTGCTTATCCACCTCCTGACACTCCACCCTCTGAGGGTGATGATGATGATGATTCTTCTGAGTAGGTATACCCTGTGTTCCTTTCTATTATCTTCACTGGGGACAATGAAGATTTTAAGTTTGGGGGTGGTAGTTAAGGAACATATTTGTGTGTGTGTCATGTAGTTGCATTTTCATGTTAGTTTATTTCATATAGTTTCATAGCCATATAGTTTTTTATGTAGTTTTTTTTATAGCTTTATTTATCATATAGCTCATGCATATACCATGATCCCTTTGTGTTGCTTTACTGATTAATATGTGATATTGATGCGAGTGTAGTGATAGTGTTAGAGTAATGTTGAACCTTGTTAGGTTGGCATGCATGCTAGAAACACTTGTAATTTCACTAAGTCTTAGAGTATGCTTAAGGACTAGATTGTTGTCATGGTTTGATGGTTTTTGAGGTTAATCTATTGCTTATGCTTAGCATGCATGATAGGCTCTTAATGATAAAAGGAATGAAAAGATAAAAATTAGAATTCATTACTAGTCAGGGCTAGGAGTCAAATGGCTAGTAGCCGGCTCGTATTGTATACGAGTAGTCTAGGGTTGAGCAAGATGGAGCGAAACACACTTGCTCAGAAATTGAAAAAAAAGAGAAAAAAAAAGAGAGGAAAAAAGAAAAGAAAGAAAAAAAATGGTTTAATGCATAATTGATCACGAGGGAGCTCTTTGGTATTCGAGTTATTAAGTTCTTAGGGGACTTTGTGCCTAGTGACCTAAGGCTTTTATAGTCTGGGATCCGCTAACCTAACGCTCGCTAAATGGGTACCATTGCATAAGTCTTTTATGGACCTCACTCATTGCACGATCAAATTAGCATTTGTTTTATGTGTTGAATAAAAGCATGATTTCGTAATAAACTCCAATAATTTTGAAGTGTTATAAGTCATTTTGTGTCTAGAATATATTCTTCGTATAAGCTTGTGATTGCCTTGAGGATAATTGAGTTATGGTGATTGATCTAGTTTTGAAGCAGATATGTTAAGCATTCGCACACACCACGTTTCTAGTTGTATGTTAGCTTGCGTGATTTGATTGATCTTTAGTCGCCTAATTACATTTGTTGATATGTCATGTGTTGGTTGGTTTAGTCATCGCGATGGGGATCGCTGCATTCATATAGTTTGCATTCATGCATGTTTTATTCTGAGTTTGAGTCTGTGACGCTTGAGGACAAGCATCGATTCAAGTTTGGGGGTGTGATAAGTGGCATTTTATACCACTTAGAGCATCTCATAACGGCTTGAATTGGTGTCTTCAACTCGAGTATTTTGTGTATTTGACGTGTTTTCGAGTGTTTTTGCATTTGAGAGTATAACTTGCTTAGATAGGTGGATTTCATCAAAATAAGCTTAAAGAAGTGCTTGGAATCAGTCCCGGGTTGATGTGCGAGGAATTCAGCAAAAACAGAAGCAAAATATTATTTTTTCCAGAAGAGATGCAGGCGCCCGCCTGATGGGAGCAGGCGACCGCCTGGTAGCAGGCGCCCGCCTGGAAGACGGAGGCGGCCGCCTGGGTGCGTATTTTCAGAATCTGGATTTTATAATTCTATTGCGATTGGACTTCTGTTAGCGCTGGTTCTTTTGGGTTATTATATAAACCTTTTGGGAAGATGTTTTCTTCACAAAAGATAATTGAGAGCGAAGGCAAGAAGATCTAGAAGACCGTTTTAGCCCGCAATAACGAAGAAGAGGAAGCATATGTTTATCTTGTGATTCTTTTAATTCGATATAACAGGGGATGCTAGTTTTCTTTATGCTTTGAACCTTTATACTCTTGTAACATACTTCATTACTTATTAAGTATTTTTATTTGTTTATATCATTGTGTTATTATCATACTTTCATATGAACCCATGGTGACGATGAGTTCTATTATGGGCTAATCGTGATCATGGGATCATAGTGGATTTACTATGGATTTCTTTAAGTTAATTGTTTAATACCTTAGTATGTGGTGATTGTATGATATCTAGCATAGGTTGTGCTTATTCATCTTATGTGCATCGCGAATATGTAAGATAGCCTGTTAATCTCTTGTGAAGCGACAGTGAATCTTGAGATTTAGAACTTGCCATGCTAGCATAGGTTCGTGTATTGTATGCATGATTAATGGGTAACTCTAACCGTTTTACTTGCCCTGTATAATCATAATGAATAATTTATGCTTAAATCATTATGTTGTCAAATTCTGTAGACATATAGGGTCTCAACATAACTGATGCCTATTCAACTTCTATCTTAATTGTGGATGCTTGGTAGAATGATATTCGTACAACGAAAGTTGGCGTTTATCAGTTCCGTGTTGTTCGATTAATATCATCACCATTACATGCTAGGGGTAATAACAATAACTATTGAATGAAGTAGATGAAGTTATGATCTCATGTGTGTTTAATATTGTTAATTCAAGTGTTTAATTCCCGTAGTTATTATTAGTTAACCAATCTTAATTTTTATTGTCTTGACATTGAAGAATAATCATACATTGGTGAGTAAGTGTTAATTAGATATAATTAATCAGAGTTTATGTGGGAACGAACTAGAAACCATTCTATATTACTTGCGAACACTTATACTTGCGTGATTTATTTAGCGCATGCTTTGTGCCTAACACTTCTCCTCGTCGCTACCTGAAAGGTCAGATGCAATAATAATAGGCAGAGTAGATGCATCACCTAAAAACGCATACCTCAAATGTTCAGGTAAAGGCTTAAGCTCAAGAGTAGGTGTTTCCTCAATAGACGGCTTGAGGCGCTTAGGAGCTTTATTCAACTCCTCCATTCCCAGAGATTCAAAAGGCATATCAATCTTCCTCTTCCAGGGAGAAACATTCAGAAATTGTAACTGCTCATCCCCTTCATCATCTTCACTATCAAAATTCTCCAATAAGGCTTTCTCTAAGGCATTGGACCTTAGCAATTGATCGAGTTCTGAAGTGACCACAGAATCAACCAACTCCACTTTTAAGCACTCCTCATTTTCTATAGGGAATTTCATGGCATTGAACAAATTAAAAGTTACATCCTTATCCATCACTTGCATGGTGAACTCACCCTTCTGCACATCTATCAAGGTTCAGCCAGTAGCCAAGAAAGGTCTTCCCAAGATTATGGGAATCTTCTTATCCTCCTCGAAATCAAGAATTACAAAATTAGCAGGGAAGATGAGTCTATCCACCTTGATCAAGATATCCTCCACAATACCTCGTGGATATGTAATAGAACGGTCGGCCAGTCATATAAGTAGGCTTTGGATTAGACAAGTTCAAATTCTTGAAGATTGACAAGGGCATCAGATTGATGCTAGCTCCCAAGTCACATAGACACTTGTCAAACGACATATTTCCAGTGGTACATGAAATAGTGAAGCTTCCAGGATCTTTAAGCTTCGGAGGCAACTTCTGTTGCAGCACAACACTGCATTCCTCCGTGAGAGCAACGGTCTCTAAGTCATCAAGCTTCACCTTCCTAGAGAGAATACCTTTCATAAACTTCGCATAACTAGGCATTTGTTCAAGAGTTTCAGCGAAAGTTATGTTGGTGTGAAGTTTCTTGAACACCTCCAAAAACTTCTCAAACTGTTTATCCGGCTTTTTCTTCTGCAGCCTCTTAGGAAAAGGAGGTGGAGGATAGATCTGTTTCTCCCCTGTATTACCCTCATGAGGAGTGTGCTCAACAGTAGTTTTCCTTGGTTCCAATTCTGCTTTCTTCTGTACTTCTTTTTCTTCAGCCTCAACTTCAGATTCTGGAGTCTTAGCTTTTGCAGGATTCGCAACCTTACCAGACCTCAATGTAATTTCCTTAACATGCTCCTTAGCTTCCTTCTTGCCTGACACTTCAGTATCGCTTGGGAGAGTGCCAGGTTGACGATTCAGTAATGCATTAGCAATTTGCCCAATCTGATTCTCCAAGGTCTTGATAGACATATTTTAGCTCTTGCACATGAGCTTCAACTCCTTCAATTCAGATTTTTTATTAGCTTGCGGTAGCTACTGAAGTTGAAGTTGTTGCCTAGGGGCATATTACGGTTGCTGAAAACCAGGAGGGTTATACTGCTTTGTTGTGTATGGCTGATAAGATTGTTGCACCGCATTCTGATTATTACTCCAACTGAAGTTATGATGATTGCGGTTATTTGGATGATAAGTGGCTGGAGTTTGTTGCTGTGATCTCGGAAAGTTGCTCACAAACTGAGCTGATTCGCTAGAAATAACGCACTGCTCAGTTTCATGCACCCCTGCACAAAGCTCACAAACACTAGTGATTTGATTAACTCCATAATTCGCCAAAGAGTCCACTTTCATTGTCAAAGCTTGAAGTTGAGCAGTTATAGACGTAGTTGTATCCACTTCCAGAATTCCTTCTACCTTGCCTTGCAACATTCTTTGCATAGGATTCTTGTATTCATTAGCTGCCATGAGCTCAATCAACTCATAAGCTTCATTATAGCTTTTGGCCCATAAGGCTCCACCAGACGCTGTATCGAGCATAGGTCTAGACTGAGCGCCCAAACCATTGTAAAAATAGTTTATAATCATCCAATCAGGCATGGCATGATGTGGGCACTTCCTTAGCATCTCCTTATATAGATCCCAAGCCTCATACAGAGATTCTCCAGTTTGCTGAGCAAACTGAGTAAGAGCATTCTTGATTGCAGCAGTCTTCACCATATGAAAGAATTTAGTGAGAAACTTTTGAGCAAGCTCCTCCCATTTGGTTATAGACCCTGGTGGTAGAGAATGTAACCAACACTTTGCTTTATCCCTCAGAGAGAATGGGAAGAGTCGCATCTTGATAGCATCTTCAGTCACCCCATTGAACTTGAAAGTGTCACAGATCTCGATGAAATCCCTGATGTGCATGTTGGGTTCTTTTGTAGGAGAACCCCCAAACTGAACTGAGTTCTGTATCGTCTGAATCGTGCTCGACTTGATCTCAAAAGTGTTAGCCGAGATGGCTGGTCTGATGATGCTCGACTGAATATCATCGATCTTAGGATGAGAATAGTCCATTAGAGCCTTAGGATTTTCAGCTTGATCTCCCATCACTATTAGAGCTGGTTCCTCGACTTTCTCTTATTCTTTTTCTACTTTCTCTTCATCCTCAAAAACTTCCCTTCGAATCACTACAGTTTCTTCCTCGGCTTGATCCAGATTTCTTTTACGAGCCCGCGAACACGTATGCATATATGCTCGCTAGAGTACCTGAAACACGATAAGGAAAAGAGTAGGTAAGTAACAATGTCCGAGTCAATGAACTTTAACGATCACTGATGACAAACACATAAACTAAAAGTTAACACTGTCTCCCCGGAAATGGCGCCAAAAACTTGTTAGTCGCTAATCACACACTTAAATTCACGCAGATATACGCGTTCACAAGTAGTATAAGATATAAATCAGATTCGTTCCCACAGAGACTGGTTTAGGTTAACTTTGTGATTTATGCATTTATGCAACAATGATATGGCTATTATTCAATGCTAAGACGAATAACAATTTGGGTTTTGATTATACTATGATTAACTATTGAGAATTATACTAGAGAACATTAACTAAAGAGAGGAAAGAGAGTTAAATAACATATGACACAAACATGGGATTCTAACTTCATTAAGTACTTCATTCAATAGCCTTTTCGTTCTTAACCTTAGCATGTAATGGTGATGACACTAATCAGATAACACGAAATTGATAAATGCCAACTTTCGTTGTACGAATACCATACTACCAGACATCCACAAAAGAGATAGAAGCTGAATAGACGCCAATTATATTGAGACCCTATATGTCTATAGAATTTGACAATATAACGGTTTAATGCACAAGTTATCTATTGCGATTACATAGGGCAAGCAAGATGGTTAAAATTACCTATGAAACATTCATAATAATAACACATGAACCTATACTACCATGACAAGTTCTAAATCCTTAAATTCACTTCCGCTTTATTAAGAATTAACATGCTATCTTATAAGTTCGCGACGCTCATAAGACGAATAAGCACAACCAATACTAGGTTATCATATAATCACCACATACTAAGGCATCAAAACAAATCAACTAAAGAAATCCATAAGTAAATCTGCTAGAACCCCACGATAACGATTAGCCCATAATCGGACTCATCATCAACGTGGGTTCCGATGAAAGCATGGTATAATAAACGTAGTCTTTATAAACAAATAATAAACCAAGTACGAAATCCAGAGTATTAGGTTCAACAAAACAAGAAACGAGCATGTTATTTTATTGTGAATAAAAGCATGAATCCATATAAAACTCCAAAATAAGAATTGAAGTGTTATAAGTTATTTTGAGTCTAGATTTTATTTTATTTATAACCTTGCTATTTCTTTGATGAGTAGTGAGTCATGATTATTGATCTAGTTGCGATAGTATATCTGTAAGCAGTTGCACACACACACGTCTCTGGTTTGTAGGTTGATTTGTGAGGTTTGATTGATCTTTATGCGAATAACTGTATTTGTTGAGATGTTGCTTGTTTATTGGTTAAGTTATTCTATTGGGGATCGTTGCATTCATTTAGTTGCATTCATGCATTTTTATTTCTTATTCTTTGAGTCTGTTTATGCTTGAGGACAAGCATCAATTCAAGTTTGGGGTATTTTGAGTGGCATTTTTGACACTTTATAACGCTCCATAATGCTTTGAATTGGTGTATTTGTACTCGAGTTGTTGGTGTTTTTACATGTTTTTGTAGTGTTTTTGCATTGCAGGCATTTTCCAGGTAATCAGGTAAATTAGCATGGTTGTAGTGCTAATTTGGTGTTTGGATGGTGTTGGAATAAAGGCTCGTAAAAAGACCGGTTCAAATCAGCAAGGAGAAAAAAATAAATCAGAATTTTATTCAGGAGGACGGCGCGCCCGCGCTGAAGTAGCGTGCGGCCGCGCCCAATGAGCAGAAACTCAACGCGCCCGCGCTGGTCTAGCGCGCGGCCGCGCCAGGTCGGGGTAGCAGAATCCTGTTTCCATTGGGATTTTGAGAGTTTGAAACCCTGGTCAATTCTACATCATATATATATATATATAAAGACGTTTTTCATAGGAGAGACGTAACAGAGCTTAAGGAGAAGACGACAAGAAGACCTATAGTACAATTCAATGAAGGCGAAGAAGATCTAGTTTATTCTTTTGAATCTTTGTTCTAAGTTGTAACCTTGGATGCTCGTTTCTTGTTTTGTTGAACCTAATACTCTGGATTTCGTACTTGATTTATTATTTGTTTATAAAGACTACGTTTATTATACCATAATTTTATCGGAACCCACGTTGATGATGAGTCCGATTATGGGCTAATCATTATCGTGGGGTTCTAGCGGATTTACTTATGAATTTTTTTAGTTGATTTGTTTCGATGCCTTAGTGTGTGGTGATTGTATGATAACCTAGTATTGGTTGTGCTTATTCGTCTTATGAGCGTCGCGAACTTATAAGATAGCGTGTTAATTCTTAATGAAGCAAAAGTGAATTTAAGGATTTAGAACTTGCCATGCTAGCATAGGTTCATGTGTTATTGTTATGCAAGATTCGTAGGTAATTTTAACCATCTTGCTTGCCCTATGTAATCCCAAAAGATAACTTGTGCATTAAACCGTTATGTTGTCAAATTCTATAGACATATAGGGTCTCAATATAATTGGTGTCTATTCAGCTTCTATCTCTTTTGTGGATGTCTGGTAGTATGGTATCCGTACAACGAAAGTTGGCGTTTATCGATTTTGTGTTATCTGATTAGTGTCATCACCATTACATACTAAGGTTAAGAATGAAAAGGGTATTGAATGAAGTACTCAATGAAGTTAGAATCCCATGTTTGTGTCATATATTATTCAACTCTCTTTACTCTCTTTAGTTAATGTTCTCTAGTATAATTCTCAATAGTTAATCATAGTATAATCAAAACCCAAATTGTTATTCGTCCTAGCATTGAATAATAGCCATATCATTGTTGTATAAGTGCATAAATCACAAAGTTAACCTAAACCAGTCTCTGTGGGAACGAATCTGATTTATATCTTATACTACTTGTGTACGCGTATACTTGTGTTAATTTTAGCGCGTGTTTAGCGACTAACAGTAAACCGCATTTAAGTGACAAACTCTGGCTCAGGAGGTATAATCATAAATTCTCCTCTCGTGGGATTCGAACCTGTGACCAAGAGAAAAGTTATCCCCTTTTTAAACAACCGACACAATTGTCATCCCTAAATAAATGGTTAGTTTAATTATTATTTATAGTTGTTTTGAATGTAGCTACCTGTGATATCCAACGTGTGAAATCTAAAGAGGATACCGTTATAGTGTGTATTGGATAAGACCAAATTTCTACTGACCACTCATTTATAATATACAGGTTCTCTTATCGACAATAATGGAAATTTAGTTACGAATGTTACACATCGTATTAAAGGATAATGAATTAAAAAGAGAGTTTTTACAAAAAATTTGGGTGATAAAAGTAGATCTTTGACGTTGAAAGACAAATTTATATGTTGGTAATTATACTTGCGTTGTTATATGACTTTGAGTGTTGGTCATTAAGAAACGACAAGAGATGCGGTTAAAAATAGCAAAAATACGTATTTTGTTATGAATGTATAGTCGTACAATGACGAATCAAATATTAAAAGATTGTTTTCAACGAGAATTAGGTATTGAGTCTATATAAAATAAGGGATGGTCGATTTCGTACGGTTATGTTTGAAGACGATGTACATCAGTTACAGTTAGAGAAGTTAAAGATATATCAGTTGGAGGCAGGAGAAATAAAGGTTGACCACGTAGGTCAATATCACTACACCATATTTGACCTATAGCAACACCAAAAAAATTGTTAAAATGACCAAAAACTGTTACCTAAAGCCAAAAAACAGGATATGGTTACATTTTTTGAAATTTTAAGGGTGTTAGATTTGCCCCTGTTACAATAGGTGTCTACGGTTACACTTTTTGAAATTCTGATAACAACTCTCAATGTGTTACCATAGAGTACCTATAGTTACATTTTCTATTTCTATGGTAACAAGTTGAAGGTGTAACTACAGTTCTGTTGTAACACACCTTACCCTTTAGTAACACCAAAAATATGTTAGAATAGACTCTTTTGTAACACCATATTTGCTATTGTAACACTCAATTCAATCTTTTGGTAACACTTTTATATCTTATTGTAACATTCTTTTTTAACACACTGGTATTTATTGTAAGACTTTTTCCAATTTTTACTAACATAAATATATCAATTATATATTAGTCGGTCACACTTGGAACACTAAAAACTTGAATACATTTAACTTAAAAACTCAAATTAAAGTTCAAATTCAACACAATACAAAATTCCAAGTCATATATGTGGGAGAAGTTTTATACACACCAATAATGTTTATGAAATACAAATCAATTCCAATATAGATAGTACATTTTCCAGCAGCAACTAGCATGACGATGTCCATAGATACACCTGGTTGCCACTTGTAGCCCCTGCAAGCATCCCAAACTTGTGAGGATGCACATTAAAGAGACATGGAATAGTAGTCATCTCTGAGCTAGTTATTGTGCCGATGCATCTCTTCTCAGCTGTAAATATAACGTCAACTCCTCTTTTCATATTGCCTATAAAGACATATGAATATTGATGTTGATCTATGATTCTGGTATATGCATCAACTCAAGTTTTCAATTTTAGTGCTCTCACCTGGTTTAGAGCTGGTTGTAGATTTAGAGAAAACATCAACTATAGTCATAATAAGTGGAATGCATCAATATGTACTGGAATGAGTAACCTATACGAGTTTTTTTTTAATTTGATCTAACTCAAGAAGTGTCCTATTGTTAATCACAACATACTTATATAGTTAAAGTAGTCATTATATGAAAAGTACAAATACTTAAAGCTCCAATTAACAAAATGCATATCGTATCTAATGAAGTCTGTTTGTACCATTTTATAATTCATAAACTTAAACTAGATATGGTCCTACCATCCATTACCTAAACAATTGTCTTTGTTTTATTCATGACAAAAGACGAACAATCAACATCATAATAGTTTTACAATTCAGACATTCCTACCATCATAACTCTCGAGAAAATTCCGTCTTCTTCCCCAAGTTCTCTCTAGAATCTATCTTCTTCTATAAAATATCTCTGCATCTCAATTATTAATCTAAACCTCTGTTAAAACTTCTATCATTTATATGCATTATATCTCTATTAAACTATTAACCATGAATCCTATTAGCAGAATGTAAAGACTGCTAAAGGAAATCTAACATCCTTCACTTAAGCCTGATTTTGAAAATGATGTGTTCTTATCACATTTTTGTTCAATTATTTTGCAATGTACTATATAACATAAGAATTCTACAAGACGACATCCATGGGAAAAACTCACATGTTTATCATTTTTGGCTAATACTTCTATGTTGACGTACAAACAAATTTTTTCTGTAATGATTTTCCCACTTTCTAAAAATTAGTAAGTTACAGTAATGGGACCAAATTATCCTTCCTATTTTCTGCTATTAAGGATTAAGAAAGTAGTTGAACAGGGCTTTCTATGTTGATTATGTATATAATTAGTCAAATATATATTTAATTGAAACAATGATTGTAATAATGCAAAAAAAACAGGAAACGTCCCTCCCAAGCAATACCTAAATTTTGAGGACTGAAATATAAAAAAGACTATGATATTGCACGAAGGTAGAACTCAGAAATTGGTAAATAATGTTAATTACACATAACACATAAATGATTTTGAGTAGTATATAAATAATGAATACCTGAAATTAATGAAGCAGCGAGAAGTCAAATGTTACAAGCGTGAAAAAAGGAGGAGAGTCTCTTGTAAAACATGTAGTGAAGAGTTGAGGAAACAAGATCTTGTACATAAATTAAATGAGTTTGATTTTACCAGTAAGTTTACATTATTGTAAAGTAAGAGGCGGCTCTGTATATCCATTACAATCACATCCATCTTACTTGTTTCAAATTACCTTCTAGATAGTTAAACTCTAACACTCAAAAAATTGTACAAGATTTCATAAAGAATTTATTGGAAATAGAAATCAAAAGGCCAACCCCACTACTTAAATTTTATGTTTCACTTGACCAGATTTTTCGATATTAACAATGCCGCATTGGCAAAATATATACTTCAATCTGATTAAAGACAATAGCATAATTCATACAAACACAAAGATAAAAAGAAAAAAGAAAAATAAGCATATGACCATAATATTAAACATAAGTTCCATTATCAAAATTTATCCTCAAATCCTGATCAACTCATTTCCTTAAAACTTAATAGTTGTGTGTGTGTGTGTGTTAAACACTCCAGTGTTTTTACGAGAGAAGAAAGGAATTGTTTACATAAAAAATTTACCAAAACTGTGCAAGTAGTTTCCCTTTCTGGAATTTAAACAGGAACCGGGTACAAAAAATACCTAGTAGTAATACCAATATGATTATTATATATTCACTAGTCACGATTCAGATTCAGATACTAGTAGTTTCCTTAAAAACATAATATGGTTAAACTTTCAGGACAATCACGGCAGAGCATTAAGTGAAATTTAACCTGGATTTCCAAACAAATTAACAAAATAGAAACAATATATTTTTACACACCTTTCAGCCTTCACACGAATTATATGTTGACTTCTTCGTCCCGCTTCCTTTTTTGTTAACATCATGCATGATGTTATCTACCAAAAAAGTGTGACAGTGTATCAATTTTTACAAACCATATATGGGTCAAGAGTTGAGGCAAATCTAATCGACGGAAAAAATTAACAAAAAAAGCAAGTCATTTGGACGGTTTTGAGGATATCACAAACTTGAGCAAGAATGCAAAAAAATTATACAAGAGACTATATTCGTACATGTATAATGTAACCTCAAACTTTATTATGATTTTAGAAATTGGATATCGGGTTTATTTGATTAATTCTATCACAAGATTAATATAAATCCAAACTGCACACCATGAACATTTAAATATACACTCTAATTCTACTTTACAACCAATAGATTTGGCACCATTTTACTACAGTATATTTCACTTCATAATTTCACATGTATGGCGTCTAGAAAGAGACGATATCATTTTTTCAGTCCTACAACTGACATGTGTGTCAGTGTGCATATATGTAGTGCAGTTCCCTCTAAAAACCAAATACATGCTCATGCACGTGTATTCTAGTTCCACTTCAAAGCCAGCAGGTTTACCCCATATACACCCAAGTGCCTCCCCTGAACAAATGGTTACATCAGTACTATATAGCTTTAGAAAGACGAAACCGGTAAACCTTAAACAGTTAGACCTAAACCCAATAAACAGTTTTTGGTTGGTCATATATGTGTTGGAAACCACGGACTTAGGGTGTTACTATGTTTTACGATAAAGATTACGAAAAGAGGATTACCTTGTTAATGGTTGATTCCACGCTCTTCTATTGTATTCCCAAATTCCCTTGAGCGAAGTGTGGCCTCCGTCTTCTCAAGTTATCATCTCTTCTTGCTCCTTGGTGGCTACAATATGTTTTCACACAATCCCAAGTAAGAAGAGAATAAGAATATATATAGGCTATAATAGGGACCATGGATAATTAGGTTGGGCCTTCTAATTACATCTTGAGCCTAGCCCATTGTAATTAAATATTAATTCAATCCACTAAAGAATTAATATTTGAACTACCTTTCCTAATACCGTAATTTAATTAATTCGGTTCCAATATTATTTACTTATTAAATTCCCCATGTTTAAAATATCATATGTCCATTAATTAAATAAATTACTGATAATTTATTTAATTAATATCTTTTATCCTTGATCATCCACTCAACCTTTATTTAATTATGCCAGAATAAATTCCACCTGCAGGGTTTCACATAATTAAATCTTTTTGAGCTTTCAAGGGGACATCATTAACCTGAATATTATCAGGACATGGATTCCTTCAATAAATAATATCCACCATGTATATAATTCCATCACCCAAAATATAATGATATAATTCAAAAGAATTATTTCATATATAAATCAAAGCATGTAAATAATATACACGTGTCAATTACTATTTCCGGATTAAGAACCTAAGCATTAATAATAACATAGAATCTTAGTTCTCCTTCTTAATCAGTATTAAGGGAACAATTCTAAATTTGATCCTGTTCAATATACAAAAAGTATAATAATATTATTTATTAGTCAATATAAACTAATCTAAATAATACTACAGCCATACCAGTGGATTGTCCAACACCACCTGTGCTGTGAACCTTATTATATTATATAACCGTATTTAATAATCTAATATTCTGTATCCCATATGATACTAGATTGTTCACAATATATAATATTAGACAACATGTAAACATTCAAATGATTCTCAAATAAACTGTCCAGAAATAAATGTACATACTTCAAATAAATATTTTCAGTATACACTAACAATCTCCCACTTATACTCAAAATATTCTATGTGTACATCAGTGTTTATTTAATCCACTATTACATAAAAATCTATGTGTCCATCCATCTGACTCATATCGCTTCCACATGCTTGTCAAAAACCTTGGTTGGCAAGCTCTTTGTGAAAGGATCTGCTCGGTTGTCTTCTGATGATATGTGAGCCACAACTATATCCCCTCGCTTTACGATTCTTCGTATGAGATGATACTTACGTTTAATATGTTTAGCTACTTTGTGGTCTCGCTGTTCCTTTGAATTTTCCACAGCACCAGTGTTATCACAATACACCGTCAAGCTCCTAGGCAAATTAGGTACCACATTTAAGTCCAAAAGGAAGTTCCTGAACCATACAGCCTCCTTGGTAGCCTCAGAGGCCGCCACGTACTCGGCCTCCATGGTGGAGTCTGCAATGCATTTCTGCTTTACACTCCTCCATATAACGGCTCCACCTCCCAAAGTAAAAACATATCCCGAGGTTGATTTCCTCTTATCCCTATCTGATTGGAAATCTGAATTAGTATATCCCAAAGGAAATATATCTGAGGCCTTGTAAATTAACATATACTCCTTAGTCCTTCTCAGGTACTTGAGTATAGTTTTTACTGCACTCCAATGTTCCTGACCTGGGTTCGACTGATATCTACTAACCATGCCTACAGCAAAGCAGATGTCAGGCCTCGTACATAACATAGCATACATTAAGCTTCCACATGCTGAAGCATAAGGAACTGCTTTCATGCTCTCTATATCCTTAGGTGTCGAAGGACACTGCTTCTTAGATAGAGCAACTCCATGCTTAAAAGGTAAAAAACCTTTCTTGGAGTTCTGCATGTTAAAACGAGCTAATACTTCATCAATGTAGGGCTCTTGAGATAAAGCCAACATCCTTTTCTTGCGATCCCTTATTACTTTGATCCCAAGGATGTATGCCGCTTCACCTAAGTCCTTCATGTCAAATTGTTTGAACAACCTTGCCTTTACTGATGACAACATCTCAACATTGTTTCCAATGAGTAAAATATCATCTACATATAGTACTAGAAAAACCACTGCATTACCTTCACTTCTCTTATACACGCACGATTCGCTTGGACTTTGATCAAATCCATATGACTGGACTGCCTGATCAAAATGAATATTCCAGTCTCTAGAAGCTTGTTTAAGTCCATAAATAGACCTCTTAAGCTTACATACCAGATGCTCTTGGCCTTCCTTAATGAATCCTTTTGGTTGCTGCATATAGATGGTTTCTTCAAGACTTCCATTAAGAAAAGTTGTCTTGACATCCATTTGCCAAATCTCATAATCGAGATGAGCTACTATAGATAAAAGAATACGGATTGACTTAAGCATGACTACCGGTGAAAAGGTTTCCTCATAATCGATACTTTCTTTCTGAGTATACCCTCTCACAACAAGTCTTGCTTTCCAGGCTTTCACCTTTTTATCTAATCCCCTCTTTTTCTTGTAGATCCACTTACATCCAATAGGTTTTATACCTTTGGGTGGTTCCACGAGCTGCCAGACCTGATTAGAATACATTGATTCTATCTCAGATTCCATCGCCTTTTGCCAAAGATCTGCATCTTTGTCTTGTGCTGCCTCTTCGTATATACGAGGATCATCATCATGTTCACCAGAGACCAAGTCTGAAGACTCTCCCAAAAACATGAATCTATCAGGCTGTTGAACAACCCTCCCACTACGACGAGGCACTGGTGCGGTATTAGTGACAGGTTTTACATTATGTTGTGGTTGTTCTACTTGTACTACAGCTTCATGGGTATTATTTGTTCCTCCCACTAGTTCCTCTTAAATGACACTACTCATGGGTTTGTGATTCATTATATATTCCTCCTCTAAGAATCTTGCATTGGTGCTAACAATGACATCCCGATTCTTCGGACTATAAAATAAATATCCTTTCGTTCCCATGGGGTAGCCTACAAACAACCTTACTTCTGTATGAGATTCTAACTTAGTCGCGTTCTTGTTCAGCACATGTGCTGGACAACCCCATATTCGAATATGTCTTAGACTCGGTTTATCCCCGGTCCACAATTCTAAGGGGGTCTTAGGAACCGACTTAAAAGGTACTAAGTTCAGAAGATAAGTTGTTGTCTCTAAGGCATGTCCCCAAAACGACTTGGGTAAATCCGAATAACTCATCATCGATCTAACACTCTCTAAAAGAGTCTGGTTCCTTCTCTCTGCTACACCGTTCTGCTGGGGTGTGCCTGGTGCAGTTAACTGGGATTCTATCCCATTTTCTGATAAATATTCCCTAAATTCTCCAAGCAAGTATTCGCCACCACGATGTGATCGTAGTGACTTGATACTTTTATTAAGTCGCTTCTCCGTTTTAGCTTTGTACTCTTTGAACTTATCAAATCACTCAGACTTACGGCGCAACAAATAAACGTACCCATGTCTAGAATAATCATCAATAAAAGTGACGAAATATTCATAACCACCTCTTTCTTGGATATTCATGGGTCCACATAAATCAGAGTGAACCAATTCTAATACTTGTTTGGCTCTATTCCCCTTTGCCTTGAAAGGCCTATTAGTCATTTTACCTTCCAAGCAGGATTCACAAACTGGAAATGGCTCCACTGCCAATGAGCTTAAAGGCCCGTCTACTACCAGTCTTTGAATCCTCCTCAAGTTAATATGACCTAATCTCAAGTGCCAAAGATATGTTTGGTTCAAACTAGAAGGTTCCTTTCTTTTAGTAGAGTTAGAAGATGTGTTGTTCAATTCCCTAAATTGCAGTTGCAGTGCAGGTTGACTAGGATTAATTATATATAAATTGTCTTGCAATGTACCAAAACATATAATTCGTTTATTCATCATAATAGAAACATTATGATCCAAACAAACATTATAACCATCCAAAGCAAGTTTAGAAACCGAAATTAAATTCCTTCTAAAAGAAGGTACATAAAGACAATTGTTCAAAACCAAAATCCTATCAGAACCAAAAGATAAATGAATAACTCCTACTGCAACTACTGCTACTTTCGTAGCATCTCCCATGAACACGTATATCTCACCATCTCTAAGCATTCTGGATAGTTGGAACCCCTGCATAGAATTATAAACATGATCAGTGGCTCCTGTATCTACACACCAAGTGCTCGTAGATATAGCCGCTATAAATGTTTCTGTAACTAGAGAAAGAGACATACCAGTATTGTTTGTCTTCTTAGGAAGAGGACAATCCTGTTTCCAGTGACCTGACTGTTTGCATCTGAAGCACTTTCCCTTAGGCTTTTTCACACCACCCTGAACTCCCACTGCCTTCACAGCTTTCTGTGTCTGGGCCTTTTTCTTCTTCTTAATACCTTTTGGCTTATAGGAAGAACCTTTCTCAGCCACATTCACTTGAACACTCTGCCGAAATAATCCTTCAGCTGCCTGAAGTTCTGTCAGCAGTTCCGCGAGACTATACTGCCTCTTGTTCATGTTGTAATTCAAGCAGAACTGCTCAAAACTCTTGGACAAGCTCATAAAGATAATGTCAATCTGGGTTTCCCCGTCAAGTTCAGCACCAAGGAACTCTATCTCATTCAGATGCGACATCATCTTGAGAACATGATCCCTTACAGGTGTGCCTTCAGCCATCTGAGTGTTCATTAAAGCCTTCATGGCTACTTGCCTAGCAGCCCTATTCTGATCTCCAAAAAGTTCCTTGAGATTAAAGAGCATATCCGAAGCAGTGGCCATAGACTGATGCTGATGCTGCAAAACACCCGACATTGCTGCCAGAATGTAACATCGCGACATCTCATCAGCCTTAATCCACCGTTTATAATACTCTTTCTCATCTTCAGGAGCATCAGCAGCAGGCTGTTCAGGCTTGGGTTCATAAGTGCAAAACTTGTACTCCTCAGCAGTCAACACAATGTCCAAATTTCGTTTCCATTCAATATAGTTAGGTCCGGTAAGTTTGTTATCCTTAAGTATGGTGAATAGTGGATTAAAGCCCATTTTATCCTGAGAATCATGCATAAAAACATCACATAAATAAGGGTGCATTAATTATTAAGATCTAAATTATTAAAATTTAATGCACTAACATCTAAACACCATAAGCTTCTGGTACGCCACGATGTGTGACATGTATACCACCTAATTTTGTTTAAATGTTACTTCGGTCCTATTACTAAACAATATGCCACGTTGGGGTGGACTATATTATTTTTCATAGCTAAGTGTATACCATCATCAAATCTTAAATTATTCGAAAACTATGGAACTTGGTACGCCACGATGGGTGGCGTGTATACCTTCCAATATTCGTAATTTTACCTTGAATAGAATACTTCAATTCAATATTCATCAATGGTTTGATTTCCAGGTAGTGGAGGAGTCACATCGGTCTCGCTTAAAACCCACAGCCTTACAAGTTCGATGAACCCATTTTTGACAAAATCGCCCCAAATCAGAAATAAAGAAAATCCGTATTTATTCCTTTCAAAATTATTTAATTTAAGAAGTTTGTTCTAGTAATTTCTATAACATTCTAGACACCATAAATTACATGCCACGATGGGTGACGTATATATAATTTATATTCGTCTTTATGTTAAATTACCTACAACCAACAATGGAGACCATGGGATTTAATTTCATATTAATTCCCTCTCCCACTTAGAATTTTTTTTTAATTAAAATTGAGGAATTTTAAAATTAAATGGGGCCCTATGTTGTTATAATTATGTCTAATCATGCATTCAAAATACACACATAATTTTAGCAACATATAACATTTAATTAAAGCAATAAATAAATTTTATGTCCATGTCGTCCTAATTAAGTTAAACATGCAATTTTAAAAGAATTACACACATAATTAACGACACACATAATCAATAAATTAAAGCAATAATTAAAATTTAATGGAAAAAATTAAAATAAATTTTCCACTATTATGGCCCTTGAAAAAAAATCCAGCTCTCAAAAAAAATCTACCCCAAGCGCGTCCCGACGCCCCCAGCAGCCCCAGCAGCCCCAGCCGCCTCAGCAGCCCCAGCTGCCGTAGCGGCCGCAGCGCGCGCGCCTGTTGCTTTTCTGTGAGTTTTGTTTTGATTTTGTTCGATCCAAACATCAACAGCAGCCCCTTGTAATCGCACAGCGGAACAAAAAACTACCGGAATTGATTTCCGATCGCACATAACTATTACAAAATACCCGGAACAATTACAAAAAAATAGATCTAATACAAAACTAATTTTGTAAAATCTATTCTAACACGATCAACCCTCGTGTAAATTACAACCACGATTAAACCACGTGGAAACCAAAACAAAAATTAACCACGATTAAACCACGTGGGATCCAAACACATAATTAAAATATACATGGCCATAATAGTGGATTAACAACCTGCATCAAAACCAATACAAGCAAAACACTATATACACGCATATATAATTACGACATGGACATTATATCATAAAACGTAGAACCCATTACCAGGCTCTTGATACTAATTATTGGGAACCACGGACTTAGGGTTTTACTACGTTTTATGATAAAGATTACGAAAAGAGGATTATCTTGTTAATGGTTGATTTCACGCTCTTCTATTGTATTCCCAAATTTTCTTGAGCGAAGTGTGGCCTCCGTCTTCTCAAGTTATCCTCTTTTCTTGCTCCTTGGTGGCTACAATATGTTTTCACACAATCCCAAGTAAGAAGAGAATAAGAATATATATAGGCTACAATAGGGACCATGGATAATTAGGTTGGGCCTTCTAATTACATCTTGAGTTTAGCCCAATGTAATTAAATATTAATTCAATCCACTAAAGAATTAATATTTGCACTACATTTCCTAATACCGTAATTTAATTAATTCGGTTCCAATATTATTTGCTTATTAAATTCCCCATGTTTAAAATATCATATGTCCATTAATTAAATAAATTACTGATAATTTATTTAATTAATATCTTTTATCCTTGATCATCCACTCAACCTTTATTTAATTATGCCAGAATAAATTCCACCTGCAGGGTTTCACATAATTAAATCCTTTTGAGCTTTCAAGGGGACATCATTAACCTGAATATTATCAGGACATGGATTCCTTCAATAAATAATATCCACCATGTATATAATTCCATCACCCAAAATATAATGATATAATTCAAAAGAATTATTTCATATATAAATCAAAGCATGTAAATAATATACACGTGTCAATTACTATTTCCGGATTAAGAACCTAAGCATTAATAATAACATAGAATCTTAGTTCTCCTTCTTAATCAGTATTAAAGGAACAATTCTAAATTTGATCATGTTCAATATACACAAAGTATACTAATATTATTTATTAGTCAATATAAACTAATCTAAATAATACTACAGCCATACCAGTGGATTGTCCAACACCACCTGTGCTTTGAACCTTATTATATTATATAACCGTATTTAACAATCTAATATTTTGTATCCCATTTGATACTAGATTGTTCACAATATATAATATTAGACAACATGTAAACATTCAAATGATTCTCAAATAAACTGGCCAGAAATAAATGTACATACTTCAAATAAATATTTTCAGTATACACTAACAATATGTATCGGCAACTAAGACATAATAAGGCAAAAATTATGGAAGGCAACATGTTATAAGCTAGAACAGTGTACAGCTATAGACACTAAACTCCCTTTCAAAACTCTTTATGGACTACATAAAAGTAAATAACTGGAAGGAAGAAAAATCTCTTGAGGTTTAAATCCCAGAACAGTTACCTAATGCTACCATATCAGCAATACATTTGTAACACACTAAAATACATAGGAGTCCAACTTCTAAAAGACCAAATACCTGGGTCACAGTCATTGGAGGAGGTGCTTGTCCATAAATGAGTTGATGTCCCATACTAGGAGCACCATGTGGATATATAGGCATACGAGGAGCCATTGCAACAGGCCTCATTTGTGAAAACTGGGTTGTACACAATTAAAGCTTTTTTATAATTAATATTAACATTTTATCTTGCCTAATGAGCAATGATAGATCCATAAATCCAAACATTACTCGGAGCACTTAATTCATAAACTACGAATCAAGAATTAGTTATGTGCCATAATCTGATCAAAGATTTCTAGTTCTTCAAACAGAAAGAAACTCATCACGAGATATATTTATTTGAGCAAACAACCACGATTCAAGTAAAATAATATAAAGCAGACCTTCACTTACTAGAGTGTGAACTCGGTTTCATTAAGTAATGCTCATACATGATTAATTACGACGACCACTGATTCTACAAACTAATTAATTAATTAATTTCTAAATACATCAAATATAGCCACATACAATAGAATAATATAGTTATTAACAATAACTAATGTAATTTTCTGCAAACGATCGAATCGTTTAGTTACTAGCAAGAAAAGACAAGTGAATAGGAAGAAATACAGTACCTCGTGAATACGAGTAAGAAAATGTTGTCGCTTACAAGCTTCTTTGGGGGTTTCGTAAAATCCAGCGTCTTGTAGAAGCTTTGCTGCTCACAAATCTTATTAGCAACACCAATACATAACATAGTAATCTAAATGCAGCTATCAAACTAATACAAAAATAAACATAAGATTTTGGAATTCATACAAGGTGCAATCACCCTAATTACAAAATCACCCTAATTACAAAATCCTAACTCATACAAGGTGCAATACCCTAATTTATACAAGGTTTTGCAATCCTAATTACAAAATCTAAATTTGATTGAGAAGAAATCCCCAATTTATAGAACCCTAATTTACTCAAATCCCCTAATTATGACAATCATGATTTACTTCAAGCTCCTAAAACCCGACTGAAATCCAAGATCTGATGCATTTTATTCTAAATCGAATTGAGAAAATAGTGTATTTGAGAAGACAGTGTGTTTGATATTGTTTCTATTCGACGGTGTTTGAGAAAAAAAAATTGGTTTATTTATAATTGAAAATAAAATATGTGGGTTTCATTTTAGTTGTTGGCGGCTGTGACAGCCCGCACTTTCGGACTATTAACTCTAAATCAAAACTAATACAAAATAAATTATTAAACCGAAATTCTATTACAAAGGTGTCTATTACAAAAGCGCAGCTAGCGGAATTCCAAAAGTCAATCTACTCCAATTCTAAGATCCTCAAACACCAATGATATCCAACTCAAACTCTTAGGCGAAACCTGAAATTGTAAGTAATGAGTTACGAAGCCCAGCAAGAAAATAATCGATCCAACTAGTAGGTCAAGCAACACATATACACATATAAAAAATACGATAATCTATACGATACGTTACAATCACTTTCGATACATATTCTTATTCTTATTCGATACATTCAATACACATATCACATAACAATAATAATAATAATTCAAAATCAATAACTCATGCCACGACCACTATAACCCGGTGATAACAGTCCTAAATTATCGGAAAACAATCACTACAATCCGGTGACGACGGTCCTAAGTTCTTATTCGATATTTTCACAAACCATGGCACAAATTAAAGATCTTAAATTATCGCCGAGACACACAATGCATACACAATAATACATATACTCTAACACATAATAATTCCAAATATATCATCACTTAGCCCATATTTTGATAATCAAATATAAACGCATAACCTACAATTTTGAAAACGCTAGTAAGATCGATCGAAAACTTACCTCAAAATCTGACCAGATCTAAATTTACCCTTTTTAACCCTCTAAACAATATTTTCATGAAAAATACAAAACACGAAAGTTGTAGAGAATGAAAAGACCTTACCGAAAAGTCCAGGATCACTGAATTCCGACTTACGATGAATTTTCTATGAATTTTATAAGACTGTTGGTTTTTGTGCCTAAAAGCCCTACGAATTTTAATACAAAAGCGAGGAAAACGAATAGGATGTATTTATAACGATACAAAACCCTATTTATTAACCTACAAGTTATCCATATTCAAGTCTGATCCAAATTTCAGGTCCATTAGTCTAATTCAATTTTAAATCCTAATCTTAATCAAATTTTAATCTTTTTATTCTATTATTCAATTATTAATCTAATTCTAAAAATTACGGGATATTACATACTACCCTCCTTAAAAGGAATTTGGTCCCCAAATTCACAACAATCCTAAAAATTTGTGACACGTCTACCCGTTGATCAACCAAAGGTCAAACTATGGTCCACAAGATCGAATCCTAGGGAATGTACTAGTCCCATACCTAACACATTCCGAAGGACAGCCTGCTCGGATACCAACTGTGACAGCCCGCACTTTCGGACTATTAACTCTAAATCAAAACTAATACAAAATAAATTATTAAACCGAAATTTTATTACAAAAGGTGTCTATTACAAAAGCACAGCTAGCGGAATTCCAAAAGTCAATCTACTCCAATTCTAAGATCCTCAAACACCAATGATATCCAACTCGAACTCTTAGGCGAAACTTGAAATTGTAAGTAATGAGCTACGAAGCCCAGCAAGAAAACACTCGATCCAACTAGTAGGTCAAGCAACACATATACACATATAAAAAATACGATAATCTATACGATACGATATACGAAACAATCACTTTCGATAGATATTCTTATTCTTATTCGATACACACAATACACATATCACATAACAACAATAATTCAAAATCAATAACTCATGTCACGACCACTACAACCCGGTGATAACGGTCCTAAATTTTCAGAAAACTGTCATTACAATCCGGTGACTACGGTCCTAAGTTCTTATTCGATATTTTCACAAATCATGGCACAAATCAAAGATCTTAAATTATCGCCGAGACACACAATGCAAACACAATAATACATATACTCTAACACATAATAATTTCAAATATATCATCACTTAGTCCATATTTTGATAATCAAATATAAACGCATAACATACAATTTTGAAAATGCTAGTAAGATCGATCGAAAACTTACTTAAAAATCTGACCAGATCTGAATTTACTCTTTTTAACACTCTAAACAATAATTTCTTGAAAAATACAAAACACGAAAGTTGTAGAGAACGAAAAGACCTTTCCGAAAAGTCCAGGATCACTGAATTTCGACTTACGATGAATTTTCTACGAATTTTATAAGACTACTGGTTTTTGTGCCTAAAAACCCTACGAATTTTAATACAAAAAGCGAGGAAAACGAATAGGATGTATTTATAACGATACAAAACCCTATTTATTAACCTACAAGTTATCCATATTCAAGTATGATCCAAATTTTAGGCTCAATAGTCTAATTCAATTTTAAATCCTAATCTTAATCAAATTTTAATCTTTTTATTCTATTATTCAATTATTAATCTAATTCTAAAAATTACGGGATATTAAAGCGGCCCAAAATTTTGGCAAAATTTTGACCCACCAAAATATCCCGCCTGAATTTTTTATCAACCGATAACACTAATTGTAATATCAATGCTAACATAATATTTTGTGTTACAATAGCAATTTCATCATCTCTATAGTAACATTTTCTATCCGTTGCCGTAACATTAAAAAAATTGTTACCTCGGATTAAATTTTAGTGATTTAAGGCAATATTTTTACTTGTAACACTAAAAAAAGTGTTGTTACAGGCCAGATATGATATAATGACATAGGCCGATTAGTTGATTTCGGACACAAAGACTTTAAATCTCACCGACATTAAATAGAATTTTCGGAAGACGACATATTTGAGTAGATAAGCCATCACGGGATTAGTAGCGTAGAAGGCTAGGGTTGTTTTCATTCACTTTGAATCAGATATATCAGTCAGTTTGGGAACATAAAACATAAATTTTAGAGAGTATAGTTCTTGTAAGCACTTGTGAATATAATCGTGAGTTCGGATTTATCTCGTGCACTTTCTTGTTTTTATTTGTATTAGTATTTATTATTTTTGTTACTATAATCTTTTATGACACACTATTTTTATCGTGTAATAAGTCGAGACATTCACAAAAATTAGCATCCTCACCTTTTGGAGTAGGGCATGATATGCTTATATCTTAACCTTCTCAGAGACTCATAAACTAAACTAAGTATATTTGATTTGTTTTGATTTTATTATTATTATTATTATTATTATTATTATTTTATCATATTATTTTTCAAAGATATATAATACTACTAAAATGTTCATTATCTAAATTTGTTTAATATTTTTTCAACTCACATTTATACTATAAATTCTAACAATCAATTTGTTTGTGGTTTTGGTTAAACGATAAATAAAAATACTAAAAAACATTGTTCCTAACGATTCGTTTAAAATTGGGTATTTCGTATCATGTACCTGAATTTAAACTAAAATGCAATATCAGCATAAAAAACAACACAGAAGTATAGGAAATTTTGTATATATAAATATATACGACTTGTAAAAACAAAAAATATATACAAAATATATATAAAATGTAAAAGATAATAACTTATACTTATTATTTCAAAATATTTAATATTATATTAATTTAGTTAAAAAAAAATCTACTAGAAGCAACAAGTTATATACTATAAATTCCATAATTAAAATTTATAATAAATTATTACTTTATTTTATTAATTACATCATATTCCACCCGAGAATTAAATCCAAAAAATACGATATATTTTCGTATTTGTGCACTCAAAATGTAAAATTAAATATTAATCACATCCGACGATTGAATCCATACACAATATTAATTTAGTACAATGTACCTTCACATTCATGCACCGAAAAATAAGATGAAATACTATTTTTTTTTCGCGAAATAGGTAGTTTGTCAAGTCTAGTTCTAAAAAAAAGTTACATTAAGATAAAACAAAGAAAAAGAACGACGAAAGGCACATGCGATTTCGTATGTTCAATGCATCAGTTATATATTTGGTTTTAATTTTTACTGTTTTTATCAATTTATATACAAGTTACAAACTGATTACTACTATTAATTAGTGTAGAGGTTACAAATGTATCAACACCTATACAATTTTAAAGACTAGATAGATCACTATCCTACATATTATTTCAACAAAATCCCTTGATTTAAAATTAAGCAAGCATGAGTCTCCACAAGAGACATGTGATTAACTTGATAATATTATGTGTTTTAGTACTGACACCAAAAGGCCAAGGCACATTGCAGCTGCTTGATAATCGCCTGTCAACAATTGGAGATATACCTGGTTGTGTTCAAGAAGTGATCACATCTTTCTTAACTATTCAGATCAGAATTGGACCTCAATGCTGCAGGGCTTTGCTGGATATAGAAGACAATTGTTGGAGCCAAGTTTTTCCTCTTATTACTTCTACATTCCCTCTATGTCTCCGTTCATTTTGCACCAGGTCATCCATGTACCATGTAAATGCTCAATCTTTGTCTGCACGATATTCGTCGTTTTCACCTGCACCAGCACCTGCGCCTGAAGATGTTGCCCAGATGTTCCGATAATGTAGCAGGGACTGGATGCCTACAAATCGGGTAATGCAATCTGAACAACATGGACGAGAGAATTAAGAATACCCGTTTAAGTAATTTAAGTAACTTATCCACTTATAAATTCGTAATAATTTATCGAGAGTGTTTGTCGACCTAATTTATAAGTCGAATTTACAATCTTTATGTTGATAAATTAAATGTGAGGAATGACGTACTTGTTCCCGATTTATTTTGAGATTTTGCTTTTTTACTAACTTAGAAAAATTCATAAATTATGATAATTAAATTTAAAAAATATCTATTTTTGTCTGTTTTATAATTTATAAGTCATATTATTCAAATACTTGTACAAGTTACAAATATTCATCTACCTATCACTTATAAACTACTTATTTATTTTAGGTCCTAAGCTTATTCTTTTAAATTACCAAACCGACATAATATTACTATAATTTTTTTTAAAGTAATTTTATTAGTGAAAGTGATAGGACATGTTTGGAAAAAATCAAATGATCTTAACTTTGTATCCGACTGTAGTAGCATGTGATTTGTGCGCCCATTTAAAACAATTTAGAAATTCCAACAAGTTATCATGCATTTTTTTTGTTTCTTCGCATATTCTCTTTTCAACAGGCCTTAAGACTTTATTATTTAAGTTTTCGGAGCCATTTTAATTAGATGATAAATTTTATTATATGAAAAAAACTTCTTTTTTATTATATAATGTATCACTCTTAAACAAAAGTTCATGATGCTTGGTTTTTCTTCTCTTTATTTTTTATTTTTTTAAGAAAACAAAATTACTTGACCAAAAGAAAAACAAAACTGGGCCAGGTAAATTAGCTAGGGAATTAAAATAGATCATGAATCAGGCCCAATAATTTAACAGAGCCCATTTAAACTCACTAACACCGGTATAAATAAAAGCTCCTTGTTCACATGGCCACTCGCTTCTTTCTTCTCTCGCCACCGTAGATATTTTTTTACTTTTTAATTTTCACAATTTGCAGATAAATAATTTTTTTAAGGCCTCTTGAATATTCTCAAGTTTCCACATGCAGAATTGTTACCATCTCTACTGACTTGTGCCTTGAAGTTTTTTTACGGGCGCAATAATGTATTTCGTATCAATGAAAATGTCCAGTGCATCTCATTAGAGGACGTAATGTATATGACGGGCTAGCGAATTAGTGGCCTCCCGGTAATTAGAAAATACAACCGTGATCCCGAAGGATTTGCTCGGGAGTTTGGGCTTGAAGCAATTAGAGTTCATAATATTTCAACAATTAGTTTAATAGCAAAGAATGTGAACGTCGAGAATGCTACACGGAAAAAGGCTGTTTTATTACTTATCGTGAGGTGCTTTATTGTGCCTGTCGGGCATACTATGTGTACCACTTACTTGAATATGATTCGAAATTCCAAAAAACTGGACTCTTACGCTTGGGGAGTAGCGCTTATGGCCTTTCTCTGCAAACCGCATCGGTGACTGCGTTGTTGATCATAAGAGCAATTTTGACGGCAACGGATGGCTAGTTATAGTAAGTTTATAATCTCTATGTTCTCTCAATCTCTATTTATAGTCTCTAATACTCTCTGCAACTTTAGATTTCCGCACTCATAACCTGAATCTTAAGAATCAATATGTATTGTCTGACATGACTTTTTTCTATTACGTATTCCGGAGCTGCGGGAGTTATTTGGTATCGATTTAGGCCAAATAAACGTGTCGATTTTAAACAACATTATTGAAAAGCCAAGGTAGTTAGTTACAATAAGAAGAAGGACTACACCGAAGGCCTGATAAACATTTTTCAGAATCTTTCCGCTGATGTAAGTTTAAACTCCCTTAGCTACGTAAATCTGATTATTTAGATGCATAGTTACTATAATATAAATAACACTATTTTTATAGTATGTTTTCAAATCAATCATCTACGTTTATACTATGTTTATTTTACAGGATATCTAGTGGAAGCCATATGATTTGAGGCTTCGCGATCAGTTGGTGAAGCCGAACATGCGAGAACCACCTATGTTGGTCCAATTTTTTGTAACAACCATGTGTATCACCATTTACCGCACCTTGCTGCTAAACAATTTAGTGAATTATATCACTATGCCATTGATTGGAATAGGCAGCCTCGTATAATTAAAATCAAAATAAACAGTGGTGCGCATAAACAGAGATTGAAAGATCACTACATTCATGAGATTGCTATGTGAATGGCAGGAACACAAGCCCGGGATATTATGTTTCCCCTAAAAACCTTTAAGAGGAGGAAGAAAGTTGACAGAGAATAGAGGATAGAAGAGTACAGAGTACAGGGGACAAGTTTAAGAATAAAGATGGTCATACTTTAACAAGCTTGTAGTCTCCATTTAAGGTTAATACTCTTCATGTGTTAATGCAGGTTTTCAGGGAAGGTTGTGTCCCACGAAGGCAGCAACACAAATGAAGATGGTGATGCGATGATAAAAGCAGTCAAGAAGAGTTTTGAAGTTGGTGCCTTTGTTAGTACAGATGTATTGTTTTTATACATGAGGTAAATTTATATATATATATATATTGAATTATAGCTATTTGATATTGTCAAATTTACACCAATTTCCATTTTTTTTGTTAGGCATTTGAATAGAACCATGTCTTCGCTAAGAGCTGCAAAAATCTTACTTCAAGACGCTTACACCTACCAAAAGATGAAAGGAGAATATGACAATGTCCCTCTCTCTCTCTTTCTCCCTCTCTTAATCTCTCTAAGTTTTATTCAGTATACCACATAAAATATCCACCAAAATGCAGTGGAGCCTTATATTTATATATTTATGTTATTGTAATATTTATTTTTCTTTATCTTTGCATTCAATAGTTGGCACATGAGGCAACTCCAGCAAGAAATTTGAAGTTCAATGAATACGCGTACATTCTCATCCCAGTCTGCATAGAGTAAGTTTCTCAAGCAATTTTTTAAGATCTTTATGCAACTTAAGAAAGTTTTCATTGTAACTAGTAGTTTCAATTTTATTTTTTTTAAAAATAATTATACAGTTTTCACTATAGTATGATGATTGTTTGCTTCGGGGACGAGGAAGCAAACTCAAATCCCATCATGCTCCATCTGGACTCGCTTTCATATCACGAAAGTACTTTAATTTTCAATACAATTGAATGATAAAAATTTATTTAATATAATTGATGTATTAATACAATTAATATAATTTGCAAGTTTTAATCAATGTAGGTTTTTGGGAAAATTGTGGGTAAATACAAAAGGGTCAAATTCACCTATGACAAATGTCATCAAAAAAGAAGTTAAGGTAAAATATCTCTATTAGGCTGAAATAGTTAAAAGAGTGATTGAAATAGTTGAGGTGACTCATGACTGTCATGAGCTGCAGAACGAGTTGGCTGAAATAGTTAAAAGAATAAACTATAAAGTTAGTTTTTGACATTGTATAAAACAAGATAATAATGACATAACAAAACGTTTTCTTTATATAGAACATTACTCTCCAACTCTTCATGGATTAAAGGCCGCATACTTTCCCTTAATGCAGAAACATCTTTTGGATCAAACCAATTTGAAAACTAAAATCAGATCTAATATATGAGAGAGAGAGAGAGAGATTAACTAAGAAAGAGCGAAAAATGTACCATTTCCAAATTTTCCATTTGGAATCTCAAAGGTGTTTGCTCACAAAAGAGTTTCATCATGTGAATCACAAAAAAGCACAATCATGCGTATTTGTTTCTTGAGGTACCTAGATAAGAGAAAACATGCTATCAATAGAAAAAAACACACAAAATCCAAGGCACTACAAGAGAAATTTTACCTTAACTTCTTTTTTGATGACAATTGGCATTGGCATAGGTGAATTTGACCCTTTTGTATTTACCCACAATTTTCTCAAAAACCTACATTGATTAAAACTTGCAAATTATATTAATTGTATTAATACATCAATTATATTAAATAAATTCTTACCATTCAATTGTATTGAAAATTGAAGTACTTTCGTGATATGAAAGCGAGTCCAGATGGAGTATGATGGGATTTGAGCTTGCTTCCTCGTACCCGAAGCAAACAATCACCATACTATAGTGAAAACTGTATAATAATTTTTAAAAAAAAAACAAAATTGAAACCACTAGTTACAATGAAAACTTTCTTAAGTTGCATAAAGATCTTAACAAAATAGTTTGAGAAATTTACTCTATGCAGACTGGAATGAGAATGTACGCGTATTCATTGAACTTCAAATTTCTTGCTAGAGTTGCCTCATGTGCCAACTATTGAATGCAAAGATAAGGAAAAATAAATATTACAAAAAACATAAATATATAAATATAAGGCTCCACCGCATTTTGGTGGACATTTTATATGGTATACTGAATAAAACTTAGAGAGATTCAGAGAGGGACATTGTCATATTCTCCTTTCATCTTTTGATAGATGTATGCGTCTTGAAGTAAGATTTTTGCAGCTTTTAGCGAAGACATGGTTGTATCCAAATGCCTAACAAAAAAAAACGGGAATTGGTATAAATTTGACAATCTCAAATAGCTATAATTCAAGAATATATATATATATATATATATAAAAATTTACCTCACGTATAAAAATAATACATATGTACTAACAAAGGCACCAACTTCAAATCTCTTCTTGACTGCTTTTATCATCGCATCAACATCTTCATTTATGTTGCTGCCTTCGTGGGACACAGTCTTCCCTGGAAACCTGCATTAACACATGAAGAGCATTAACCTTAAATGGGGACTACAAGTTTGTTAAAGCATGACCATCTTTATTCTTAAACTTGTCCCCTGTACTCTGTACTCTTCTATCATCTATTCTCTGTCAACTTTCTTCCTCCTCTTAAAGGTTTTTAGGGGAAACATAATATCTCGGTCTTGTGTTCCTGTCATTCACATAGCAATCTCATGAATGTAGTGATCTTTCAATCTCTGTTTATGCGCACCACTGTTTATTTTGATTTTAATTATACGAGGCTGCCTATTCCAATCAATGACATAGTGATATAGTTCACTGAATTGTTTAGCAGCAAGGTGCGGTAAATGGTGATACACATGGTTGTTACAAAAAATTGGACCAACATAGGTGGTTCTCGCATGTTCGGCTTCACCGAACTGATCGCGAAGCCTCAAATCATATGGCTTCCACTCGATATCCTGCAGAATAAACATAGTATAAACGTAGATGATTGATTTGAAAATATAGTATAAATATAGTGTTATTTATACTATAGTAACAATGCATCTAAATAATCAGATTTATATGGCTAAGGAAGTTTAAACTTATATCAGCGGAAAGATTCTGAAAAATGTTTATCAGGCCTTCGGTATAGTCCTTCTTCTTATTGCGACTAAGTTCCTTGACCTTTTCAATAAAGCTACTCAAAATCGGCACATTTAGTTGGCCTAAATCGATGCCAAATAACTCCCGCAGTTTCGGAATACGTAATAGGAAAAAGTCCTGTCGAGCAATACATATTGATTCTTAAGAACTAGGTTATGAGTGCGGAAATCTAAAGTTGCAGAGGGTATAAAAGACTAGAAATAGAGACTGAGAGAGAGAACAGGGAGATTATAAACTTACTGTAACTAGTCATCTGTTGATGTCAAGATTGCTCTTATGATCAACAACGCAGTCACCGATGCCTTTGTAGAGAAAGGCCAAAAGCGCTGCTCCCCAAGCGTTAGAGTCCAATTTTTTGGAATTTCGAATCATCTTCAAGTAAGTGGTACACACAGTATGCCCAGTAGCAGCAGACACAATAAAACATCTCACGATAAGCAATAAAACAACCTTCTTCCATGTAGCATAATCGAAGTTCACATTCTTTGCTATTGAACTAATTGTTGAAATATTATGGACTTTAGTTGCTCCAATCCCAAACTCCCGAGCGAATCCTTTGGGATCACAGTTGGATTTTCTAATGACCGGGAGACCACTAATTCGCAAGTCCGTCATATACATTACGTCCTCTAATGAGATGCACATGACATTTTCATTGATACGAAACACATTATTGCGCCCTTCAAAAAACTCCAAGGGACAAGTCAACAGAGATGGGAACAATTCTGCACGTGGAAACTTGAGAATTCTAAACATGACATGTTTATAATTTTTTAAATTATTTTAATTGTCAAAAAAAGTGTGTGAATTTAAAGTTTAAACCAATTTAAGCTGCAAAGTTGCCTAAACAAAATTTTTGTTGAAAAAATGCTCAATATACACTATTTCCAGTTTCAACTGCCTAAAATGCTGATTTGCGGTACATTCCGCCCAAAATGCCCACTGTATACGCATTCTACACATGCGTATTCAACTTTATAAAAAAACAAAGAACACGCATTCCGAGAATGCGCATTCCTTTATTTTATTTAAAGGAACATATTCACTAATTGCCAAATTTGAATACGCATTCACGCATCTTTCAAATGCATTTTTAATGGGTATTTGGGGCGGATCATCCCGCCAATCAGCATTTTGGGCATTTTTATTTAAATGTGGGGTATTTTGTTTTTTTACCCATCTTTGTTCTTGCCTCTCCTTTTTTTTATTATTTAATAAAACAAAAATACTTGAAAAAACAAAATTGGGCCAACGTAAATTAGTTAGGGAATTAAAATAGATCATGAATCACGCCCAATCATATGATAGAAAAGCCCATTGAAACCCACTAACTAACCAGTATAAAATAAAACCTCCTAGTTGAAAGTTTTTGACATGGCCAACATTAGGGTTCATGACTCGCCTCTTTCTCTTCTGTAGCCAAAATTTTTATGTTGTTATTTAAATTTTGACGATTCATTAATATAATTTTTTCCAAGGCTTCTCAATCTGGTCGGCAGAATAAAATTAATTTCTGATCGACTCGTTCCCTTGAAGCAATATTTAGCGTGCTGTTCTTTTCTTAAATTTCTCTCTTTTCACATGTTTGATACGGAGGACATTAGTACAGCTATATACTTATTTATAAAAAACAGTTGTGATTCTCCGGAGTGTTTTTAGTACTAAAAACGCAGAGATGTATTGGTAAATCACAGATTTATAAATATGTCGCTGTGTTTTCAGCACTATAAACCATAGATATGTATTGGTAAATCATATTTCTTAATGCCACTGTGATTTATGTAAGGGACGACAACGATGATGAGTCATACAGACCTGTAATGATGTGCGAAGATGATCGCAATTCATTATGAACATCTAAGGGACTGAGTTGTTGTCTAATCTTCCTCTTCTTTATATTGTTTGTGCGAATGTTTTTTTTTTATTTTTTAAATTTTAAAATTGTATAGGAGGAGAGTATGATGAAAGAAATCATTCGGATTCCCAATGAATAATCCATGTTTACTTACCAGCTACTTCTGACTCTCCGTTTACTATAATTATTATTTTTATTTGTGTATCGTAATTTTTGTTGTGACAATTTTTCAACTAGATTATTAGAAAACACCCGCAAAATAAGTTGCTATAGCCTGTATAATTTCTGATGTGGCAAAAGAATTATCCTAAACACAGAATCTGTTTGGATTTTCATTTCAATGAGAATGAGGTATAAAATATTTCCGTTAACCGAATTGAAATCTCAATTATCCAAGTGATCACAAGTTAGTTACTTGGTAACTCATATTCAGGATGAAGTGCACATAGCAGTAGATAAATCAGATGACAATAACTGGTTTAATTCTTCCACAAAAAGTAATAAATCAGATGATAGAAGTAGAGGAGTTTCTTCCACAAAAGACAAAAAGTAATTTGGTTGAATTCTTCACTTGAAAAATGAAAGATGAGGGCAAATGAACAAGTTTAATATTTTCTAAAGAGAATGAAATCATTCAACTGGACTACTTCACAAAATGTATACTATAGAAGAATCACAAACATGGCTCTCTTTGGAAAACCTCCAAATTATCATGATAATGTCATCTGCAACACAAATGTATGACATTTAATTGGGCTTATCAGGATTATATCTAATATCTTAACATCCCCTCACTCGAAAATCTGTTTATTCACGTTTGAAAAGTGGATCACAGGTGTTTCGTCCCTTTTTTGGGTCTAGCGTCCGGTCAATTACTCCCGACATCTTTTCATTCTTTCTAGTGGAACAGACATCTTTTCATTCTTTCTAGTGGAACATCTTTCAGACTTCTTAGAGCTTGCAAAGACTGAAAAGCGGCAAAAATCCACAGTAAGTTAAAGACCCCAACAAGAAAATGCAGTTGGTGCCGGAAAAGCTCTTGATTCTGCATGAAATTTAATTGCATCTTTTTGTCTCCGAATATCAATGTCCTGGAAATATTCAATATGTAGCTGATATATTGGAGCACAACTACAAAAGATGTTGTAATTGTTTTTGGGGATATATTTCACAAAAGATGTTTGCAGTGTACACAAGTCAAACGTCACGCAACCTCGATATACTACTGTTCACAGGACTCCACTCACCTCCAGTATTGCAGCAACCAAAAAAATGTGTACAAAGACTCTTTCTCTCAATCATTTCATTAAGAACGCTATGTTTTTTTGGTATTCTTGTATATTCCATCATCGGTGTTGTAAAATGCGTATTATGCAGACGCGCAAGCGAAATCAAAGTTGTTTAGTCTTTTCATTACATTTAAGGATAATAACTTGTTAGTTTCGTGTTTCACTCATGGAAGATTACTATGTATCACTACTCAGTTTTCCGAAAACCAAAACTAAATCAACATTTATTACGGTTCAAACTGAAAAAATTGAACCGTCCAAATTTTATTTTTTTAAAAAATATATTTTCAACCAGGTTTGTTGCCAACAATATAGCAACTAAACAATTGACCGAACACTCAACTGCAAAGCTGCAACAAAACAAGATTTTGATTGAACACAAAGTCACATGTATGATGTATGTATGACACTGTTACTACCTTCTGCTTGGAGCAAACTGCATTCAGACTAGACACTTGCAATACTTTTCTAATTTTAACACAGTTGGAACACTAGAGCAAGGAACACCATGACCCAGTGATGAGAAAATACTGGCTTGATGCATATCTTTTCTACGGAGCCTTTTTTAGATCGCACAAATAACAAAGATGGCCTTAAACACCTACTGAATTCCTCGAGCTTAGATAGTCAATACAAAGCCTATTGATTCAAAGTGGTTTCAGATCCTTGCACTTCTTCCCATGCCATTGTTTCCTCATTGTATGAATACCTAAAGCAATAAGCAAATAAGTCACCTCAAACAACTTTAAATACAATACAGCCGACTACCAATACATACAAAATGCATAATTTCTAGCAATTTCCTTCAAAATTTCTCAAAAAAAAGTTGAAATTTAGATGGAAAAAAGAAAAGTTTTGCCCATTACCATTGTCCAGAAGCTGAACAGTACAACCCTGAAGACGGGTCATAGTAGTAACCCGTACTACTGCTATAGTAGTACCTGAGAAAATAAACAATCATATAATAACCGGAAAATAATTTGTTTGTGGAGGAAAAATAATAAACAAAAAAATGGAAAATGAAATATAACAGTGCAAGCAAATTATCAGTTGCACATCTTGCTTAAAAAATGCAACAAGAAACAATACTAATGTTTTTCAAATTCAACATGTATATTTTTTGGAGCGGAGAAGGAAGAGATCAGTTGAAAGAGAGATACCCAGAAGATTCATCGTAAATATAATCATTCTGCAAGGAACCACCTACAAAGGGAAATGATTACAAGACAGTTAAACATTAAATGCTAAAAAAATTACATGGTATTTTAGTATGTAGGAACTAGAGGGATTTCAGGTTTTTAAACTTACTTTCAGAAGGTTGATTGTTGCCGTTGCTATTTGAGCCAGAAACCAAATCACTGACACCACCAGCAGGGTTAGCATTAGCCTTTTCATCATCTTCGGCAAACATATCAAGTGAATCATCACCCGGTCCTGAATCCGCAGATGTACCTTCACCTCTTAAATGCGCTAATTTTTCATATCCTTCTGAAAGAGAAAATCACAATTCAGACACTTAGCAACACATTTTCAGGATTGTAATGCACATAGCAATAGAGAAATCAGATGACTATAACAGGTTTCACGGATTATTTAGCTCTTCCTTAATATGCCTATTAATTAGTGGGCTTCCTCAATTAGTCAATTTGTAAACTGATGACTTGTTGCCTTCTTAATGGATCTTTCTACAGGATCCAAGATCGAAGCAAATATAAAACAGAGGCAAAAGATTATGTGTAACCAAAGGGTGTGTAGGAACCAAACAGAGCCAAATATAGGACTTGGTAGAATTCTTCACTTGAGAAATGAATGATTATGTGCCACTTCACAGAAGGGAGATATGTAACTGTGGGAAAACAAATTACGCAAGAAAAGAAATAATTCACTACAACTAGTTCTGTTTGATCAAAACCAAATCCAGATATGGATTATGGAGGGAGAACTGTAAGTCAGCAAAAGACAAGATGGAATCACAAACTTAGATTTAATATTTCTAAATTGAACAAAAAACATCTAAATATGCATCTAAACATTAGAGCATATTTCACGTGTTTCTCTTCTAAATTGAACAAAAAACATTCTACCAGACTACTACAAAAAAAGTATATAGTATAGGAATCACAAACCTGCCTCTCTTTGGAAAACCTCCTTATTTTCATCATATACATCTGCATAATAAATGTAGAGAAACAACGGAGTTAAGTTGGAGATTTTATAATCAACTATTTGTATTGAAAAACTGAAGGCGAAATGAACAATCTCAACTGTAATCGCCATTTTCCATTAGCCTCATAGCATCTTCCGTTAACTGATCAAAAATTACTTTTGTTTCAGCAGACATCTTTTCTTTCTTGTTAGTGGAACTTCCTTTAAGTCTTCTCAAAGCTTGCAAAACCTGAAAAGTAACAGAAATCCATAGCAAGTCAAGACCCCAACAGGAAAATGTGGTTGGTGTGGGAAAAGCTCTCAATTTCACATGATTTAATAACTTCTTATAATCATAACATATATATCGTGTAACAGTAACAGAGAGAGTAGCGCAAAAGTGTTGCATCTGTTATTCTGTTTGTCCCCGAATGTCAACATTCTAGATATAATCAATATGTAAGCGATATAGGAGCAAAACTACAAGATGGTTTTAATAGTTTTAGGAGATTTGCCCTGCAATAATATCACCATCCGGTTGTCTGCTATACAGTATGCTCTTTCCAACCTAATTAAAAGGTCGGAATTATATTTCGTTTTAGTTTACAGTGAGCAATTTTTGTCCCTTCACATGTGATGTTGCAATGTATTTTAGTGAAATGTGATCCAAGATCGATTATACCGTTTAGAAGACTCGCTCACGATCAATATTGCAGAAAGTAAAAATTCTGTACACTTAAATACGCACAATCTTGCTAGATGGTCCTATTACTGCAATCCACTACTTGAAAGTATGATTCACAAAGAAACTGAATATATCTACTGCTTATCAAGAGCATCGGCCAGACGGAGGTCAGTTTGCTGAGTTTCAACATAAAATCCTTTAAGTATTCAAAATAATTCAGGTGAATCTATCTACGACTAACAGCGGTTAGCTGGTTGTTTTATGAACATTTTCAACATCCAATGATTTCACCTTAGGAGGAGACAACATTTTGGAGTCTCAGGACTACAACTAACATGGATTGACTAATAGCACAAATAAGATGCACGAGCAATAGAGATACTAATTTTAAATTAAAAGCTTACAGTTTCACCAGAAAGAAGAACATCTGCCATCCGTCTCTTCATCAACCCAATTTCTCTAGATGAAAGTTCAGTGCTCTCATCCTCATCAGCTACTTCTACCCTTTTACCGGCCAATTTCGGGTCAACATAAGTATTATCAATATTATCAAGCCATGCATCCTGCAAGAAGAAAAGAACAGATTGTCATGCATGTTCATCATGTAACATATGATAAGTCACTCCTGAATAAGTTAGACAACTAGACAAGTACCTTGATCTGTTTCTTACTAACGTACTCAACATAGTTTCCAGTATCATCAAAAAAGCCTTCTTTATTCTCCTTCTCCAGATTAAAAGGCTCTATGTTAACCCCATCATCGACAAGAGTGTCATTATCCTGCCAAAATTACTTGTCATTACTAACAATCCTTTTCGTCGGCTCCAATTACAAAAAAAAAATATCAACTTGAACAAAGATGTGTACCCCAGAAAGCAAGCAGTCCAGATCGTAAATTATGTAATGGTAAAGATGCATTGCCCCATAACCATGATAGTTACGGACGTATATGTACACATATATTAATGATGTATAGTTTCATTATTAGATGCCATTGCAAATATATCTACAATTGCTAATGAGCTACACATTGCATAGTTGGACACACAAATCAATTTATGAATCTCATTTTGGCTTTTATGATTAGATAATAATCTACTGAAACTTTAATGACAGATCAGTTTGCTTAACAAGCCCACTGCACACATTGCTTATATAACTCATAAGTTATAACATTTCAGTGCAAACTGTAATCATGCTCCAATAGTCCTCTCACTTGTGAATCAAAAAATTAATCTAAAGTCTGTTAATTTTGGAGTTTTGCAATAGTAATTACCATAATATTACATATATTTGGAATACAGATAAGGTGTTCGCTAACAGATATTTCACAGAATGAAGATTTTTAAATGAAAATTCTATCAGACTAGTGGCTCCGAGTCTCGATAAATTTATAATTAAAAAACAAGGGTCCTCGAATTAATCATTAAATTTTGTGTCTATCTTAAGTAGATTTACATAGTAAGTACTGTAACACACACTGATCTTAGATCATGTTGTAGAAGGTAAAAAACTTATACCAACAACATGTATTTAAGGAGACAAGAGTATATTGAAATTTATTATAGTTTTGAACAACCATGAACCGATTCATACAGAATGTGAAGAACATACCTTGTACTGCACTTCAGCAACTGATATATCATGCAACATATCAGTGTCCTCCTCAATAGGAGTGTTCATTTTGCGACGTAACGCACGCTCTCTCGCAGCAATTTGAGCTTCTGTCTCGGGCTGAACATCCTCCTCCTCATCTGGTTTTTGAATAACTGGAACCTGATCCCCTTGCTTCACCTTCTTCCCCTTTGGAAATCTCACCTTTTTTTCCCTGAAAATAGATGAATACAGTGACTATTAATCAAGCACTTGAAAATCAGGTTGAGTAATAGACTTTCAACAAAGTCATCCACAATTCATATAGATATAGCTTCCGATGAAAGTTACTTGTGTAAAAACAAATAACAAACAAAACAAAACATTCTCGTTCGTCTATCATATGCATCTTGCAATAACTTTTGAAAGCCTCATCTTAAAATTTAAACCAACAGCATAGTACTTTTATAATAAGAAATACAACCCCCCGAGGTAGCAAAAATAAATATAAAAAACTAGCTCGATCACATACGACGCTACGTGATTCTAACTTTTAAGTCACAAAAAAAGTATTATAATCGAGCAATTTACAACATCCAAACACATACCTACTCAACGTGTACGTGTTCCCCTACGTACCAAACAATAAAAAACCTAATTAGTAAATGAAAAGCCCTAACAACTAAACAAAATCAAGCAATTTCCGACATACAAATGCATAACTACTCAACGCATTCCCCCATGTACCAAACAATAAAACCCCGAAATAGAATTAACAAACCCTAATACGCAAATATAAGCACAAGTAATCAAACATGAAAGTAACTGCTACAACAACAGAGTCTCAGCTTTAATTTGTACAGAAACGGAGATAAATTAAAATAAATCAAATTAGGGTTTGATATTTTATTACTAGTTAGCTCAAACAAGTAGATACAAGCGCCTGTGTGTGTAGATATAAGAGGGTTTGATTTACGAACCTTCACCGCTGATAAATGACTATCCAGACAACCAAACTTAAAGTAGGACAGATTTGGAGCAGATATCACAAAATTACAATTTGAATTCGGATAACATCCAATGAGTAATATGGTTAGATTTTCAAGATGGGGACAATCTATATTGAAGGCCTCGAAATAGGAATACCATTTAGTGTTTACTGCTAAAGCTAATGTCGTTAAGTTCTTGTATCCTTTTAAACTCATGATGCTTTCATCATTCCAAATACATGATCAAGATGCAAATAATGTCTCCAATAAGATGTAACGTTTTAAGCACAGGGGAAACCAGTCCAAAGTTAAGAAACCCGTTAGAAATATGAATTTGCTGAACATTGTGACGAACGGCATAATTCTACAATAGTATCAGCCTCCACTACCTCGAAAGGCCTTAAATCTATTTTTAGAGTGGTTATAAAGGACTGATGATTACGATTATTGGTAATATGAACGACAAAGTTAGGATAAACAGGACTCAAAAGGTTTTGCCAGAAACTAACTGTGTCAAATTTTGAAAAATTTAGATAGGGAAGTGTGGTCCAGAGTTTTACCCATCTTTTTGATAAAACGCATGTCCAGAGATAGGGAATCCTAAAAATAAATAAATACAGCGACTATTAATCAAGCACTTACAAATCGGGTTGAGTAATAGACTTTCAACAAAGTCATCCACAATTCATACAGATATAGGCATATAGCTTCAGATGAAAGTTACTTGTATAAACCAAATAACAAACAAAACAAAACACTCTCGTTCGTCTATCTTATGCATTTTGCAATAACTTACAAAAGCCACATCTTCAAATTCATACCAACAACAATTATCATCCTTTTATCTTATTATAAGAAACACAACCCTCCCCCCCCTACCCCTGAGGTTGGAAAAAAAATATATTAAAAAACTAGCTCGATGACATACGGACACTACATGAGTCTAACTTCTGAGACACAACAAAAGTATTATGATCGAGCAATTTACAACATTTAAACACTCTCGTTCGTCTATCTTATGCATTTTGCAATAACTTACGAAAGCCACATCTTCAAATTCATACCAACAACAATTATCATCCTTTTATCTTATTATAAGAAACACAACCCTCCCCTCCCACCCCTGAGGTTGGAAAAAAAATATATTAAAAAACTAGCTCGATGACATACGGACACTACATGAGTCTAACTTTTAAGACACAACAAAAGTATTATGATCGAGCAATTTACAACATTTAAACACATTACTACTCATCGTGTTCCCCTACGTACCAAACAAAAAAACCTGAATAGTAATTAGTGCGTGAAAATCCCTAACAGATAAAAAAATCAAGCAATTTCCGACATACAAATACAACAAGCCCTAACAGCTAAACAAACCCTAATACGCAAACCTATGCAATACAAGTAAACAAACACAAAATTAACAGCTACAACTACAGACTCTCAGCTTCAATTTGTAAAGAAACGGAGATTAATTAAAAATTACAACAAATTAGATTAGGGTTTGATATTTTAAACTAGTTAGGGAAATAAGTAGATACAAGCGTGTGTATAGATACAAGAGGCGAAAGGGGCATACTCTTTTTTAGGCTTGTCGAAAAGATCCAAGTCGTCGGGGAGCTTGCGCTTTCTGGATGAATTATCGGCCATGTTTAATGGACCGCAACCGCCGAGTTGAGGACTTGATTTTATGATCTTCACCTGTCACAATTGGGTTTTGTCAAGGATTTTAAAAAAACTGTACATTTTATTTCATCGGTTGACAACGTAGTCATTTAGGATTAACGGGGGAATACGTGATTAATTGAAACGATTATGTATTTTATATTATAAACTATATATATATATTTATTTATTTATTTATTTATTTATCATATTGTTGATTTATAATTAATTGAATTTAATTCAAATTCTATATTATATATGATTATTTATTTGCAATATACCGATCAAGAAAAACAAACAAGGATTAATCGATTTCAAAAATCGGATCGGTCACGTGACTTGTAAAGGATTAATCAAGATTAATCGATAAAATTGGGATCTTTAAAACTATGCCTTGTATATATATATATATATATATATACAATTTATGATTTCCTAAAATTTACTTATTTTAATTTTAATTTTTTTATAAATTTTTAATATATATGCTATAGGGAGAATTTCGTATAAGAGTGTTTTAAAGGTTGATGGTTGGAACAAAGATTAAGGATGGTGTTTGAAGGCGGAGGAAAGTTGTATATGGTGGTGGCTAATCTTGTAGGGTGACTACTCAAGAAAGAATATGTTTTTATTATTCTCTATCAAATGTCGACCTATGTCTCATGCAAGTGTCTACGTACCCTATTTATAAAGATCAAGTCTCACGTAGTTCTTGGGGAGCAAATCACATAAGCTAGGGTTAGGGTTATTCGACCCTTGCAGCCCAAGCCCTTGATAAAGTCAGACCTTTAGCCAATTAGTCACGTAAATCTCGACCGGCTCCACACGCTTCCTACAATCTCGCGGTATCTCCGCATTTCTTCCCGTGATTGTAGGAATACCCCGTGTCGGCCCCGAAATTTACGAGCAACTCAGTCATTTATGAGTTACTTGCCATATTATACACAAAGTCCTCAAACACAAGTTGGCCTGGTCGCCTCGGCCCGCACCGCCTTTTCTCTAAATCAATAAATATGATTTTTCCTTTATTTTCCACAAGATGTGGGCTCACGAGCCCAGCTCGCATATGGGCACCTGAGCCCATCTCACTTGTTACGAGCCCAGCTCATATACCAACTCATGAGCCCCACTCTCATATGAGAGCTCAGCTCGCATGTCACGAGCCCAACTCACGTGTAGGCACTTGAGCCCAGCTCACATGTGGGTCCAGCTCACATGTGAGCCCAGCTCGCACGTAACGAGCACAGCTCGCGTGTGTTGGCCCAAGTCACATGAATCCTCAATTCTAGCTCATATGTGAGACCCCAGCTCTTCAATGCACCTATGGGGACCTGTTTATGGCCCATAACCGAAAGCGGGCATAACAACTACCCCAAAAATCCTGGTCGCATCTTGAGGCTAGGAATTTTCCAACATTAGATTTTTTGACCCCGCGAGTGCGAGCCCACGAAGTCGCACCCAGCCGCCTCGCATGCCTTTCAATGGTCATGAGTGTTTAAACCCATGACAACTATAGGACAACTGGCGTAGGGATACGTGTCATCGTTTGAGATGATGACGCGTGGCGCTCCCCTTTTCTCTCTCTTATCCCCTATAAATATGTGAGATTCTCATTTCATTTCTCACAATTCCAAGAACACTTACCAAACTGCTGCCCATTTTGCTTAAGGATCTACCATGGCGAAAACCATCATCACCACAAGAATCGTCTATCGGCGGCGATATTCTCCGGGAACATATTTATCAGGATCATCCTACGATTCACTTACAGGTACCCTTTTGATCTTTAATCATTCATCTTCATCATTGTTTGTTCATATGTACCATGCGCGCGCACACCACCTGTTCGATGCGAGCCCACACACAATCACGAACTACGATGTGAGCCCGTCTTTCTACCCGCATAGATACTTAGGCGCGACCCCGTGTGTGACGTGAGGACACTTAGGTGCGACCCCATACTTGTTTCTATTTTTTTAGGGCCACACACTAATATTCACCATCTTTTACAGATGTCGAGTGCGTCTCCAGCCCGCTCCTACGGCTCGTCCCGCTTTTCTTCGAGTCCGACTCATTCATCTGCCAGCCAGGCTCGCTCTTCAGCTACTCCATCTCCACTAAACCAATACCGACCTGAGCAACGAGGCTCAAAGGACTTTCAACGTGAGCTGACCTCCCTTTCTGGCCGCCTCAGCCAACCTATTTCTACCAGTTCTGCTATCACCCCCAAGGGGATCTAAACATTGCTCGAGTTAAGAACTCGATGCGAGCCAGTGGCTCCGGCTCGCTGAACATTCACCTCGATCCTAACCCTGAAGACTACACCATGGAGACTAACATTTATGACTGGGGAAATAGGCCTGTGGACCTTTCCAAGATACCGGCATCTCTTGGTGTGGAGGAACTTTTACACCGTGAGCCCGCCCCTATAGACAAAGAACGGGCCGAGGAGATTCTGAGGGAAATGGCTGAAGAGAGAGTGAGAGGCTCGCCTTAAGCAAGTTGCGGCCAATGACCTCGACCCCATTCATCTTGACTCTGAGTCTACTGACAGCGACCTGGGTAGTGCCTACTATGACACTAAGAGAGGGAATGAGCCTGTTGCGCGGAGTATCCCATCTTGGGGCTCAAGGGTGAAGAAGACGACTCGCATTGGTCTTATGATTCCCCTCAAAGTGAGGAAGTGGCAGATGTGACAAGCCAATTCAAAATCTGCAACTACAACTACGTTCCTGCGGCCTCTCCTGAGCCTTACATACCCCCTGCCTAGCCTGAACTTGAGGGTGAACTTATTTTTAAGGAGCAGATCATCCCAGATGGGGAAGACAGTTCCACCTCGGCCGAGGAGATAAAGGTGCTCGCTTGTCGCGACCTGCCCACCTCACATACTCAAAAGCATCTGTCCGAGCTCATTGAATAATTTCAGCTCGAGGGCCACGTTATCTTGCTCAGGCCGCACATGCGATGCTATAGGTTCAACCACCAAGAGAATGGAGGCAGGGTGACTCGCATGGTTTTGTCCACTTTCTTGCTAAGGCTAGGAATCTCTTCACCTCTCCACCTTTTCATTAGGGACGTCAGTGACTATTACCAGCTCACACCCTTGCAGATCAACCCGAATGGATACCGGACCGCCCTCGCTCTATACATCATGTACCATAATTTCGGGTACCCTCCTCTAACCGCGAGGCAACTAGATTACTTTTTCAACTTGAAGCACTAGCCAAACGACTTTGGGTATTTCTATCTCTCTTTCTATCCATACTTGAACAAGAAAAACCTTATCCACAATGGGCCGAGCAACTCAAGGAAGCGGAAGAGCCCCTACTTCTACATTCACGAGGTGCCTCTAGTTCAGACTAACTTCTACTACAACCCATGTAAGACAAGTCCTTTCTGGCCGGATTTCTTTTCTTTATAATAGCTCTTTTTTAACAATCAACCTTTTTACTCATCTTCAATCACCCCACCTCGCACAGTCCTTCATGGGCAGGAAAAAAAACGCAGACAGCCTTTTAGGACTTCCCAGAACGGACAGGGACATCCGAAAACTCATAACGACCTCAAACCTGGTCGCGTGTGGGTTTTTGAAGGAAGGAGTGAGGCTGACTCCTCAAAAGAAGAAGTCAAATAAAAGAGGAAAGAATATCGGGCCCGCATATGCGAGCTCATGTGCTCGCATTTAATATTTTCTACTCGCATCTCACTTTACATTGCATTTTTATTTCCTGCATCTCTTTTTCGCTTGCATCTTTTTTAAATTGTTTAAGCTTTTATCCTGCACGCATCCTGCTGTTACTAATTTATTGTTTATTGTTATCTTTCAGAAATGGCCATCTCGCCCATTACCTTCATAGAGGAGGCTGAGCAAGCCGCGACCTCGGGCCCGGTATAACCCGTTGCTGCGACCACGTCAGCTCGCACTCAAGTGATTCCTCCAGCTCGCATGACCACCCTTACTGAGCATCTCAAGAGCGGAGGGCCCTCTCCTCGGCTAAAAAGACATCATGGCCCTAAGGATGGGAAAACCGGAGAGCCCGACCCGAAAAAGGTTGCTCCATCTGATGCCCATCTTCCCACTTCTTCATCTGTTAATGCGGTGGCGACCACGTTTGGCCGGCTCGCTCAGGCCAATGTCAGCGACAAGGATGTGAAAAATTGGACCTCTACTTCTCTCGAGGCCAATAATGATGCACTGACCAGGGTCGCTGCCGAAGTGTACTACCGCCAGCTCTCTAGGGCTCGAGAGATGCGAGCCATCGGCCAGGCAAACTCAAAGCTAGACTCTAAGGTAAAGTCCCTCCAGTGCAAGGTCAACGAGCACGGGAAGGAGAAGGTTAAGCTTGTGAATAATTACAACCAAAAGATGCTTGACTTGTCTTCATCTTATGAGAAGGCGCTAATGGACCAGAAGGAGGCCCATGACCTGGTAGCGGATGAGTGGAAGAGGGAAAAAGAGGCCCTCGAGGAGAAGGTGCTCGAACTGGAGGTTTCAGTATCTGCCTTGACTATGGGCCGTGAGGCCGCCCTCGCGGATGCCAGGAACCTGGGGGCTATGAACTTTATGAAGATTTTCATTAGCAAGGTTCCTGGCTTCGATTGGGGTGCTCTAAGCGCTGGAATGGCCAGGAATTCTGAGAGTGAAGCTGGAGATGGAGAGGGATGCCCAAATAGCAAAGGAGGCCCGACTTGTAGCTGATCAGGCCCAGCTCGTAACTGAGTAGGCCCGGAAGGAGACGAAGGATGAAAAGTCTTAATTTAATTAAACTTGATGATAGACTTTTGAATGGGTAAGCGGGCACCCTACTCGCCTCGCGTGTGTATTTGAAATTTATTACCCTTGGGCTCAACTATTTATAACTTGTTTGTATAAATTGTCAAATATTTTGTGCCCGCATTTACTTTTATCGTGCTTGCTGATTTTCCTTGTTAATTTTCTTTATTTTATGTAAACTTAATGTGCCCCTACTGACCAAGGGTTATCATAGCACAGGCCGTGTATGGCGGGTGTTACATCTTGACAGCGGGTCGAGCCCACCAGCTCGCATCGTTGTCTACTTTTCAGATAAAACAAGTAAAAACAATGGTAATTTTAAGTAAAACATGCTCACATCGCGGCTAACTCATAATTTTTGCATGTATACTTGAATTAGCGAGCCGGGCCCATGGGCTCGCATCTCATTCCCGTGTCTTCTCTTCGAATAATGCGAGCCATACAATTCAAATAAGATTTTCTCGCCCCCTTCTTCCTTTGTCAGAAATGAACTTTTGCCACTACTAGTCTAGGGTTATCACAACCTTGGCCGCGTATGGAAAATGTCTTTATTTGGTAGAGGGATGGGCTCCTCGGCTCGCACCCTCGAGCTCACGTTGCCTTTTTAAACTTGAAATAAACCCAAGGAAAACAAACTCGCATCCTCACTGGCCTATTCTTGTTGTCTAGCAACGTATGGATGTTTTTGTTAGGAATATATGTGCATTAGTTTGATGATATGTTTAACAAAACACTTAAGTAGAAATTCAGTGTCTGTAGCCGCAACGGATAAGACCACTTTGGCTATCCGTTGATGGTGTAGCTTTACTTAGAAATAAGTCTAGTGTTGTAGCATATTTCAGTCTCTGTATTTAAGATGTAATTCTTAGAAGTTGAGAGAAACTATGAGTCATGTTGACTACTAGAAGATATGCAGATAGGAAGGCCAATTGTAAATATTTCATGCCTTGTAATTTTGTATAAATGAAGTGGTATCAACGGATGACTTAAAGACCTTCAACGGATGAGAAGCTAAGCTTCAACGGATGTCTCTAAAGCTTCAACGGATAACATCCTTCAACGGATGAGTGCATCAACGGATGAAAGCTTCAACGGATGTTCTGTTGATTAATCGTTGATAAGTGGTGGTTGTACCTACAAACAGAGGCACGTGGGTGAACAGAGATAACTGAAATGTGGCAGCCTAATTTCAGGAACATCAGAAAAAGCAGCCGTTCTACTCTAGTATAAAGAGGCATTAAGTCAACAAAGTACTGGAGTGAACTGGAGAAGAAACAAGTGGAGATCTTACTTTATTATTTTATATATCCTTGTCTTCACTTGTAAACTTGGTAACATATAAACCAAGTAGTAGCTAGTAATTAGATAAGAATTTTTCCAGAGCTGTTTAGAAAAATCTTGAGAGAAAAATTATCTAGTTTGTACTAGGATGCAGCTGTGATCAAATTCTTAGATCACAGAATTTCTGAAATACCATCTCTGGTGGAACAACAAATCCACCAGAAAAGTTTTTAAAGGTTTATTGTGTTCTTTACATTTGTGTTTGAATATATATCTGTCTGTATCAGCTTAAAGCAATTCACACACTTGTTCATCTTGAACACACAGTCTTTATAAACTGCTCAAAACTTGAAAAAGTTTTGAGATTTACATTCAACCCCCCTTCTGTAAATCTCATTGTTAGTTCTCTAGAAATAACAATTGGTATCAGAGCAGGCTCTTGACAAACAAAGAGTTTAAAGATCTTGGAATCTAACAAAGATGAGTAAGAAGGATATTGGAGTAAAAATCCCAGTTCTTGAAAGAGACAGTTATCACCACTGGAAGGTGAAAATGCACCTTCATCTACTCTCCCAAGATGAAGGTTATGTAAACTGTATTGAGAATGGTCCTCACATTCCCCACAAAGTAGCCACAGTTGCTACGGCCACAATTGTTGTTGGTCAATCCATTCCAAAACCTAGAGCAGAATGGACAATGGAAGACACAGAAGAAGTCCACAAGGATAAGAAGGCTATGAACATTTTGTTTAATGGTCTTGACAAGGATATGTTTGATAATGTGATAAATTGCTCAACTGCCAAAGAGGTTTGGGACACAGTTCAGCTGCTGTGTGAAGGTACAGAACAAGTAAAAGAGAACAAGATGCAGCTTCTCATTCAACAGTATGAGTATTTTCATTTTGAAGAAAATGAATCTTTAAATGACACATTTAACAGATTCCAAAAGCTGTTGAATGGATTGAAGCTGTATGGTAGAGTGTACCAGGTGAAGGATTCAAATCTTAAATTCTTAAGATCCTTGCCAAAGGAATGGAAACCCATGACTGTCTCCTTAAGAAACTCTCAGGATTATAAGGACTTCACTCTTGAAAGATTATATGGAATCTTGAAGACTAATGAACTAGAGTTGGAACAGGATGAGGTATTGGAGAAGGGGAGAAAGAAAGGAAGTTCAGTTGCATTGGTAGCTGAAAATGAGAGGGAATGCAGACAAGAAACTGTGAGATCTACATCAAACTCCAAAGATGGTACAAGATATCAGGAATCAAGCAAAGGAAAAGAGCAAGTTGCTGAGAATGAAGACAACTCCAGTCAAGATGACTCTGATAGTGTTGATGAGCATCTTGCATTTCTGTCCAGGAGATTTGCAAAGATGAAGTTTAAGAAAAACACTAGAGCCACTAAACCTCATAAGAACATGGTGGACA